>NW_004524711.1:3161641-3178009 GCF_000260255.1 Octodon degus | reverse complement strand
CCTGAGAGAATGTTTTCTCTCCATGTGACTCTCCTTAGGCACACTCTACATCATCGATCACTTTCCTCTTTGGCCCCATAATCTCCTTGATGTTTTCCAAATTGTTAAATGATGGTTTCATCACTTTATTTTGAAATTTTTGCATTTACTTTTTTATTGGTACATCACAAACTATTCATTAATTTCTTAAAAGTATTATTTCCAGAAATGTTGCCATAAATTCCAAACTATACCAAACTATGACCAGGAACCTTTTGAAATCAGTTTGTCTTCATGCTGCATGAGAGATATGTTCGGCTTATCTTGCTTTAGAATAAATCACCTTTTTAGTTACTTACCAGATATCAAATCTCTCTAGTTTATAATAAAAATATAACAAATACAATGAAACATTGAGTAACATTGTATTAATTATGAGGCATCTACCTTTAAGTTTAACATACTTTCAGTTTGCTATTTTTCCACGGTACAAGTACAAGCTAATAGATCTTTATAATCATTAGTAAGTTTGTATTTTAAAGATCGTTTTAAAGAAAATGCAAAGTTGATTTATTGGTATGAAAATAAATGAGATTTTCAACTTTTGTTTCCTTGGGTGCAAAAGATGAACCACTGTGGAACCCAGGCCCCTGTCTGGCTGGCGCTCAGCGACACCGAAGCGCTGCCTCCTCCTGGGCAGACCGAGCACCTGACAGCTTGCGCCACGTGGCAGTCTCTGTTTAGCCCGAGGAAGGACTGTTGTCTCTTTCAAATCCCAGTGTCTGTAAGAAACTGTGGGGATTTTTTTGTGTACTTTCTACAACCCACTCAGGGATGTATGGGCTACTGTGCTGAAGGTAAGGAGCGCGGGCGACGCGCGTGAGCTGCTGCTGCTGGAACTCCGCGTGTGATTGTCGTGCTACTCTCAGCGTAGGTTTTGCTGGGCTACTGAGAATCTCAGCAGGACACCGATCTGCTGTTCTTGCTCAGCTGAAGTCAGAGCACCTGTTTAAATTGCCCGTGTTTGTTTGGGATTCTTTTTTTGGGGGTGTGGAGGAGGGGGTGTCTCACTGTATAGGTCACAATGGCCTTGAATTTACTATTTTCCCTGGCTGACCTCAAATTTGCAGCTATTCTCCTGCTTCAGCCTCCTTAGTGCTGGGATTACAGGTATCCACTTTTATACCCAGCCTCCACATTCTCAAAGTGCTCAAAAATATGTGCTGATATAAGAGAGTTTTTGCCATTTTTCCACTGTGTACTACAATTGCATTAAAAATTCTTTGGCTTGCTCACAATCTTTCTTTCATTAAAGGATCAAAAATAGTAAGAAAGAATTATAAAAGTTTGGCTTCTATATGATTTGATCTTTCACTCATTGCAATGAGTGAAGTAAATGTATTTCCTGTACTATGAAATATTTCAGGCTTTGGGCCCACTGTCAGAACAAGACAAATGAGAGCTCTGACCACCTGGAATTTATTTTCTAGTGGAATATCTCAGAAAAATACATAAAAATAAATTGGCCAATTGTAATGTCACTTGCCTGAATCCAAGCACTCAGGAGGCTGAGGCAGGAAGATCTCTGCAAGTCTTAGGCCAGCCTGGGCTACACAGCAAGACCCTGTGTCAAAATAACAAAAGTAAACAAAGCAATAAAATAGAAACTGGATATAAGCCTCAATGAAATAAGCAAGTATATATAAATCCCTACTATCAGAGAATAAAATAAGTATCCATGGTTCCAAATGCATTAGATACATAGAGGAAAAGATCCAAACTATACCAAGCTATGACCAGGAACCTTTTGAAAGCAGTCAGTCAGCCCTCCGCGTGAGGGTGCTATGATCTAGTATTGTCAAAAAAAACACTATGCTGGGCCAGCCAGATAGCTCAGTGGATTAAAGTGCCTGCTTAGGCAGATGTAGTGACTGGTGTTCGATCCCTGGTGTGCTGTGACAGCCCCACTCTCGGGGCACGCTGAGAAATGGGCACTGGGATTGCAGGTTAGGGTGTGGTGGCACTAACCTGCAATCCCAGTGCTTGGGAGGCTGAAAACAGGAGGATCACTACGAGTCTGATCTGTGTAGTGAGACCCTGTAATAAATACATTTTAAAAATGTGTTTGACAGCAGTGTATTGGTAGAAATAGTTCAACTCATTGAATGTGGGAGACTCACAGCAGAAACTATATCACGGCATTATTTGTTTGCTTATTCGGATTGTTTTTCTTTTTCACATTTGGCTTGAAATGTTAAGACAATAATAAAGCTCTAAATCTATATAGAAGACTCAAATCCTGGAACATACTGTTGTAGATCACTGGTATCAAGTAAGACGAATTTAATTCAGCAAGCATTAATTATTGCAACAGTAACACTTAAAACATTTTCATGAAGCCCTTAGATTTTCCAAGCTAACCAAGCACAAAATACAGATACAGCAAAACAAATGCAGTAGTTATTCAAGTCTTAGAGAAATTGAAATGAAACATTAGAACTGGGGCAGAACTCAAGGTAGAGTGCTTGTGTGAGGCTCCGAGTTCAATTCCTAATACCCCCAGTTGTTTTGAATTTTAATAACCTAATTGCATATAATAAATATCAATCTGAAAAAACAATTGTGCTTTTCATGGCTACAAAATTTGAACCAGTATTGTTAGAATTCTTTTTTTTTTTTTTTTTGTGGTACCAGGGCCCTGTGCTTGTCAAGCAAGCACTTATTCTATTGAGCTATCTCCCCAGTCCAATACTGTTAGAAAAAGGAATTTATTTGACATTTCAAGCACTTTTATTTCTTGAAAGTCTTACCTCTTAATGTCAGTGTAAAGAACTTAAGTTTTCTCCATGGTTAAGTATTTCTTCCCATTGTCAATGGAAAGTAGCAATTTTAATACTTTAGGAAGTTTTTAATGAATTATTTTTTCATAAGAACGAGGCCAAACATCCCAACTCCATTTTTGTAATGTTTTCAAATGGCTTCTAAATTTGATGTAAAAATATTAGTCAAAAATCTCTAAGAAAATAAGGCTTTATTATCTATTTTACTTCATAACAGAGACTAGTTAGAAGGACAAAGTTCCCAATCTGCAATAGTGCACAGGCTTGTCACATAGATTACGTGTTTGCTTCAAGAGAAGCAGATCGATCAATAAGAAAATACAGCCCAGGAATAGATTCACGTGCACGTAGCTGACGGAGTTTCAGCACAGTAGTGCAGAATAATATTGTCAACACTATCCATGTGCAAAAGGCAACTTCAGCCCATACCTTTAATCAAAATACAAAAGACAAACTCCCCAAATCCTAGCAAAATAATTACGTACCAAGATATAAAAGCTAAAATATAAAATTCCTAGGCCAACATTTATCATGAAAAATATAAAGTTTATAACTCACCTACAAAAACTAAAATATGAAACTTTTATAAAGCTAAAAATATAAATATCACAGATTCAGGAAATATTTCTAAGATACCAAACCAAAATGGTTACCTCCAAGAACATTAATTAGACAGTATCTCTAATTGTGAATGAAGGTGCTATAAATATGCATGTTCGAGTTTTGGTGTGCAGTTTTCAACTCTTTTCAGTAACTATCGGAAAGCATGGCTTCTTTCCGATGAGTATATTTGTCTATGAAATTTCCAAATTGTGTTTCAAAGTGATCGTACCATGTAGATTTCTGCTCTCCACGTGAGTTCCTATAGCTTTGATATTGTAAAGTGCATTGCTTTATTTAATAATGCAGATTCAAATTTAACACACAGTATATTAAAGCTATGACTATTTTCAAATGTAAGCTCTATTCTTTAAGAAAATCATTACAAAACACCAATATCAGAATGTACAACTAAGAAAGTCTTTGTACGATATTAAGGCGTACTTTTAAAAGGAATTTTACTTTGTATACATGCATGGTTATATCTTCATGCTCAGTTAATAAATTTTAAAACCTTAACCTTTCACAGTTATTTCTGATACAAAATTACACAAATGTGGCCCTGGGGAAACAGAAATTGGAAGTGACTGTATTGGTAAGTATAACATTTTCTTTTTAAATAATGCATTTACAAATGAGTGATTTTTTTTTAAAAAAAGTGATGTGTATATTTATAAACTAGTGGTTTATATTCTGTGGCTTTACATGCTGAATTATACTGCTACTAGACCCGCTACCCCTGAGAGATGCAGGAGCTGGCCCGCGTGAGGGCAGGGAGCGCAGGCTGGGCCAGGCTGGGCCGTCAGGGAGCAACCAGGCCTCAGAGCTCCTGCACAGGCACCAGCAGCTGCAGCACCTTGTTCACCCAGATCTCCCACCCAGATGTCGCAGACTGAGGAGGACCTTGATCAGACACAGTGATGGCACCTGCAGGACGCCTCTGGCCCTCCTGAACAGGGGACAGGATCTCCTGAAGCTCTGTGGAACAGACACTTCTGAAGGGCCAGATCATGAAGTGGACAGTCAGGTCCTCATGGAAATAATAGGAATTAATGAGAGACTCACAGAAGCTGAGAACGAAGCTGCCATAAGAGATTGAACCCACTCAGAGCTAAACTGAAAGAATTTACTGGGAATGTGAGCAGAGGTTTTGATCAAGCTGACTTTGAGAAAGCTAAGGAAATTTTAACAAAGAAGAGATACTTTTCAAATGTAGAAGAAAAGTTCAAGTTAAAGAAGACCCCACTCTAATTAACTATTAAGGTATCGAAAATAAAGTCCCCCTTCCAAATACAACAAAAACAAAACAATAAAATAAAAGTAAAATTTTAAAAAATGAAGTATTTCCTGCAGTTAGTCAAAGTATAGAGAATTAATGAAAAATGGAATATTGAAGGGATTTTTTAATGACAAAATTTGGTAATTTATCGCAACATTCTGAAAAATCTGTATGTATTTGTACCTACTTCCAAAAACCATTTTAGAGAGCTACTCAAGGAAATTTACTACCACAATATTTATAAAAACATTTTCCAATAATGTGAAAAAAGAAAACCTCAAATATACAGGACTGCTGGTTCAGTACTTCTGATAGATAAACAATGACTAAGCGCTGAGCAAAAAGTCTTACGATGTCATTGGTGAACCCTCTGCCACGTTGCAGGTCCATTAAGGTAGCCTAAGAAAGTAGATTGTGCAGTACAATTCCATTTTGTTTTGTAAGAAGATTGCATTTGTACCAAACAAAAATAAATCATCAAAGACTTCAGCTGTATTTAAATTTTTTCTCTTTTCAATTTGTACTTTTCTGAATAGGTAGAAATGGAAACTAATCTCTTTTAGAAACTCACATGATGTAATTTATACATTTTTGAAACTCTGAGCATTTGCAAAGTAAAATCTGGGATTCTGAAAGGTTTCCAAAGATTTTTGTTTTGTTTAGTCTCAGAAAAATGAAAAAAAAAAATAACATTACTGTTTTTACACTTGACAGGTCATTTCATTAATCATTTCCAGAATGAATAGCTCTTCTTGGCTAAAGTTAAGTAGTAAGAGTAAATTATAAAAGAGCCATTTGATTTTACATGGTAGTGCCTTTTTTCTTTAGAACAAGAAATAAGCATGTGCAAAATCTGAATGTTCTTTCTTCAGTCTTTAGGAAAGATCATTGCTTAAAAAAAGGTAAATTACTTTTTCCCCAACAAGCAAGCAGATTTCTTCAGAGGCAGGCAGCTCACATCAGCATAAGCTTGATGAAGCAAGCTCTCTGTGCAAGCAAAACGTTCAGATGGCTCCAACACGGATGTGTTGAGGGCTGACTGCTAGAAAATAATCGTTTTTGCAGTGCTAACTTGTTGAAGGCTGGAAAATAATCATTTTTTTCTGAACATATTTCATTTTTCCTTAAATAAATACCAGAGTTATGACTTTTGTATGCCTTTTCCAGGAGCCAGTCTTCGTTCTTTATGGTCTTCATTTATGAATTATGCGTTTTCTCCCACCAGGTCAACCGCTGGCCACTCTGCCCCCTCCCCCTCCCGGAAGGCCAGAGGTTTCGGTGGACGTGATTGAGGCCAGACTGTTCTGCAGGTGTGCTTTTGATGTTTCCCCGACCAACGGCTCGGTGGGATTTCTTGTAGCTTGGTTTAGGCTTTCTGCTCAAGAAATCAAAGAAGAGCTGAAACAAGAGACCACACTTCAAGCATTCTCTCTTTTAGAACTTGATGGCATAAATCTCAGACTTGGAGACAGGGTATGTTAAAAAAAATGGATTATCTTTTATTTTCATGGATATATTGTTTTCTATACAGGAATTTTGTATAGAAAGAATTTTGTCCTCAAAGATAAAGCATTAATGACTTTTCAATTTTTTGCTCCAAGGTAATTGTACTAATTCTAGTAGTAATTAGATGAGCCACTAATACAGTCTCTATATGAACATTTCTTTTGAGAAATTTGCTGATTATTATATTATTGATGAATCTTTGTAACTATGTCTTTTTTGGGGTTTTAAAATGAGATCTTTTGGGGCCAAAGAGGAAAGTGATCGATGACGGAGAGTGTGCCTAAGGAGAGTCACATGGGGAGAAGACACTCTCTCAGGCTTTCACAGAGAGCACATTGGCCAAGCATTGGCCGTGACTCATCCACATGGCTGCACTGATAAAGGTTCTACAATCTGAGGTACAGGATCTCAGGATAAATCCTGAGGGCATTTCACTGACCTTCTCAGACCAAAAAGCTACAACTCTTGTTGCATAGGTCCTGCTTTACCTTGGTCTTAACCATCCAGTAGAAAAGTATGATGACGAAATATAGGAAATAAAGCCATGCTGTTATGTTGAGCTGTGGGGGACTCAGGTCAATAATTTCTGACATTGCCAGTTAAACAGAAGACCCAATGCTATTATGGGCTACTGGACTCTTTTAGAATATTTTGTTGAGTTTACACATCTATAATATTCAACAACAGAACTTAAAGAAATTGGGATATAACTATGAATGTCCATTTTGTATCTGTGTATTCAAAGTGGTTGGGATAGATATATAGTTGCATTCTCTTAATGAATAGAATGATTTCTTCTAATGGTGTTTGTAAGTAGGATCACAAGTCCGCATCTTGTACAGCAGTTAACCACTAAGAAGAATATATGCAGTGTATTATTTGTTGAAACTGTACTTTCGATTTGATTTGAAACTGTCTCATTGCTATATGTTTATCAATAAAACTTTGAAAAGAAAAAAAATAAAGACAACTGAAATCTTAAAAAAAAATAAAATGAAATCTTTATGTTTGGAAAATAGCATTTTACTTTCTTCAATGATAATATCATTTTCATTTACTTTGAAATACATATTACATAACCCACTATATCTTAATTACATGAAAGATCAAATAAGTGATATTTTATAAGAATGGAATTCTTGTAAAATTTCAGGTATCTAAAGTACTTAGTTATTTTATCTCTTGTACAGTATCTACCAATTAAATTAAGAATTTAAAGACAATAATTTATATATCTTTGTCCATAACTTCATTGGTAACTGTTTGTTAACTGTATTCGTAGATACTCTGCAGTGCTTCTGTCTTTTTCTTGGAGAGACCGCATGTACAAAGTCTAGCCAGAGAAAGCAGAGAATTTTTTGCAGGCATTAAGGTATGTGCCCGTGGGGAGGAGCCGGAAACAATCCTCTGCATTTGTCTGCCACACTGTGATCTGTCCATAACGCACGTGGAGTTTTCACAAACTGAATCACAAAGTTGGAACTCAAGGTTCTGTATTTTTGAAGGACAATCCTAATACTTCTAATGCACAACAAAACTTGAGAACTCCTGTTGATGAACTCAAGTTAGGGTATACAGATGCGCTTTGCTTTATGATAAAGTTATTTTCCAGTAAAGTCATCAAAAATTTGAAAATAGCATCAGCCACAAATGCCCTCAATGCACCCAACCTCCTTAGCACTACAGTAGCTTAGCAACTTAGCACACTGTAGAATATGGGTCATTTCTTCTTGTGATCGCAGACTCTGGGAGCTGTGGTACCCTTGTCCTGCCCAGCATCAGGGTTGAGTATCTAATGGCCTAGGAAAAGATTCAAATTCAAAGTGTAGCTTCTACTAAATATGTATTACTTTTGCATCATCAATAAAATTTTAAAAAATGAGAATTCAAACCATCATAAAGGGAGTACTTTTTTTCCTACAAAATGGCAAAAGATCGGGAAAATGCAAAGGCTCTATTCTCATAATTCATTCTATCATATAACTAAAAGTTAGCATATCAATGATTAGTTACTGTATGCTTTTGATGAGCAGTACCAGGTCAGCAAATAGAGATCTGATGAAAGTAAAACTGCCTCGGAGCCTGGCAGCGCCTTGGGAATTGCACTGTAGCATTGGGGCCTAAGAGCCAATAAGCTATTTTAACAGGTGAGCAGAGGTGATGGGATCAGAAGTGACGGAAGGCGTGTGACAATTGGCAATACCAAGAGCTGAAAGCAGGCAAGCACGGTGTATCTATTTTACTCACAGGACTGCATTTTGACTTGGACTCAGTCTTAGTTCAAAGACAAGAAGGGGATATTGACAGATTATGAGGACAAGCCTCAGGGCCACGATCAAACTTATTTAAAGCCCATGAATGCACAGCAGGGATCAGGAAAGGACGAATAGACTACGTTATCAGAACAACACACCTGCAGTTAAGGCGAAGCAGAACTCAGAACTCGGAGACATAGGGACCCTGTGATCTACACTGCCCACCACTCAGCAGACAGCATAAAGGGCCAGCGATCTGCCCCTAAAAACTGTTTTCTAATTAAGCTAACAGAGAGAACAGCCAGTACTAAGAAACATCTGTTCGAAGAGCTAGTCAAAACTTGCTAGCACAGTGCATTAAAAAAAAATCCCTGCTTCCAAAACAACATGACTGGTGAACTGGAGTAGTGACAGGCCTAAGCGATACCTAGTTGTTCTAACTGCGGACAGCAAAGATTCTGAAATAAGTTGGGGGTTGAGATTTCACAAGTGGCAACAATACTTGAACTTATCTACTAAAACAAGCAAATTTCTAATGAAGGTGAGGCGTATAAATCTGCCAAAATAACCAGACATTTCCATTGGTTGTTGGCACACAGTAGCTCACAAGTAGAAGAATACAGAAATCTGTCCTCGCCATTTTCCAGTGGCTTCCACACCACAGAACTGGAGTCCGTAAGGCAGGCTGCACCTCACCCACAATGTTCTGGGGGACCAAACTGAGTCTAAATCCAGAGCTGTGTAGTGACTCCCTGTACTTCTCTGCATGTTGCTTATATATTTACGTGGTTTTGTGTTAGTTGGTTTCATTTAATTAAAAAATGAAGTTACTAGCAGCAAAGATGAGCTGCTGAGAAAATGTGCCTTCACAGTTATATGTCAGAAATGAATTCTATTTTAACCTAACTGCTCTCACGTTTTCTTACATCAGTTACATCCCGAGCTGGACACTATAGCAGAAGACGGGAAGGAGTACCAGCTGAGGATAGAGAGCACAGTTCCTATTGTTTGCTCTGAGTTTAGGGAATTTGACCAAGAGTGCAAAATCTCATTAAAACTGAAAACTGTCGATCAAGGTAACTCATTAGTTCATTTAATTTTGTTATTAGGTTTTGAGTGATAACTAATGATTTTTCCCCTAGAAAATGTTCTTGGAGTATACTCATAAAATAAGTGATACTGTGTGTTTACATGCACTTAGAACTTGATCGTATTTTTTGTTTGTTTTGAGACAGGGTCTTGTCATGCAGCGCAGGCTGGCTGGCCTCGTGCCTCAGCCTCCTGAGTGCTGGGGTTACAGGGGTGCGCTTTGCCGCCTCCCCCAGCTAGACCATGCTGGAGATGCTGCAGCAAAAGCGATGCCTGTCAAGAGGCAATTCATATTTATTCTTCCTGAACTCAAAGCATGATTTTTTTTTGAAAGCAAACAACCTCCTGTTCATGACCATGTTTCTATTCTCCCTCCTCTTTTTCCTTTTCCACCTGTTTTTCATTTTCCTTCTCTTTATCCTCCTACTTATTCTTCTCATTGCTTTGTTTTTTCCTGAAAGGGCCACAATGCTCTTGAAGGTTTTTTCCAAATCATCCTCAATGAAGGTTTGATAAATTTTGCTTAATGTTCAGGCTTGTGAAACATGGATCTTATATCACTGTCTTCATGCTTCTTTCCCTGATGTATGCCTGCATTTGAGATCTTCTGTCTTAAGCTTTTTCTGATTAAATTACTGTCTTTATAGAGCTATGATGCAAGACCGTATCTCCCTTACTTTGCAACTGTACTGAAAGTACAACAATCCTCTCAGTATAAAAGGACAAGCCAGGTATAGCAGAGCTGGGGTTGCTTGAGTTCTGTCCCTTCTTAAGCCTGCGCTGAAAGCAAGCCACAGGTGTTACTTGGTATGTAGATTAATGTAGACTGTATGAGAGATTAAAATTCTGCTCATGTGTCACTCTAGACCATTCACTCTAGAACACATTTATTTAGTAATTACACCAAAAGCCAGTTAGGTTCATGCTATACCTAATTAAATTCTGAGACATAAAAGAATAGTGAGGTGGGGAGATAGTTTGATGGTCTAAGAGCTGTCTAGCAAGTGCAAGGACCCTGGTTCGATCCCCAGTACTGCGTGCTGCGATGGCCCTGGAACCCTGGGCAGGCAGTGCCAGCCCTGGAAACATGATGTGGTGGTGCACATCTGTAATCCCAGTGCTGGGGAGGTTGAGAGAGGAGGATCACTACCAGTCCACGCTGCTTAGAGAGACCTAGTATCAAGTAAATAGGTAAAGTATTTTTTAAATTTTAGAAAAGAAATAAAAGAATAGAAAGACCACATACAGTTCATGGGAACTGTGTATCCAAGACAAAAGATGAACAGGAAATTAAAGGGGAAGTTAGGGAGGTCACACTAAGAGAGCTGGCAATTCAGTGGGCTAGATCCCCCCCCAGTTACCCACATTGCAGAAGCACCATAAGCAGCATGTTACTTTTAATTAGCTCAGAAATACGACTTTATATGCTATCACAGGCTGACAAAAATCATACTTCAAGATTTCTCTGAAAACCATATCATAAAAACCTTATAATTTATAGGGAGGATAGGAAGATAATATTATTGCTGTATTCCAAAATTATATCAGGCAGTGATTTCTTTCAGTTTCACATATACTTTAAAATATTTGCATCATGTTCTGAGTTTGTTCATTAGGGCAATTATGTCCATAGAGAGAGCCTGAATATATTCCTTATAATTTAGGAGCTTGTGTGTCCTTATTCTTTGTCAGTTAAAAATGGTTCTCTTTTTACTTACAGAAAATAATCTTGATTTCATTCTGGATATCCCTCACTTTATCTCCTTGGAATGTATTTCTGTTAAATCTTTGCTTTTCTGGAGAAAACACTGGAGTCTCAGTGTATTTCTGCAGAGAATATGCTGCTTTAAAAAAGGCTTAAAAGGAGTAACGCTTGGACCTCATAGCATGAACTCAAGAAATGTTGTCATGGGCTATTTCTAAGCCAGAAATTGTCCACATTCACCTTAGGGAGAAGGCTAAGACTTTGAATGTTCCCATTCACTTTCATGTGTGTGAGAGAAGAGTGTCTTTCTACCCAGAAAAAGTGGGTAACTGAAAACATTTTTTAAGGAATTTTGAATCTAATTTGACGCACCCACAGCAGATCATTATAATTTTGTACCTTAAAATCTGCATGGAACAAAAGAAGATAGAAAGGTTTTAATTTCTTTCTCCCTCCTTGATTCTCAGAAGGACTTTGTAGTTACTGGAAGCATATAAAAATACACAAAAACGTATACATCCTTTATGCCTAGTTCCTTTGAGAAATCTGCTCTTTTTGTTTAGCTGTACAAGTTGCTAGAGTTCCTTCATTTTGTGTCACCTTTTCTTTTCTAAATTCATTTCTTAATCTTTGCTCCATAACTGAGGTAGCATCTCAAGATTTAGAAGGTGTTGGGGCATTTGGAAAGTGGAAGAAGGTGGTGCACTACTGGTTTGAGGGTTGCCTTATTCATTATTTTTAATTTTTGAGATGATGGGACCCATATAAATAATTAAATACATTGCTAGGAGTCAAGAGTGGATGGAGGAGGAACACGTATTCTAAAAAGTCAATTACTATCTGAAAAAAAACCAAATTATTTTCCTTGATGTTGTGAATTCTTAATTTTTACGGAAACAAGGATAACTTTTATTTATTAATTTTTTGTCTTGTTAAAATTCTTTAAATATCTTAATACACAACACTTGTATATCTTTGTAGAGTACAGTGTTATACTTCAATACATGCGTGCAATATGTACTGATCAAATCAGAGGTTTAGCATTTTCCATCTCTATCACCATTTTGTGTTATTTATTGCTTTTGAATTTTATCTAGGTTCATATGGATTTTTAACTTTATTAAAAATAGTAATGTGGGTGTCTGCATATAAAGTATAGCTTCATTTTAATTTGAACAAAATTGAAACCTATATATTTTAAGAAAGAATTTAAGACTAACTTTTTAGTTCATTGTTTGATGTTACTGAAGCTAGCACATGTTATGCTTAGGGCCTATACTCTTGGGAAAATTTTGAACTTATATTTTCATTCAAATAGGTAAAGAACACGTAGGCTTAAACTTGGCGCTCTCCTCTTGCCACGTGGACCTCCTCCAGATGTCGTCCTGTGACAATGGAACTTGTAGCTATGCTTTTGTGACCTACACTGCTGTGTCAGATCTTTTTCCTGACGGCGACAGAGTTACGAACATCACAGTTGAACCCATAGTTAACAAGAATTTCCTGTGGAACAACTACATCCCAGACAGCGTCCAGGTGGACAAAGCAGAAAATTACTTTTATAATTTAATCCTTAACAGATATTTCTATTTTATCATTCGTATCATCAGTTTTCATCTAAAAGTATTTGATAAATTATCTTAGCTTTTAAATGATTCAGTTTGCAAAGCAATGATCTAAACAAGAATTCATTGCAATTGCTGACCTACTTATTGCTCCTAAATAATAATTAATGGTTGTATTTACCAAAGTATTTTTATTTTTAAGATCAGAGTTAAAGATGTCCCAGCTGCTTACTGTTATTCATTTACTGACCCACATATAATAACCTTGGATGGCAGGTAAGTTTTTCTTTTAGTAGTTATATTTTGTGTCTATTGATATTTTGTTCTAAACAGCCTATTTTATTATTTCTTAGCTCGAGTCATGATAAATTAGAAAGAGCAGCATGCGTTGCTGTCCCTGGCTTGTTTTAAGGCACTAGTCTGTTTATATATATGTTTTTGCTGTAGATCTACTTGTTAGTAAAACTGTGTAGTAGTTGTGAGCCTGGATTCATAGAAATAAAGATTATTTTGAAAATATGTATTTTGGGGAGCTGAGGAGATGGCTCAGTGGAATAAATGCTTGCCTGGCAAGTGCAAGGTCCTTTAATCCCTGGTACCACCAAAAAAAAAAAAAAAAGCATATTTTTACTTGGTCATTGTTCATTATTTGAAAATGATTAAATTATTTGCTATAAAAATGTGTTACATTTCTATATAATAAAATAATCTTTAAAGTTTAACCAAAATGATTGAACTAACATGTTAGATTATGTTAAAAACAAATTACTCCTAATCCATGATGAATATTCAAGGGAAAAGCTATTATAACCATCATGAGTGTCTAGATAGTTGCCTCAGGAATTAAAGGATAGTTGGCAAAAATGTCCAAAAATTATTTAAATAATCCTGCTAGTAATGTCTGTGTTGTAAGCGTTGAACTCAGTGATGGCGTTGTAGGGGCAGTCTTCATACTTAGTTATCCTAAAAGAAAATGACACTTCATTTTGAGTGAAAATTTCAGTCAGGATGCAAGATATGTTTTACTGTAATGTGATGATTTTCAGTAAAATTATTCAGTGTAGGTGAACACAATAAAAAAAACCCTCCAATAAAAATGACACTCCATAGAATTGAGCAAGAATTGAGAGTTGTACATGATTATAACTGAAGGCTTACAAGCATTGGTGGGCACTGGGCATGGTGGTGAGGGCCTGAAATCCCAGCACTTGAGATGCAGAGGCCCGAGGGTTGCCGGGAGCTCAAGGCCACCCTAAACTACACACTCTGACTCTGTCCCAAACAAACAACCAGACAAACAAACCAAGAACATTTTGTCCAGAAATCCTTCAAGCAGCACAAGGTTGATACATTTAATGCAGCCTAATTCAACGTAATGTATTTGCCATGTTTTAAATGCTGGGTCTATGGCAGTGAGCAAAATAGATGAACTCTCCCTGCTCCTGTGGAACTGGCCTTTGAATAAGTGAAGAGAGATATAAACAGCAGCAATACATAACCTATCTAGAGTGTCAGAGATAGATACATGCTATGAAGAAGAGTTAATCCAGAGTGGGAAAAGGCTAGAAGTAGGGTTTGTAGTTTCCATTAAAACAGAATTGAGCCAGGAATGGTGGTGCACGCCTGCAGTCCCAGCCCTTGTGGGGCGGAGGCAGGAGGTTGGCCATGAATTTGAGGCCAAGCTGAGCTGCATAGTGAGCTCAGGGCTAGCAAGACTATGAAGCAAGACCCTGTCTCAACAAACAAACAAACAAACAAACAAACAAACAAACAGAGTCAGGCACACAATTATAATACTACTGTTCTGGTTGTTTGAAGAAGTTCTGGCCCTGTCTGAGTAATTTCACAACTTAATAAGACCTTGTCTCAAGATAGATAAATAAATAACTGAAGGATGTGGCTCAGTGCAAAGGCTCCAGGCTTGTTCCCCAGTACCAACCAAAGCAAAATAATAATAAAGAAACAAGCAAAATGGGTACAGACAGCCAGCAATTGAGGGCGACAGCTGGGCAAGTACTGGAGGAAGAAGAAGGGATGGCCATGTGCACCACATTCAGCAGGCCTCCCTCTGCAGGGTGTGTGTCCAGGTGGGAGTGAAGGGTGGGGAGAGGAGCGGGAGGGACTGAGATGCTTATTACCCCTTTGTTTCATTGAGTGCCTACAAATAGCTGCCCAGGACTCCAACCCTCTGGCAAGCTACCTTTTCACTAGCTGCACCAGCATCTTCAAGAACTGAAACTCTGTCTTCACACTCACTTAAATGGTTTTGCAAGCTTGTGATTGAGTTTAATTTCCTCCATGTCTCTTTGACTCTGCTTCATGCAATCTATTTCCCCTCTGGCAATCTAGATTTCTCGAGTGTCAAAATATACTGAATGCCTCTGCATGTATTTAATACAGATCGTGGCTAATGCTGCTGTGATGTTTTGTACCCGCTTGATGCAATTGACTTTTTTTTTTTTAATTTTATTTATTTGTGTGTGTGTGTGTGTGGCCAGCTCAGCCCACCTGGGGGCGGGGCTGGCTGGCATATGGTGCTGGGGGATTGAACCGCGGTCCCTTTGCTTTGCTAAGCTTGTTCTAAGTAGGTGCTTTAGACCACTGAGCCATCTCACCAGCCCTGTAATTGACTTTTATTAATGATAGGATATATGATAATTTCAAGACTGGGACGTTTGTGCTTTATAAGAGCACATCACGGGACTTTGAGATCCATGCACGCCAGTGGAACTGCGGAAGCCTTTACTATCCTGTGTCGTGCAACTGTGGGTTTGTTGCCAGAGAAGAAGGTGTTCTCGTCACTTTTGATATGTGCCATGGTCAGCCACATGCGTCTCAACCATATTTATCTGTGAAGAGCCAAGACGCAGCCAGCAATATCAAGATAAGTGAAGCTTACTTGGGAAGAAAAGTGACAGTATGTACGATTCTTTCACTTTAAAAATATTTTTTTTATTTTTGTCATTTTGGGTATACTTTTATTCATCAACGTTAGACTAGGAGCTGCTGTTTTTCAATGTTAGTCTTTTCAAGAAAATAACATTTAGACAATTTATGACATTAGTTTGTTTTTCACCTACCACACATAGGTAGGCACAATACAGGTAAAGCTATGAAACCTAAATTGCATTACTTAACATTTAATATGACAACTTTGTTGATTGCCCATATAAATATTCTTGATGGTGTCTAAGAACAAGTACAACAGACACATAGGACAGGAAATTAAAATTAAATATTCGGGGATACTTAACTAACCTTGTAGGGAATAGTTGCTACCTCGGAAACTGGTTGTTAAGTAGATAAGTAGTTGGAGAAAAAAAAATGACAAAAACTACCCAAGATTTATAAATATTAATGTTTTTAAAAAAATAATATGAGGGTTTGGTGAGAAAGCTCACCAGACTAAGTGCCTGCTTAGGCACACACAGGAGCTACGGTTTGATACCTGGCACCACGTGCCTCTCCGGACCCCAGGTGCACTGAGTCAGGGACCAAGACTGGGTATGAGGGTGAACCCAGGTGCACTGAGTCAGGGACCAAGACTGGG
>NW_004524711.1:3148659-3161466 GCF_000260255.1 Octodon degus | reverse complement strand
ATGAGGGTGAACCCAGGTGCACTGAGTCAGGGACCAAGACTGGGTATGAGGGTGAATGCCTGTCATCCCAGCACTAGGAAGGCTGGAAGCAGGAGGATCACTATGAATTTGAGCTGCATAGTGAGACCCTTCAAAATAAATAAATAAATAAATGAAGAAATATGAGCTATTTGAATCTTAATGTAATGTTCTTCTTTTTCTCATCATTCAAAAGGCAAAATTTCAAGTAAATGTAATTTAATGTCTAAAAGTGTTAAAATAGTGTTATGTTTTTATAACATTTAATGAGATAAACAATAGTTTTTGAATGGAGCTTTATAGATCTGAAGTCCATCATCAAAAACAAAATGCAAATCAAGAACTGGGAAAATATTTGCTCCATATAAAACATATGTACAATTCATGAATCCACATAATCATATATAGTCAGCACTTCCAGTTATAAAGAACAAATAATATAAAGGGCAATTCAAAAGGAATGATACAGATAAGTATGTCTTAAATTCATATAATCAACAAAATATGAGTATATTAATGTCCTTGGTAGTCAAATAGATCAAAAATCTTTCATATAATTTTGGCATGAGGAGACACTAGGAAAGGTAGTCTTTCTGGAGGGCATATATATTACACATACAATCTTAATCCACCTGCATATGTCATTTTAACAAAAAAATTTAGTTCTGAAAATTTGTTGTAATAAAACAATCCAGGGTGTACAACATCCCAACGATAATTCATTGCTTCTTTATTTGTGTGAGGGAAAAGTTACCATTTATCTATGATCAATTAGATTTAGCTGAAATTCTGAATATAATTGGTGTAGAATACATTGTAGTCATAAAAATAATGGAATAGGGATGTGCTTATAGACGAGCAGAGATATTTCTGTAATACACAAGAGGGGTTTGAAGAATTAGCAAGAAAATTAGCTGTCTTGAGGATTAAAAGCTTTGCTTCCATTTTCTGCAATCTTTAATTTCCTGCAATGAGTGCAAAAGCATTCTTATAAAAATGAAAAAGCACTGTTGTTAAATTTACAAAATATTAAAGAGGCCTATGAATTAGAGAAGAAAACACAAACAGTATAACTTTATTGGCTTTTAGAAGAGAGTGTTTCAGAACAGTCCTATGACCTTTTTTTCTTGTCTCTTGCTTTTTATTTTTAAACAAACATTTATTTGAGAGAGTATAGCAATAATAGATATGCCATTAGAAGCAGTACACATTTAGAGGACCAGAGTGACAGGCATTCCAAGCATGACCCTAGCATCACACACTGCAATCCTCAGTGCAGTTGCTTAGTTCACAGGTATCAGCATATGTATTTAGTCATGGTGAGAAACCTACCAATTAACTGCTAGTTTCAAAAACCTGTTGGAGATTCTCTTTGAAAATTTGTTGTAATAAAGCAATCCAGGGTGGGGCTGGGGAGATGACTCAGTGAAATAATTGCTTCCCTGGCAAGCGCAGGGGCCTGAGTTCAACCTCCGGTTCCGCAAAATAAATAAATAAATAAATAAATAAATAAATAAATAAAATTGGTTACTGGCATGTGTCCTTTAAAAAAAAAATCCAGGGTGTACAACATCCCAATGATAATTCATTGCTTCTTTACTTGCGTGAGGGAAAAGTTACAGTTTATCTATGATCAACTAGATTTAGCTGAAATTCTGAATATAATTGGTGTAGAATATACAATTAATTTGGGTCATTGTCTTAACCATCTTGTGCATATAAATGTATGGTTTTGCTCCTGCCATGTTTCCTAGCTTTTTTCTTTGACCTCTCTTCGCAGTTTAATCCTTAAGTTCTTGCTTTCCTTTTAATTGTGTTATGCCTTTCTGTTTTTATTTCTTCTTTTGAGTTCTTACATTAGGGAGACTATATGATATTTACACATATGAGTCTGGTATATTACACTTATGAGTATATCTTAAAGTGACATGCACTTATATATGAAGGCCTTGAGTTTATCATTCTTTATAGCTGAGTAATACTCCATTGTCTAAAAACACCACATCTTTTTCATCAATTCCTCAGGTGACGAGCATTTTGGTTGCTTCCAAGATTTGGCTATTACAAATTGTGCTGCCATAAACATAGGTGCACATATATCACTATGATGTGATGTTTTCAGTTCTTCTGGGAAAATTTCCAGAAGGGGGATAGCTGGATTGAATGGGATTTCTAGTCCTAATTTTTTAAGGAGTCTCTGCACTGCATTCCATAATGGTTGCACCAGTCTACACTCCCACCAGCAGTGGAGAAGGATTATTTTTCCCCATAGCCTCTCCAGCATTTGATGTTGGTTGCTTTCTTTATGATAAGCATTCTTTCTAGGGTGAGATGGCATCTCAGTGTTTTAATTTGAATGTCACAGATGGCTAGTGATATGGAGCATTTTTTCATGTATTTCATCCTCTCAATTACTGGACTATATTGGACTACTTTGCTGAATTCATTCAACTACAGTATTTAAAAGGCAATGGAATACTCATATCTGACAAAACTAAACAAAAAAGGAGGATATAAATGAAGGACCATTTTGCAGTGAAAAAAATACTTATCTGTATATATAAACTAGTTAGGATAGATATACATCTACTTTCTCTTAGTTCATTGAGAAGAAAGATTTGTACTAATAGTGTTTAGACAAGATATCATGTCTGCATTTTACAATATGAGTAACTACTACAAAGACAACAATATATAATGTATTAATTATTGTAATTGTCCTACTAACCTGTTTTGAAACTGTCTCGATGCTATTTCCTTCTCTTTTTTAATGCTATTTATTTCTCAATAAAATTAAATAAAAGTAAAATAAAAGAGAGTGTTTCTCCACATGAACAGATGCTGCTCCTATGATACAGACAGGAAACTCAGAGATGTTACAAACTGTTAGAATAATTTAAAAAACTCCCTTTTCTCCTATGCAAGGCAACCTCTGGCTGCAATTTAGCTTCTGATTGATGAATCTATCAACAATAAGATGGCATTTATATATACTCCTCTGGAAATATATTTAATCTGTGGGAATCAATTGCTTGGTAGCAAGTGCTGTATTAAGTGACTGTCATAACAAAGCTGACTTGGTAAACTTTATTCCTAAGATTTGTAAGTTTTATTATGTAAACTACCACATTTTAGTTTAAATTACTTTAGAGTTATAAATAATATATCTCAACAAAAAGATCAATAGGGAGCTCAGGTTTCAACTCTGCAGTAGGAGAATCTATTACTTTGAAACAAAGCACTGACAGTTGTCATCTCAAATAAATCAGTGTTTTACTCTCCGTAGGAAAGGAATAAATCATTGGGTTTGTTTCTTAAGTAAATCTTCTTTTCTTGACCCATATTGAATATTGATTCAACGTTTTTTCACTGTTGGTTACTTCTGTGTTTCAGATTTGGTTTTCGTCTGGAGCATTTATCCGCTCTGACCTTAGCGAGTGGGGCCTGAGCTTAACAATCAGAGCCCCTAGTTCAGATTACCAGAACACTCTGGGCCTTTGTGGTACTTTCGATGAAAACCCAGAAAACGATTTCCATGACAGAAATGGGATCAAAATTGATCAAGATTTTAATAATTTTATTGCTTTTATTAATGAATGGAGGTAAGAAATAGACTCTTTCATCTAAAAGTGTGGTGATTGCATGTTTTTAAAAAATACTATACTGGGGAGTAAATATTCTCATTCAAATAATCATTCTTTCCCATTTTCATTTGAGAAGACTCTTACCAGGAGAAAGCATGTTTGACACATCACCAGTTTCCCCAACGCGGCCTGCCAGGCCACCGTACTGTAGCTGCTCACAGCTGGGTGGCGCTTCTCAGTCAGAATTTGCTTCAAGTTGCAAAGACCTGAAGCACATCAAGTTCTCTTCTTTGATACCAGAACTAGATGTCACTTCTGAATATATTAATTCTGAAGCTCTTCTCGGAGGGGTAAGAAAACAGACATCTGAAGGAGAGAATAATTTGAATTTCTTATTGCACAAAAAAGTCTATATGAACCTAACAGAACTGGATTTAAATTTACAGCATCCTGGCAAGGAAAAGCAAGATGCATCAGAATCTTTGAACAGTGAGAAGCAAGTGCAGGATGAGGCTGGTCATTGGCAAGACAGAAGGGGACATGGGCGGAAGAGACGGAAGTGGCAAACCTTTAATGAATTTCCTTCTTTTTCTGCTTTCCAAAGTCCCAGCCAAACTGACCTTGAAGTGTTGACTTATTTTTTCCCTGAAGACCATATGGAGGATGTCCACCGAGAATTCATCCCCTCCTGGCCCACACCTTCTGGTCTTACTGAGTACAGCACCGTGGCTCTCTGTGAGGAGACTCTCCGCAACTCTAGCATCGGCAAGCACTGTCGTGCCTTTCTTGGCAAGAGGCTGAATGATGTTATCGATATGTGTGTCAAAGATGTGCTGCTCAAAGATGATGTTAGCTGGGCAGAAGCAGGCTTGGCCCTGTTAGAAAATGAATGTGAAAGGAGGGTTTTGGAAGACGGGAGATATAACAGAGAAAACTATGGCAAGTCCGTTGAAGACATTCTCCTGGTACTGAAATGCCCCAGTTTATGCAGCGGCCATGGAGAGTGCTTGGCGTGGGGGTGTGTGTGCTTCCCGGGCTTCCGCTCCTACGACTGCAGTGATCTGTATGATAAGGAAGGTCTGTTTGCCTTGGATGGTGTGCATGATGCTTGATTATGAAAGTGTTTACTTTTTGCCTTCAGTATCTTAGCATGTGTTAACGTTATCTAGGGAAACCCAAATTACATTAATTTGTGCGTCAATGATTACTAAAATGTGTTCCATCAGTAAAAGCTGAAGTCTTCAGAATGGTCAGGAAGGGACACCATGACCTGCCGCACAGCACCCTTCTGAGCTCGTCCCCTGCTGGTGCCATCTTGTCTGTCCTTCTGCCTCCGCCTCCTCGGTCTCTGTGCTGTTCCTGCGAAATGCCAGTTTCTCTCAACCTCAGGCCCTTTCTTTGCAACACGTCCTTCTACTTCTAGAATTTTTTTTTTTTCTGAAAAGTCAAAGTTGACAGATTTGAAGCACTGTATGGATGCTATGTTGCTCTTTACAGTAAATCATGTTCTCTAACCCATCTATCTGGTACAAATCAATTTATCTCACCAGGTCAGAGCATTCTTTTAAAAAATGTTTATTTGGTTCTTATAACCAGTAAGCAAACAGCTCTTGATTTCCCTCCATAATTACCATCCTGTACTTTTCTCATCAATGACTTCTTGTGTCTTACCAAATGCAAACTTCCTTTCTCTAACTGTTCAAGTTAGAGACTTGAAGTTTTTCTTGACTTATTTTTTTCTTGTGCCTCAACTTTAATTTACTAGCACCAAGTGCAGCTCTAGCTTCCAAGCATTTCCTGTCTGCCCCGCTCCGAGCCACCATCACCGCTCGCTGGGGTCCTCACAGATCTTCCCCATGCTTCTTTTCCATACAACAGCAGTCAAAATGAACTCTTGGAAATGTAAGTTAGATTATGGTGCTTGTCCCACTTCTTAAATCCTCTGGTACCTCTTCCCATGTTTTGGAGAGTAAAATCCATAATCCTTCCATGCTTAGAAGATCCAAGTAACCCGAGGTTTGCCTCACTGCAATTCACTGGCTGCTTTCCCACAAGCCCACTGCTCCCAGCTACAATGGCTGTTTCTCGGCCTGTTCCCTCCTCAGCTGTGGCCTCTCACTAGCATGTTCTCCCACAGGTTTTCAGGCCTGACGTCCTTCACTTCTCTTCTACAATGTCACATTCTAAGAAAACTCTCCCAGGACCATTCAGAATAATAGCCTCGTAGCTTTCGTCTCCCTTGCTAGAGTTAAATTAATTTTCTCCACGTTTCTGGAAACACGTACTGACGCATTTCTTATTTTTTACTTGTTTATTTTTGTCCTGTGCTGGATTATAAATTACATGAAGTGGAGAGAGTTTTGTTCATTACTATATCCCCTGTGATATGCAAAGAAATTGCTAAACAAATATTTGTTAAACATATGAAGGGATATACATATACATGAGATTTTCACATAATTTTAGGGTTGTAAATACACATGACATGATTTTGTTTGAACCCTGTTCTGATAAAGTTCTATTTAGTTAAATTTCATCAGAATTTAACCAAAGATATCATTATGTTATATACTGCATATGTCTATGCTGAGAATCAGTAGTTACAGATAGAGAAGATACATGCTCTGACAAAGTCTGGGGACTAGGAAACACATGAAGGTCAGTTAACCCTGACTCTTACAAGAATGTTTTTGTCCTGTAACTGAGTAGTCCATATAAAATTATGGTAGCATGTAGGATGGGAATGAATAACACACCAAAAAAACTACTTGAACAACAGCATATTTAATTTTGAAAATTTTTCTAAATCTTCAATTAAGAATTTTAAAATTTTGAACTGGCTAAATAGCTCAGTGGACTGAGCGCTTGTTTAGGACAAGTGCAGGGACTGGGGTTCAATCCCTGAGCTGGCCGCTGAGACCAGATCTGGTGGTACACACCTATAATTGAAGCACTGGGGAGGATCACTCAAGTCTGAGCTGCGGAGTAAGACCCTATACCAAATACATTTTAAAAAATGAAAAAAGTGTATTCAAAGTGGTTAGGATAGATATATAGTTACATTCTCTTAATGAATAGAGGGATTTGTTCTAATAGCATTTGTAAATGGGATATCATGCCCGCATCTTGTACAGCAGTTAACCACTAGGAAGAGAGTATGCAATGTGTTAATTATTGAAACTGTCCTACCAATTTGGTTTGAAACTGCCTCATTGCTATTTGTTTCTCAATAAAATTATGGAAAAAAATGAAAAAAATAGAATTTCAAAAATTTAATATATTGCACTGATTGATATTATTATTAAAATATGTTTATCATTACCCATCTATGTGGTACAAACTAAGCAGCAAAATCAAAACCTATTTCATTATAGTAGTCATTTATTAATACTTATCCTTGAGATAATACTTCTTTTATACCAGGTTACTCTTAATATTTAATGAAATAATTCCTAGCATATACAGTACTTCGAAGTATGATTTCACATAGACTTTTAATTTGGTAGTTGAAACTAGGTGAAATTAGGTAGCTTTTTCCTGAAGTTAAAAAAATGTCCTATGTGTCATGATTTTTTTCCCAAAGACAAACCTGAAATTACTGAGCTTGAGAATGCGGGATTCTGTGATGTTCAAAAAGATGATTGTGTGATGGTGAGAGTTTTTGGTGAAGGCTTCAGAGAATCACCTTCCATTACATGTGAAGCTACTAAACTGGAGGTATGTCAATTACAGACTTTAGGACAATTTGCTGAAAACAGTTGAATTAATGTGTTATTCAGATTAATTTTCTTTTGAATTAGTTTAGTCTATCAATTAGGAACATAATTCCAAAGGATGTTGTATCTATAGACATGAAGAGAAAAAAAATGGTTCATTTGCTTAAATTTAAAGCTTCCTTGTTTATAAGCTTTATTATTTTACCTAATATTTATTGAGCTTTTAGCTTGCTATTTTCAGTCAAAAAAGACTGAGACAATATGGAGCTTGATATAATCTTGAGAATCCGTATTTTGTGAAATGCAAAAACACAAACAAGGATGCTTGACTTTGGCTAAGACACACTGTGTGAACTGGAAGATACAGAAATATGAATATTTTCCTTTTGTAAGACAAACAAGGAGGACAAGAGTTCATCTTCGTATTTCTGTTACTATGGACTTCACAAAGGAAAATATCCCTCCCCATTTTTTACTTTCTGTGGTCACTAAAACAGAATTAATCATTTAGTTTGAATATTAGTGTATCAAATTATACCTCTTTTTTGATCATTATTTTTCTAATGATCTTCCTTTCTTTTACTCAAGTGGAATTTTTTATTTCCAGTGAATCCCTTTGAATATTAGAAGAATTTTTGTGGGTAAACTGAAACTTAAAATCATAATTCAGTATTCTTCCTGCTGTGTAAATTGATGAAAACATAATTCTGAGAATGAGAATTTACAGTAAGAAATAGTTTTCATATGTTTATTATATATTTATGTACAGCAAGCATGGTATCATACATATTTTATGGATGGAACCTTTCTAGATAAGCCACAGATTAAATTAGTCACAATGAAATAATATGACACAGAATAGAAAGATAATGTACAATTTGACTACCATGTAAGAAAGTAGGTATGTTTTAGTGTTGGAAGAATAAATCATGATATTATACCACAATTAAATGACTTACCAGGAGCAAATTTTATAGACATATTTTCTAATAAAGTATATTTTATACCAATATTTTATTTACTCTTATACTTCTGTTTTCCAAGCATCTGATAAAGAGTAAATACTGGGGCCGGGGAGATAGCTTAGTGGAATAAGTGATTCCCTGGCAAGCGCAAGGGTCTGAGTTCAATCTCCAGCTCCACCAAAAAAAAAAAAAAAAAGAGTAAATTCTGGAATCTTCTACCACACTGTATGATCTGTAGGAAGACAAATATGCTCAACTGCCCCAGCCAATACTGCAATGCACACTGAGTATGGTGCTGCCTTGGTTTATGAATTTGATTCGTTTTAGAATTTGGAGGAACATGACTACATTTGTGTTTGTGTGCGTTGGGGGAAGCTGGCCATGGCTGTGTTTGTTAGCTGTTGCAGAATTTTTGAGCAGAAGCAATATTTTGCCACATACCTTAGGTTTGGCACCCGTGAATCGAGGTATTACTGTATTTAGTTTATATTTCCTGAAGTTAAGAGTTCTCCAGAACTGGGTTTGGCTTTTTCACCCTTTCATTCACTTTGATGCGTGCCTCTGTAATTTAGCAATATTCTAATATCCCTACTCCAGCTTTGGACTGCCTCATACTTAACTGATTTAGTTTGTAGTGTGGAATGTGCCTGCTTTGTCCTAAGCTATTGGCTTTCTTCTGTCGTCCTTGTTACATGTTCATTTAATGAGTGGACCTCTGTTCACTTTTTGTTGGAATTTAAATTTCATTTGAATATCAGATTTCTCTTAAAATTTATCTTTTAAAAAACTAGATTGTTTTTTAAATTGATTTTCCATTGTGCGAAGTAAAGCCGTAAACTATTTATTCTGAGATCTGAGACTTGAAGAAAACTTGTAAAAAGAATAGAGTTTCCACTAAGTTTTCAGCCAGTTTCTTCCACTAAGATTTTTAGCTTTGCATAGCTAAAAAACAATTTCTGAGGTCACAGCGTTCCCATTAATTCCATACTATGAAGTAGTACACAGACTTAGTTCAAATTCTGGCAGCCATTCAAATAATAGCCCTTTTTCTGATTCTGGAACCAATCTAAGCTTTTACACTGCATTTTATTGTCATGTCTTTTCTATCTTTGTCAAATTATGACAGTGTTCAGTCTTTATCTTTCATGAATTTACCCCTTCTGAAGAGTACCAGCTGATCAATTTGTAGCATGTTCCTTTCTTCTGATTAGATTGAAGTTGTGTCATTCTCAGGTGCTGCAGTGTATCTTCTTGCTGTTGAAGTAAATTTGGACTGCTAAGGTGGTGGTTTTTTGTGTATCTCCACTGTAAATTTTATATGTTTCCTTTTGTAGTTAAGACATATGTTTGGAGAAGACACTTTAGGCAGTGGTGGATGCTTATGAGACAGGGTCTACATTACTACATGTCATTTGGAATTCTACTGAAAGAAAGAAATATTTCCTGTTTCTACTGAAGCATTTATCCATTTATGTCAGTATGGACTAGTAGGTACTTACTTTATGAAATATAATTCAAAGCCAGTAGTACTTATTTTGTTGCTTAAATTACTTCCATTTTGCACACTGGGAGCTCCTTCAAGTCGCTTGTCTTGTCTCTTTAATTGCCCTCATGATATCTTGCACAGTTTAATTTTTTGCCATCGCATAGTCTTTTATGCTCCTCTTTACTTTCTGTATCCCAACCCTGGAATCCATCTGGTGTGTATTAGTTACATAGTCAAATGTTTCCTCTTGCTCCAAAGTCATCGTGGAGTGCATAGTGGTCCATTAGATGTGGATTCTTTGTTTTGAGTCCCCAGGAAATGTAAGATTTGTTAGAAGTGGTTTATGTCAAATTAAGATACATACTTTTTCATTATTGTTATTGAAATTCACTGTTAGTGTGCCTTTCATTTTCTTATTCTAGTAGGTATGGATATTAGAATTGATATTTTGCTCAGATGTTGCTCACTAGCACAAATATTTCCATAATGCACAGAAGGTAATTGCTTTCTCATTGTACTTGCAGTACAACGGCAGCAAGTGGGTGCTTGGAGAGCCTGTCTATGCACCAGGAGCTTTTCAGAATAACAGAACTGTTGATTGTCAGCTTCCTGCTAGCATCCAGCAGTCAGATACTCTGGGTCTGATGGGGGAGAAGCCAATTGCAAAGTGGCAAATAAAGGTAAAAAATAAAAGATATATTTAAAAACAAGGTAAATACTTTATATAAAATTTCACAGTGAATTCATAAAGCTCCATTTAGAAAAACTTATTGTAGAAAGACATCTTTTCTAGATTTATTTTTCATCTTTTTTTTATTAGCGTAGGTTTGCAATACAGAATGGTGATGCTCTTTCTGGGGAATTGGTACATGTGTAACACATTGCTTGGTCATTATTAACCTTTTATCCCCCATCCATCGCCTCCTCCCTTCCTTGGATCCTCTCCCACGTCTCCAAGGGTTGGCTTCTAATTCCCTATCATGCCTCTTTCCCATCTGGTATATCTCACATGTTAGGCTTCTCACAGAAGAGAAACCATGTGATACTAATTTTTGTGTCTGACTTATTCTCACAGATATCCAATGATGGTTACATATTCAGTAATCCCCAAATAATGATCATATATGATGGTGCGTGCCAAGTTTGTGGTCTCCATGAAAATGATCCTTGTACTGTAAAAGTATGTAGCCTTTCATTTGTTTTCACGTTTACATCTGTTCTCATTGGTATGCAATGTTATAAATGGTATCAAAGGATTTTTATGAAAAGAGCAAAGGATCTCAAGTAAACTCTGGTCTTCCCAAATTAGAATGATTTCAACAGTTAGTATTCTTTCCCTGTATGCCGTCATCTTCAAATGCTTTTGTAATGATGGGTAAATATGGGATGGATCTGGTTCAGAAAAGTGCTACTAGGGAAAAAAACACAACTGCCGACTAATATAAGTTCTAAGACAAACAGGGATAAAATGTCAACTTTAATTTTTCACCTTTTCTTTGTTTTACGAGTCAGGGTCTCACTGTGTTGCCCAGGTAGGCATTGAACTCAAGGTTCTCCTGCTTTTGCCACCCTAACAGCTGGGATTATAGGCATGTGGCTATAATCTGATGTCATTTATTAATAAGCACTTGCTCTATGAATTTAGCAATAAAAAAGACAAAAAAGAAGGGCCGGCCAGATAGCTCAGTGGATTGAAGTGCCTTTTTAGGTAGGCACAGTGACCGGTGTTCATTCCACATCGTGCCGTACCGGCCCTGCTCCCAGGGTGCGCTGAGACAGCAGTTGGGACTGGGTGTGGCGGCACGTGGCTATAATCCCAGCACTTGGGAGACTGAAAACAGGAGAAGCACTATGAGTCCGATCTGGGTAGCAAGACCCTGTAGACCCTGTACTAAATACATAAAAGAAAAAAAAGAGACAAAAATGAAAAGAGAGCTGATTCTTTTGTGTTATTAGTCATAAACTATCATTTGGCACAGAGATACAATTTACATGTATATTTTTCTTTCTCTGAATTTATCAGTTCCATAGCTATTTACACATACAAAATAATTTTTCTTCTATACATTCATAGCATTTGATTTTAAACATTTCTTAGAGTTGTATGCACTCACTGTAATCATAAACGTATGCTGCATTTGTGTACACTAGCTTATCTTTATTGATGACTAGCTTATCTTTATTGATGACTAGCTTATCTTTATTGATGCTTTCCTTTTCTCTTTTCAAAAAACTTCTATTAGGAAAATGGTTGCATTATCAATGGACTCTGCTACACTGAAGGGGCTAGAAACCTTTCCAGCCCTTGTTTGATCTGTAGACCCCAAGTCTCCAAATTTACTTGGTCATATTTAGAAAGTAAGTTATTTTTTATTAACTCAAATATTTCCTCTGCAGTATAACTTGAAAGTGACTTTTTAAACCAGGAGTTATAAAAATGTGTTGAAAATGGATGAATTCTGTATTAATTTAGCATCTTCTAACTGGATACTTTGCTTTAAGGAAAATGCGAAATGGAAGTATTCTTTCATAGATCATAATGCCTAGTCAAATGATATAGTGGCTCACAACAGGCACCATGTACAGTAATCGCTTCATAAGATGGTATCACCTAGTAAAATCATAGCTGTTTTGAAGTACGTGCTATGCTGACAATTGCCTAACACATTTCTCAGAACTTACCCTCATCAGTACTTGACCCCTCTATGTATACGATTCTATGGAGGTACTAGAATAGGCATGAAATATTTATTTTAATATTTGGTAAAGAAAGCAAACATGAATTATTAATGGAAGAAGTGAGAATGGCTAATTCAGTTATACACAATTTCCTACTCCTAGCCTCACCTCTATTGACTTTTATGACAGGGCATTTAATCATCTCTGCTTCAAAGAAAATGGATTCATTCTTTGTGAAATAAAGTGTCTTTCTGACTGTGTCTGTTCATTGCATTTCAACATTGCCATTCTGTGAAACAGTGAATAAAATACTGGATATGGATAATTTTAAGGTTTTTTTTTTTTTTTTTTTTTTTTTT
>NW_004524711.1:3137598-3148559 GCF_000260255.1 Octodon degus | reverse complement strand
TTTTTTTTTTTTAAGAGACAGGGTTTCACAGTGCAATGACAGCTGACCTTGAAATCATTTTGCAGCCCAGGCTGGCCTGAATGCCCAGTGATCCTCCTAATTCAGCCTCTTCAGTGCTAGGATTACAGGCATGTGCTGTCACGCCCAGCCTAATTTTGGGGTTCTTTGTTCCACATACACAATATCCCCAAATGTAGTCACAAGCCATGTAGCTTTCCTAAACACAGCTATATAGGATTCCAGATGAGTGCCCAAGTTCCCTTTCCTCCTGTGATCAGGTATTATTAGATACAGTACGGGATACATTCATGGCCCCATGTAATCGTGTCTAAGAGAATAATGAAACCTTCATTTATATGGTGCTTTAAGATATTATTGCCCATGTCACTGTATGCGCCTATTTCATTACAGTATTAGATCATTTGCCAGATCGTTCAGTGCTGAAGCACAAGATGATGGAATATTGCTGCAAAACAATAAATATTTGGGGAAAAATTAATGCAAGAGAAGAAAAACAGTGTAACTTCTGAGTTAGTGTCTGTTCTTTAGTAGCTTGTAATATGAGCGTTTCCTCAGTGATTCCTACAGTGCTGAGAGATACAGCGGCCTTAAAATAGCATGTTCTTTACTTCTGAGATTGAAGATGAAAAAATTAATATTGATAAATTAAGCTACTGAGTCAGGATGTGCAGGGACAGAATGAGAACCACTGTAATAGTCGCTTGGCTCCTGGATGCAGAGTGTTTGTGACAGTATCACTCTTCATTTGGCTGGCGGGCAGGAAAGGCAGATATTTCTAACATATAAGACAAAGTAAAATGATATTTGCAATTGTTTCCTGAGCACAGAGAACACGCTTGTTTCTGACACAGCTACTTTGCTTGTGTGTGACCTCGCGCACTGGAAGGACAGTGGAGGAGCGGGAGACTGGCAGTGCCTGATGGCGGCTGCTTGCACAGTGTGGAGGAGGACAGCAGAAAGACAGTGCAGGCGAGTGAGAGTCCACCCCACAGAGAACTGTAAATCAAGAAAGGGCTGTGCGGAGAAAGAAGGATGAGGGGAGGAGAGGAAAGGGGGAGAGAGGGAGAGAGGGAAGAAGCGAGGCTAGGGTGAGGACGGAGAAGGCCCCGGCTCACAGAAGGAAGCAGTGAGGTGGTTAACGCTGAGAAGTAATTTAAACAGAGGAGGAGATGCACTGAGTCCGGGTAGTCCAGGAATATTCCTGCTTCCGTACTTCTGTAACAAAGCTCGAGGTCTGCAATTGGCAGTTACTTATACAACCCTTAGAATGGAATCAAGCTTATTCAGAGTCTTCAATCAAATGAAAGCAAGTATTGGCACCACTTCCGGAGTTCTTTTGTCAAATTACCTCTCTCTCCCCTCGCCGGGAACTCTCCCAATCACTGTTTTCCTTCTTGATGCATATGTAAGAGTAAATGGTTTTTCTGCTATAGATAACCAACCTCCTGTGATTCGAACATCACAAGACAAATTACAGACATTTCATGGAGAAAACTTTGAGTACCAGTTCATGGCCTTGGACCCAGAGGGTTCTGAGGTTCACTTTACTTTGGAATCGGGTCCCGAAGGCGCACGCATCTCCCCTGCAGGACGACTGACGTGGAAAGCGGAGTCGCGGGCTCCACAGCAGTTCACGCTCCACGTCAGCGATGACTGCGGCACTGAAAGGAGAGTCACAGTTGAGGTCAGCATTCCAATTATGTGTATAATGTCACTGGGTCCTTTCAGAGTAGCGTCAACTGTATTTTAGTTCTTAAACACAGACATAGTCTTAATTGCAGACAGCAAAGTAATAAAGTTGTTAAATATTGAACATTTGATGGGTCCTTGTAAAAATAGAGAAATTCTCAATCCAGAAGCATGGAACTAAAGTAATGATCTACAGTTATATTATGCACTTAACAATGGCAAGGATGAAGGATTCATTCACTTCTGCTTCATGACTGACCTGCCACTAAAACAAGACTGATACACTCTTTGCCTTCCAATTAAAAGAATCTCAGATGTTGAATTAAAATCAAAATTATAGGTGGAAGATTTGAAATAGCAATTGATGACTATAGTTTCTTTATTGGCTTTTTTTTTTTGTTATGCCAGTCAAAGCTCTACGTGTTTTTAAGCCTATTTAAACCCTAAATTTCCTGGAAATATGGGGTGCGCTTTCACACAGAAGCTGCACAGTGCATGGCAGTTGTGCTGTGTCGACATGACAGCCCAGCCACTGAAGTCGTGATTTGCTCGCTGGATTTGGGGGTAACCTGGATGACTGTTTCCCTCTTGGATAGTTCCAAGCATTCTTTTGTTTTTATATCCCAAGTGTGTTTATTGGGCTGGCCTCCCACTCGTCTTGCCTGAGGGTACTGATAGTGCTGCTTCCTCCTGCAGGAACGCCCTGCTGTGAGCCTTGCTCTCCCTCCTGTAGGCTGCTGGCACAGGACAGCGGAGCAGCCAACACACGGAACTACCGTCTGTTCTTGGCTAAAGACTGTGGTGATTTTACAGAGCCCTGGGCACTTCATGCCCATGAAGTAGGGATTTGGCCTTACACCAGGCACTTCTTCTTGTGCTTCCTCTTGTCCTCATCAGGAGGCATGTTCTGGTGGGGAGTTCGTCACCACCAAAACGGTCCCAAGCATTCTGCTTGTGTTATCTAACTTGATCATCTTGGACCGTTGCTTTAAAAATTATCCAAGCATGCGTCATTTGGCTATGCCTTGAAAGTGGGCATGCTTTTCTTATTAAGTCATTTAAACTACATTTTACATAAAATATGTCTTACAAAGATATATGTTTCATCACACTTGTTCTTAAGCATACCTGCCCACCATAATTTCTAGGGTATGTACTCATGATAATTTTGTTTTGAAATGTACTCTTTCTTTCGTAGGTGACTGTGAGGTCTTGTGACTGTCTGAATGGAGGGTCATGTGTGCCTGACAGGAGATTCCCTGCGGGGAGTGGAGCTTATCTGTGTATGTGCTTGCCTCGATTCCATGGTGGTCTTTGTGAAATAGTTTTTAGCCCGTGTCAACCCAACCCGTGTGGTCTTGGCACATGTATTGAGGGGTTGAGCAGTTATTCCTGTGACTGTCCACCTGAGCTCAAAGGTATGTTCTGGTTCCGAATGAAGTAAATAAAAATATGAATGGATTAGCAAGGAAAGTTCCCTGGCACATTTAACTACAGATCATTCAAGTAATTACATGATCCTGAAGATTTTGATATACATTTTAAATACTCTAATAACCACAGTAACTATGCTATTTATATCTGTTAGGGGTTTTAATTTTTTTAATTGCTTATATTTTTTCAATTTTGTGCATTTTTGTATCTGTAATAGCAAGCATTAAATGCAGGTATATAAATATTTGCACTTACATTCAATAGGTAAAACACTGAAATATGGTATTAGCACAATATAGTACAGAAACACAAGAAATTATACCAGCAGAAATACAAAAGAGATTTTACTGATGATTCATTAAATTAGAAATATCATGATATGAATTAGAGTTGAAGGTCTGGGTTTATAGCCACATAGTAGAGGTCTTGCCTCGCAAACTCAAGGCTCCAGGTTCAATCCCCATGCCACACACATGTACATAATACACACAAACATAATAAACACACAACATACACATATACAAAGGAGTTGAAATAGAATGAAGTACTATCATATGCACTAATTGTTCTATTAATTATCCTAAAATGTCTAATTCTAGAAACAGGCATATGACTCCAGTTTTGACAAACTTTCATTTCCCAAGTCTTTTAAAAATCTCTTATGACTATTTTGAAGTTTTATAGATGTAAATACTAAATATACATATTTTGAGCTAATATTTGTCTTGAAAATATCTGTGTTAACATGATAACAGAATAAAGCAGAACATTTCTTTTTCTTTATTAGATTTAAATGCATACTTCAGCAATTGGGCCTATGCACATGGGTAGAGGACTCTTTTCGATTTAGACAACACTGGAATGACTTTAAATGTTGGCTGCTTCATGAGTTTTAAAATAATAAGGGCTGCTATCCACAAATGAATGGATTTATTCATTCAAATAAGTTTTAAGGATTTCCAAGACTACCACTTCCCCTCAAAACATGCTATTTAAAAAGATTGGCTTCCCTAACACATTGTAAAATTTTCACACATTTTTTCAGATAAAAGAAGTTGTCCTTAAGCCCAGCGGATAACCATTTTAAAACATTTTTTTTTCAAAAGATGACTGAGTCTTTAAATAAAGAATGTTTTTCTGTGATATATTATTTTATCTTAAATATTAACAGACATTTAAATCATCTTAGTTATAGAAAAAATTTTACATACTTTAAAGGTCAGATTAAATATGCCCTGGAATCTAATGACCGCTTAATCTTATATAGCATATATTCAAACACAGCACATTTTTCCCCACATAATTCATAACAGCTCTGTGTGGGTTAAGAGTTTATAAAAAGCTGATCAGACATATATCATATTTCAGTTTCACTTTCCTTCCCCCCTCCCCCCGCCCGCGGTACTGGGGATTGAACTCAGGACCCTGAACTTGCCAGGCAACTGCTTATTCTACTGAGCCATCTCCCTGGCCCCCAAAATATGGGGGCCTGCCCCTTAGCTCAGGTTTTTTTTTGTTTGTTTTTTTTTCTGGAACTGGGGATTGAACTCAGGCCCTTGTGCTTGCCATCGAAGCGCTTATTTCACTGAGCCATCTCCCCGGCCCCATATTTCATATTAAGTAATTTGAATGCTTGATCTCTATTTCTTATAGGTACAAACTGCCAAGAAGATGTTGATGAGTGTGAGTCTGAGCCCTGTTTCCCAGGAGTAGGTTGCTTCAATACCATCGGGTCCTATCACTGTGGTTCCTGCCCCAGAGGATTTTATGGTGATGGGAAAATATGCCACGGTAAAAGTTCCTATTTTCTGCTGCATTCAACTACTCCAGTCACACAGTTCCATTTTACGTTTTCCCCACACCTCCTTCAGTGTGTGTGCATTCAGTGTTGTGTAACTGAAGTGGATGCACAGGATGCAGAAATATATCAACATATCCTCCAGCTTCTTAGGTGGGAAGGTGGCATATGACTAATAATCTCATAGACAGTAAGGTATTCAGAATCTTTGTAAAGAAATAGTTAGAGGGAGTACACACAACCAAGGCATGGTGTGTACCTGGTAATGAATACCTCTGAAAGACAGTGCCTACCTGTGCTAGACACATGGGAAATGCGTCTGATGAGAGATCGCAGGAGAGGAAAGCGACCCAGGTAGAAGGAATAGCATAAGCAGGGGAAGAGACATGTGTGACACACAAGACCCTTTGGGAGCCATCGCAGACTGATCTAGGCCCACAAATGCCTAAAGAGTGGATGGTGAATGGCTTAAAGAGCTTAAAGAAAAGAGAAAAATGACATGATCTTAGGGCTCCAAAAGCATCAAAACTCTCTAAAAGAATTAGAGATTTCCAGGGGGTTGAGACAAAGAACTTCTCTAGACTGAGTATATTTACTTGGTTTTCAAACAAAGGAAGGGGATGCCAAGGCCAGCACAGGAACTGAGCAGGACCTTGGGAATTAGTTCAAAGACTTCTCCCAGTAGTAAATTTTGCCAATTAAGAGAATTGTCTTATCTCAAAGGTTGGCAGCTTTATTGTTCTGGAATAAGGGGTCCGGGGACCCATGTCCTTGGTTTCCTCAGCTGTAGTAGGTTGCGTTCAGAGCACTATGCATACGCTGTATTCCAATACAACCAGAGGTCCCTGTGCTCACAGCTTAACCTTGCGCAGCCTGGGCTCCAACGGGAAGCTCTGAATAATCCAGTCTTCCTGGAGTACAGGGGGAAGGAGAGCTGCTGCAAGAGTGGAATCTAGAGAGGCAGACAATGGACAGCTCCTCATCATTTTGATCTATGAGAGAAACATAGTAAGGCTTACATGTGAGAAAGTTTACTTAAGTGATATAGACAATAGAACACTTGTGGAGAAGGAACTGTGTGAATCTAAAAGTGGGAGGAAAATTTAAGACTATTTCTCAAAAGTATAACTGAACATGAAGATACTCCAATGAATCGTAAGATGAAAATGCAAGATATTAAAGAAGAAAATAAATGATACTTAATGGCTTGGATTACTTAGTATGATAAGGGAAAGGAAATTGTTACGTTTCAGACGTCTGATTGGGAGTGTAGAATTGGTGTTCCCATTGCTGTGGACTGAACTGTATTCCCCTAAAATGCAGATTTTGAAGCCTATGTGGCTATCTATGGAGTAACAAAGTTATTAAGATTAAAAGAGATGAAAGGGTGGGCCCCTGATCCAATAGAGCTACTATCTTCTAAGAAATGCCAGAGAGCTCCACTGTCATGTGAGAATGTATTGGGACAGTGATCAGCTTTAATAAAGGATGAGGCTGTTCACCAAACTCATGCAGACCAGTGCCTTAACCTCGAATTTGCTGTCTCTAGTATGTTAAGGAAATAACTTTACATTCATTGCAGCCTGTTGTGGCACATGCAGCACACAAGAAGACATGGCTTTAGAGGAGAATGCTAATGAATCAATTTGCATAGGAGAAGAATGAAAGGACTGTGACCTGTGTACGTGAAGCTCAAGAGAGTGCACTTAACGATACATTTCCTACCATCATGAGCTATGGAATGAAATTACGCAGGGAGAACACTAATTCAGAGGAAAGGGGACAAAAGAATCATAGACATCAACATTTCAAAAGATTAAAAGAAAAAGACTGGTATCAAAAACTGTCTGGCACAGTTGAATGAGATCCTGCTCTGATAAAGACTGTACTGATGGCATAATGCCACCTTTCTCACTTGAGATAGGGCTGTCTGTAAGAAGCAGGGGGTCACAAATATGAGAAGCAGAATAGAAGAGGACTCCCTACTCTGTCAGCTGCTTGCATTTTCTCTTCAGTGTCTACTTCCTATTATTTACAGCTTCTGCTCTGTGACAAGCATCCCTCTTTCCAAAGAGTCTTATTTCCTCAATTAAACCTTTCTCCAATGAACTCATAAAAGGAAAGCAAATTGAACCAAATCCCATTACAGGCAAATGACTGAGAAGTTTCCTAACATTGTCAGAATAATTTGTGTGCTTTCAGACATTGCTTAGTACTGTGACAGAAATTTTGGTTGCTGGGGGTTATTTAGTCTTATGATAGGTAGCAAAGTTGAAGGGTATAAACAGAAATAATAAAGCACAATTCTTACTACTGAGACTACTACTTATGGAAAGGGACTCATAAAAATTGCTGGCATGAAGGACAAAGTGCTGTGGAGGAACACAGAGGGTCAAAGCAGGTTACACTGGCGTGTGGCACTAAAGGTTGCTATAATTGAACACCAAGCCTGAGGGCCTTGACGTTTGTTTTCTCATGGTTCTGGACGCTGGAAGTCAAGATCAAGGTGACAGTTTGGTTGGGGTTGGGCAAGGCCTTCTTCCTGGCTTGTGGACGGCTGCCTCCACACTCCGCCTATCCTCTGTGTATGCTTGTCTCGTGTCTGTTCCTGTCCTTAGGTCAACAGCTCTCCTGGGTCAGAGGCCTGCTCTTCTGACGTCATGTAACCATAGTCCACAAATCCAGCCACCCAGGCGGTTAGGGCTTCAGTGTGTCAAAGGTGTCCACATTTCATACAGAGCAGAGGGTTTCCTGAAAACATGATATCTAAAGTGATTCTCTAATCTGAATTGCAAAGAGTTTAATCTAAATGACATGCTCTTATTCATGATGTTTTGGTTTTATAAGAGTTTTAACTCTGATTCTACTTTCATGGATCAATCTACAGAAACACAAATTTTAAATGAATTTGCTACACAAACTGTGGTTATCACCGGATCTGACAAAGATGTAATTAAGGAAGAAAGCACCAAACATGGCCAGAACGACGTTAAGCCACCAAACAGAAATACGTCTAGTAAGTAATGGTTTTAGCTCAAATCTAAGTGGAAATATCTTCCATTTGTTTTCCACAAAATCAACGTAATTATTCCTCAGGTATTTTTACTTTTAGAAACATCATCTGAAGATTATATGTTGCTGATTAAAATTTATTCTTGTACTTGTTAATCTGTTGAATCCTTTGGCTTATATTATAGAACATTCATTTTTATCACATAATGAATAAAGGATACATCATTTAAGGCAATTTCATAGAAGCGCATTAATTATTGTTCTTTAACTTTTGTACTAGGTAATATTCTTTGTTTTCTTGTTTATGCAAGAAGGTTATAATATCTTTGAAGGCAGGAACAGTTTCTTTTTTTGAACAGTTTTATTACTTGTTATTCATAGTTTCTAGCATGGCTTATTGTGTAGTTTAACAACACATAGTGTAATGTAGTTGTAGACACTAAGTGAAAGAATGAATTCTTTAATGCCTTTTATTTGGGGAGAGGAGAATAAGGTAACTGGCTAATCTCTTTCTGTTTGTTTGTTTAGGCTTGAATTATCAGGCACCATCAACAAAGCATTCACTAATCGATGGAAATTTTACGCAGATTCCTGCCATTATCAAAACGTTCTTGAACACAACAAACATCTCCTATCTGTCAGTACAATCAGTTCCAACTGGAATGGATAATTCAGAGATGGTTGTTTCTCATCAGATAACAGATTATGGAGAGCTGGATCATGTTCTCAGCACAAATACCAGTCTAGCTGAGTCAGAAGTTCCTATGAACAGCAGTAATTCACTAACTGCTAATCCCTACGGTTCCAGGGGTGAACGACAAGAGGTTATCCACAGCACCATGCAAGCAGAGACTGGAGGCTACAGTTCTTACACTGATGGTTTTTTCCAAGGTTACACACAATCTAAGGATGACCTGGTTGTGACAGCAGATACCGAAACAGTCACTGTTTTGCCAACAGAGTTTGCGTTAACCACCATCTCAACATGTGCTGACTCACCTTGTTTTCTGGGTGTTTCCTGCATGCCCACCAGAGATGGTCACTTCCGATGTGGACGCTGCCCCTCGGGGTATTACGGAGATGGTATCCACTGCAGAGGTACGGTGAGCAACCTTCACAAGGTGCAAAGAAGTCTATGTAGTTCACACTCAAGTAACGAAGAAGATATGCTTTTCATTGGCTAATTTCTATTACTTTAACCTAGCTCACCATATTTGATAGAAAGTGGGTTTTCTGCATAATTTTTAAGATACTAATACTATGTACTAACATTATTATGTATTATTATTAGTAGTATATTATTATAATACCATTATACTCTATTATGTACTAATATAATTATATTATATTATTATTCATAAACTATACAATAAATATACTAAGTACTCACCTTGCTCCAGATTCTGTAGAAACATTCATATCTTTTATGTCACATAGCCCACAACTTTGCAAATCAAGGGTTCTTTTCTCTTTGGATAGAGAGCAAGGCTTTGAGAGTTTGTCCTTAACTAGCAAAAGAGATAAAAGAAGGATAAGAATTCAGAACTGATTAATATCTGTCTTGATTCTTTTTACTCAGTAATGATATTTTAGTACTCTAAATTAGTAATTCTGTTAAAGCGCCTCCTTAGGCAGACGCAGGGCCTGGGAGTTTGATCCCCTGGCCTGCAGTGCTGGCCCTGCCCCTGGGGCACACTGAGCCAGCAGTTGAGACTAGGTGTGGTGGCAGGTGCCTGTAATCCCAGCACTTGGGAGGCTGTAAACAGAAGGATCACTATGAGTCTGATCTACGCAGTGAGACCCTGAACACCCTGTATACCCTGTCTTAAAAAAATTAGTGATTCTGGAGTATTTATTTTTGTAAAGTAAGTTTCTCCATCATTCTTTCCATTTGAGATCAAGAAGTATTGATCATTTTAATTTTACCAATATTGATTACATCTTTTCACAATAATCAGCACTGCCTTCCTGGTGCAAGTCAAGGTTGGCTTTGGTAATATGTAAGCTCTATGCTTTTGCTATTGCTTTGTTACTATGGTTTTGTGTGTGTGTGTTTTGGCTTAAGAACAAAATTAAGCAAAAAAGCTGTTGGAGTATTCCTATGTTCCTATTACCTTCTAAAGAAATTGTACTGGTAGGAATAGGAATAATAACTGTCAAAACTTATGTGTTTATACTACAAAATTTCTTATTTTCAACAAATTTTAAAATTTCATGCATGTCAATTACTTCAGAGTGTTACATAGCCAGTAGACTAGATTAGTGGCAGTCTAAAGAATGTAGACCTACTAGCTTATGATGTTCTCCTGGCTTCTTACTCTTTGAAATTTTAAGTGTCTCTGTCATTCACCAATATTTAGCTGATTATGTCTGAAACTTCATTTCCCTAGGAAAAAAAATTATATAATCCTGTATGTGTTTAGCTGCTGCCTCCAATGTTGGCTACTCTTATAAGAATAATTATCGTATGTGGTACTTTCTGGTCTAGTAAACATTTTCCTCAGGTATCATTATAGTAAAGCAAATATAAAGAAAAAAATTATGATAAAATATAGTGATTGCTTACCACTGTATGGAAAGGTCAAATTTCAGAAAAATTTAACTTTATTATACTACATTTGAAACCTGCATTTCTTGTAATTCAGCCATTCTTCCTTGTTTTTTGCAGCAATTTGTAGACGTCCATGTGGAAAAAATCAGAAGTGCGCTGCACCAGACACATGCAAATGTAAGCCTGGTTATGCCGGTTCTAACTGCCAGACTGGTAGGTGCACCATTTGTTGGCTTGGGTGATGAACCGGCCCTGATATTTAATATTTCTAAGCCATGGGGTCTGTTTTGTGCAGCTACATGTCAGCCTGCTTGCAGAAACCGTGGAAGGTGTGTTAAACCTAACATCTGTGAGTGTCCTGTGGGACATGGAGGAGCAGCCTGTGAAGAAGGTGACAATTCAAATTTAACATCATCTCCTGGCCTAAAACAAGAGATTTTCTTTTTTAAATATTTT
>NW_004524711.1:3131245-3137468 GCF_000260255.1 Octodon degus | reverse complement strand
GGAACTTATGGGATGCAATGAAAGCAGTTCTAAGAGGGAAGTTCATAGCTGTGAACTCACACATTAGGAACATAGAACGGGAACAAATAAACACCCTAATGCTGTACCTCAAACATCTAGAAAAGGAAGAGCAAGCCAAACCCAGAGCCTAAAGACAGGAAGAAATCATAAAGATTAGAGCAGAAATTAATTCAATTGAGACGAAGAAAACAGTTCAAAGAATTAATAAATCAAAAAGCTGGTTCTTTGAAAGATTAAATAAAATTGGTAAGTCCCTAGGTAACCTCTTTAAAAAAAGGAAAGAATTTCAGAAATTCGAGCTTTGAAAACAGTGGCTTATCTTTAGTAAAATCATTTTTTGAAATTTAATTGTAAGTTATAATATCCCTACAAAACTTTTGCCCTTAAGAAAAATATTCTAAATTATTGAATGACTTATCAAAAATTACTATAACATGAGGGCCAGCAAGATAGCTGAGCAGGCCCAGTTACTGGATTCAGCCAGTGTGAACTGTAGCTTCTTGGCTGAGGTGCTTCTGGCCTCTGAGAGCAACAGATCCGAGTCCTCCTCCAGCGATGGCCTTCACAAATCCACACAAAGTGCTCATCAGCGACAGCCTGGACTCCTGCTGCCGAAAGATCCTGAAAGAGGGAGGGCTGCAGGTGGTGGAAAAGCAGAATCTGAGCAAAGAGGAGCTGATAGCCGAGCTGCAGCACTGTGAGGGCCTTGTCTGCTCAGCCTCCAAGGTCACCGCTGATGTCATCGCTGCAGCAGAAAGGTCCTGGTGGTGGGCAGGCATGGGTAAGGTAGATCGTGAGACAGCAACAAGGAAAGGCATCCTGGTCACGAACACCCGCAATGGGAACAGCCTTAGTGCTGCGGAGCTCATCTGTGGATGAGGATGTGCCTGGCCAGGCAGATTCCCCAAGCCACAGCTTCGGTGGAGGCTGGCAGGTGAGAGCGAAGAAGTTCATGGGAACAGAACTGGATGGAAAGACCCTGGGGATCCTCGGCCTGGGCAGGACTGGAAGAGAGGTGGCCATCCGCATGCAGTCCTTTGGGATGAAGACTACAGGATATGACGCCATCAGTTCTCCAGAAGTCTGGGCTTCCCTTGGAGTCCAGCAGCTGCCCCTGGAGGAGCTCTGGCCTTTGTGTGACTTCATCACCGTGCACACGCCCCTTCTGCCCTCCACGACAGGTTTGTTGAACGACAGCACCTTTGCCCAGTGCAAGAAGGGCGAGTGTCTGGTGAACTGTGCCGGCGGAGGGATGGTGGAAGAGGGTGCCCTTCTACTCGCCCTGCAGTAGGGTCAGTGTGCTGGAGCCGCCCTGGAGGTGTTCACGGAAGAGCCATCCCGAGATCAAGCCTTGGTGAACCATGAGAATGTCATCAGTTGTCCCCACCTGGGTGCCAGCACCAAGGGAGCCCAGAGTCGCCGTGGGGAGGACATAGCCATCCAGTTCGCCGACACGGTGAAGAGGAAACCCTTAGCACGGGTTGTGAACGCTCGGGCCCTTACCAGGGCCTTCTCTCTGCCACCAAGCCTTGGATTGGTCTGGCAGAAGCTCTGGGGATGCTGATGCAGGCCTGGGCTGGCTCCCCCAAGGGGACCATGAGGGTGGTGACACAGGTTCCATCTTTGAAGAATTTTGGGAACTGCCTAAGTCCTGCAGTCATTGTTAGGCTCCTGAAGGAAGCTTCCTAGCAGAAGGATGTGAACTTGGTGAATGCCAAGCTGCTGGTGAAAGAGGCTGGCCTCAGTGTGACCACCTCCCACAGCCCTGCTGCTCGGGAGGAGCAAGACCCGGAAGAGTGCCTCCCCACCGTGGCCTTGGCAGGTGCCCCCTCTAGGCCGTGGGCTCAGCCCAGGGCAGCACGCCTGTGCTGCAGGCGCTCAGTGGAGCAGTCTTTGGGCCAGAATGCTTTTACGCTATGAGCAGCCCCAGCTCATGTTCCGAACTCGGCAGTCCAGCCCTGCAGTGCTGCCTACAGCGAGGTGTCTTGGCAGAGGCAGAGGTGCACTGCTGTCCTACCAGACCTCAGCGGTGTCAGATGGGAGGAGCTGGTATAGCCTGGGCAGCTCCTCCCTGCTCCCCAACCTGGAAGTGTGGAAGAAGCAGGTGTCTGAGGCCTTCCGGTTTTGCTTCTAACCTTGGAGTTCGCTGGTTTCCACCTTGCGGGCTTCTCTGAAGAAACTTAACCACCATGATCAACTAGGAGAGGCGATCCACGTTCCTGGGTCTATGGTACTGCTCTGCTGCAGTACTTGGCCCTGCAACAAGGCAGCAACCACAAAATAAACAGCCCCCCCCCCAAAAAAAAGCTCAGCGGACTAAGCGCCCGCGTAGGCAAGCGCAGGGGCGGGGATTCGACCCCTGGCCCTGCATACCACGCTGGCTCCGCCCTGGATGCGATCTAGTCAGGATGTGGCGGCATGCTGCTGTTATCCCAGAGCTGGGCAGGCCAAAAACAGGAGAATCACTACGAGCTGGAGCTGCGTAGTGAGACCCTGTACAAAAAAACAAAAAACAAAACCAAAAAAAGCTAAAAATAAAAAACTATTACACGAAAAGATTAAATGTAAAATAATTAGAATTTATAAGGTAAAAATAAGAAACCTAAATAGTGATTCTTAAAATTTGTTTATAGCCATACAAATAACATTGCTTTAGGGCCGGCCAGATAGCTCAGCAGATTAAAGTTCCTGCTTAGGCAGATGCAGCGGCCGGGGGTTTGGTCCCCAGGCCCGCCGTGCCAGCCCACTCCCAGGGCACACTGAGACAGCCAATGAGACTGGGTGTGGTGGCATGCGCCTGTAATCCCAGCATTTGGGAGGCTGAAAACAGGAAGAATCACCCCAAGTCCGATCTGTGTACTGAGACCCGTTAGTAGGTACATTATAAATAAATAACATTTTTTAAAAAAAATAAATAGCATTGCTCTGGTTGAAATATATTTTTTAATTTTTTAGTGGTTGAAATGCTAAGTGAAAAATTTATGAAAGTTTGTGTTATTTCAAAAATTTTAAAGGACTATATTTTTATAAGCGGTCATTGTAATTATGAATAAAATGAGCATGCTTAAAATTCTTCAATATAAGTAAGCTACTAATCAACACCTAGGGTGAACTAGCAAAAAAATCAGTAGCATATAAAATTAACTATGGAAGCACAGAAAAAAATCTATTTCTAGTACAGGAATACATAAGATCAAAAGTTACGTTCCAAAAGGCACCAATAGCTGTATATTTCCGTTCAATTATTCCCAGTTCTGATAGGCCTTTCACACACCTATGTGAGTTGTTTTCTAGGTTTCTTTTATAAACCAAAACATGCCAGTCACAGGTGTCTCGGAAATGGGAATCCACACAGATAATCCCATAGAGCTAAATTTATAATGGTGAAGGACTGAGATTGTTACCAACTGCTCTCACAGTGAGGCTCACTGTGCCTGTGCACGTAACTGTGAACCGCTTTTCAATGAAGCCGTGACTCAGTGGTGTACTGTGTGTCTGCAGAGCTTTGCAGCCCGTCTTGCCAGCACGGAGGCGTGTGCATGCCTGGCAACCTCTGCACTTGTGCTTATGGCTTCGTCGGACCAAGATGTGAGACAAGTAGGCACACTTTCTTCTCCCCTGATGAGCTGAGGGCACTAACGCTAGATGAGGTGAACCGAAGCCCTAATTTACGGGGGTGGCGATTTCCAAGCTAGAGGGCACTGGGAGCTACCGTGGGCCACCAGTACCAAGACAAAGAGCTTTGTTCTCAGGATAATCCTCTTCTGGGCTTTGCGATAACAGGGACTCATATTTGCTCATTTGCAAATAAAAATGGCAAATGTAATTTAAGATTACTTTCCGCAGGAATGTAACTTTCCCGAATGATCAATTCTTGTTTACCGTTCTGCTCAGTGATTTTCTTTTTGTCTATGAACAAGAATGTAATTGACATAAAAATTGCAGGCCATTTGAAGCCAAGGTATATAATGTTTTATTCTTCTTTCTGATCTTACTCATTAGCAGATGTGACTTTACAAGTTAAAACTAGTAAGGCAAGAACCAACAATATGATCACTTCATACCTGACTTATCTTAACTTTATTTTTATTCTGTGATCTTAGTGGTTTGTAACAGACACTGTGAAAATGGAGGTGAATGTGTTGCACCAGATGTTTGCCAGTGCAAACCTGGCTGGTATGGACCCACCTGTAGTACAGGTAAAATAAGAAATGTTTTCAATAAAATTGTCAAACTGAAATATTTTATATGTGCCGATGTTCAAAAGACTTACTCTTAGGAAAGAAAATTGTTTTGACATACCAAGTATGAAGTTGTAATTTCAAACCTTACATTGTCATTGTTTTATCTTCTTAGATTGGGCCAAACATAATCTTATGGAAACTTTATTGCACGTTTTTACCACAACACATTCTAAGAAATTATTTCTCAGTAATTCTGAGGTAACCACACACCCATAATGTCATTCTATTTATTTATCACATTGTCAGGCTTCTTTAGCAAGAATATTTGCAATTATTCATGTTTAATCTAAGTGATTACTAACTAATGACTTTTCTCAGTGAAAATTTAATTGAACATTTATAGCTTGTCGATTATATACAAAGAATAATGCAAAGGAAAAAAAGATCAATTTGGTCTTTGCCCTTGTTTCAATTAATGAAGGAGAAATGAGATATAATTTACAAAGACAGACTATAAGGTTGGCTTAGGATAAATTATACAATTGAAGTACGATTTTTTGGAGGAAAATAGTATTCATGTGGATGTTGGAGAATCAGTAAAACAAAAGTTTAAAATAGAATTAGAAGCACCTTTTAATAGACAACAAAGGTCCTGAAGCCAAAGGAAAGAATGCTTTCGAGTACACAAGAGTTGGGGTGCAGTGTCCCTACCACACTTGGGGAGGAGATAAAGAGGCGTGAGTGAACACATGTATTTGAGCTGCTTACAAACCATTCTCATAGTGTTATTGAATTAAATAGTCTTCTCTTACAGTCTTTTTTAATCTTACCCATGGATTTCTGATTTCTAGTCATACACTGCACATTCTGCATAAATAATGCACACTAACCAATTATGCCACTGGAGCTCCACACTCCACATTCTTAGTAATATTATTTATAAACTTAATGAACATACTTTCAAAGCAGTTACTCAGCTTCTTTATTTTTCTTATTTGGCAGCATCAGATTAATTATAGGTTATGGTTTTTACTTGCAGTAAAAATAAAATATTTCATTGTGCATCATTTTTACTTCTGTTCAACTTTCATATTTAAAATAATACAACATTTATAATCTCTTTTTTTTGTGCTGTTTCCCAGCTTTGTGTGATCCAGTTTGCCTCAATGGTGGTTCCTGTTACAAGCCAAACACTTGCTTCTGTCCAAACGGGTTCTTTGGTGCACAATGTCAGAATGGTAATTATTCTTTATTTAGAAGTAAAAAAGAGAAATGAGATGCTAGACCACAATAGAACTTTGAGAGAACACAAGACAAGTTTCGAAGTGGAAGGTGCTATTTCCTTTGTTGCATCTTGGTCTTGTTGGCATTGCAGATATGGTCATCAAATGACTAGGTCACAAATATTTTATAGTTATCATGTAAATGGTAAATGGAGATAGTTATTTCACTTTATTAGGCTCATAACATTGGGGTTTTTCTGTGTGGTTTGGTAGAACCAAAGTGAAAAATGTAGGCAAAGTTCTCCTATAATTGTAATGAGATGGAGACATTTTTTGTTTATTTTTACAGCCAAATATGTTAGATTTGTGATCAGTCTATTGTTTTTATCCCATAATTCAATAGTTTCATTAAACATTTATGAAGTCATCTATGCACACACAGCAATACGGAAGTCTATATGGACACATGAAGAGGCAGTGTTTCTCCCCTTTATGGCCCATTAGTTTAGTACCAGTTCCAGTATAATAAATGCTAAGTGACTTTATCAGAATAAGGGCAATTTCTTGAAGGTTATAGTATAGTTATGAGTTTATGCCCATAAAATAAAGTTATAAAGTATTTCTTTATCTTAGCATTATTAGTTATTATACTAAATATAACAGACTTTTAGTATAGATCATGCCAGAACATCTTAATTCCTGAAAGTTATATTTTCCTTACCATAATTCTTTGATTTACAAATATATATTTCTTTTATCTGCAGTAGGCTAGGAGTCTTAGGATGGGACTGAGCA
>NW_004524711.1:3128882-3130416 GCF_000260255.1 Octodon degus | reverse complement strand
GTAGACAAGAGTTAGATCACATTCCCTTGTGAGCCCACCTGAGAACAAGGGAAGCCGACACACAGAAGAAAAGCACATGAATGCAATTAGGACACACTTAAAAGTAAGTAGGAGGGACATATTCTCTATATAGGATTTCAAGGGAAAAAGAAATTCAACTAAAACCATAATAAGGTTACACTATTTTTTAGTAACAAAGCTTAAAATGATAGCTGAAGAAATGTATAAATACATCTTCTGTACTAGGGATCAAACTCAGGACTTTGTGCTTGCCGGGCAGATGCTTATGCCACTGAGCTGTCTCCCTGGCCCTAAATATGCCTGCTAATTTCCCTTGTCTCTTGCAGTCACTGATAACTTGACTCACGTTGGAGCTTGTTGGGTTTGCCCTCTGAGTCCGGGAGATTTTGTGTGAGGGCTCATTGTCCCTAAAACTCCTCTGGTTATGAGTGGATGACACAACCAGATTTTGTTCCCTTATATTTATTATTTTAATTATGTAGACTTATGTGTAAATGTAATGCTTATCTCTACACTCACAGTTTTGTGCATGATTGTTAATTATATAAAGTTATCTGCCATAAACAATGTTTTAAATTTAATTTTCTATCCATAAAATTTGGTATGGTGTTTTGTCATGGAAAGCATTCTTTTCTGATAAATAAACCTCTTCTTGAATTATGTAAAGAATGTAAGAGCATTTCACTGCTGATGAAAATAAGGCACATTAGCTTGGTATGTTCCCTATAGTTAATTTTGGCTTCCTGCTCTCTGCTATTTGCTTGAGAATGTCATGTCCCACATAAATGCTGGCCTACAGAGAAAGGCAGACAGGTAAAACAAGATAGAGTCCAGTTCATCGATCTGTAGGGTCTTTGTATAATGGAAATACATGCTTGTGGCTAGCCACTGAAATTTTGAATACTAAGTAAAAAACACCTTGACTCAGATGATTACTTGTACAGGGCTGGCCAAGTAGCTCAGCAGATTAAAGTGCCTGCAAGTGGATGCAGGGGACAGGGGTTCGATCCCCGGGCCTGCCACACTGGCCCCGCCCTTGGGAGGAGCTCTTGGGAGTCTGTGAACAGGTGAAACACTGCCAGTCTGATCTAGTAGTGAGACCCTGAAAACACTGTAGACCCGTCCCTAAAAATATAAAAAGAAAAAAAAAAAAAGATGATTACTTGTACCTACAGAGCTTCACAGGCCTTTGGTTAAAAAACAAATCACATGACAAAAATCAGGAACAGTTTTACAATAAAATAAACTCCACCTCCAAAGGGTGGAGGTGTCACAAAGTCACATGGCAAAGGGAACGAATGAGAAGAGGAGTATATTGGGAACAATAAACAATAATCCAACCTAACTTCATTTAATATATAAATACAAATCATTGTCACAATTTTTCCCATTGTCAGTGAAGTTTGTTATAAAAATGCTTTATAGAAAGGTATCAAAATATTAGAGAAAGTAGGCTCAAGCATGAACCAAGAAAGTTCAACTTAAAATAGCAGTTATCTACTGCTTAAACATC
>NW_004524711.1:3126815-3128152 GCF_000260255.1 Octodon degus | reverse complement strand
AATGTAGCTAGAGCCGAGAATGTAATTACTTAAGATGTAATCTGGTCTAAATACAAATGGTTAAGGCACTAATTAAAATAATTAGGGCAACATAAGTAATTCTATTAAAATAAGAAATATAATTATTTTGTTTTTTAAGCCATTATAAATACATTTGTTGAAGCACTCAAATAAAAATAAGCTTTCACCAAAAAGTCATAGGAATTGGCCAAGTAAAACTTCTGCATGACCTCAGTATGTATCCAAGAGTTAATTTAAAAGAATTTTCTAATACTTTTTGCATTATGAGAAAATTATAGAGATTTTTCTAATTTCCACAGTGGCAAATAAACTCTTATGTTGACCTAGCTTTCGCCTTATATTCATGGCTTTAGGCCAAAACATTTTGTGCTTTAGTTCACAATGTGATAAAACAAAAGTTAAAGTTGGTAATATGCCCTGTGACATCAAAAAACCCCAATAGAGGGTAGATTGTGCTCGCCCACTAGCAGACCGTCTGCAAGCGGTGTGTTCTGCGGGAAGGAGGAAGGGTCGTAAAGCCTTGCAGCTGCGACCTTTCGCTTCAGCAGCACGCTGCTCTGCCTCCTGGCTCCATAGACGACAAGCGCGTCATGCAATGCACAGTATCCGGTAGCTGAGTACGTGGCATTCACGCTCTGCACCGTGTCCTTTCAGCCATCTGTCACCCTCCCTGCAAGAATGGCGGCCGCTGCATGAGGAACAATGTGTGCGTCTGCCGTGAAGGATTCGCTGGTAGAAGGTGCCAGGAAAGTAAGACACCACCGAACTTACGTACCACCTCTCGGCTAAGCACTCCCAAAGCCGCTGCTGCTTAAGGGCTGACATCTGATCCTTTACCCGAAGGTGTCTGTGGGCCTATGTGCATGAACGGAGGAAAATGTGTGGGAACGAACCTGTGCTCCTGTCCTTCCGGCTGGAGTGGGAAATGGTGCAGCGAACGTAAGAATACCCGCAACCTCCCTTTTTAAAAGATGTATCTGGTACAGGGTCTCACTACACAGCTCGGACTGGTAGGGATCCTCCTGTTTTCAGCCTCCCCCGCGCTGGGATTACAGGCGTGCTCCACCATTCTTGGACTCTTATCATGGGCTCATTGAGCCTAAGGGTGGGGCCGGCGCTGCATGTGGTACCGGGAATCGAACACCCAGTGCCTGCGCTTGCCTAACCAGGCGCTTAGTCCGCCCAGCTATCTTGCCAGCCTTCGTAAGAGGACTCTTAAAATGCTAAACAAAATGAGGCGGGCACAGCAGGTTATGCATTGCATGTGTTCTCAATACGGCAAAAGTAAAGTGTAAATAATCCAAAAAGCAAAAACA
>NW_004524711.1:3124488-3125965 GCF_000260255.1 Octodon degus | reverse complement strand
TGTCCTCCCTCCTGGGAAGGCGCTCAGTGTCAAATACGTGAGTTCACGGGGTCCTTCTTCTATTGCACACTCTGTCTCTGAACACGTTATAGTCACTAAAATTTATCCTTAAGGAAAAGCCATAGTGGGAAAAATCCCAGCATGTTGATCATTAACAAAGATGGTTTGAAAATAAAAATAAACCCTAACCAATTGTATATGCATTTACAGAAAAGAAAGTATGACAGGATATTCTAACTCTTGTGAAATCATTTCAAATTATACTCAATGGTTTGCCAATGAAATTTCCTCAGGAGGACCAAATAAGGCTTTAAGATGCAAAAGTTTAAATATTATAAAATTAACATATACTAAGAAAATATGAAAACATAGGAAAAAGTTAACCACTTCAAATTTCACCATCTTAAATCAATTCCTTTAATTTTTTGGTATTTATATATTCCCATCCAGTTAGTTGTACATGTATATTTTTTCATAAATAAATCACAAAGTATACAGAAAAATAAAATGTTATGAAATTCTGAAATTTATGAAAACCTAAAATACTATGTTAAAGTGTTAACAAAGATTAACTTATTAGGAAAAAGTTTAAATCCTCTAAGAATATTTTCAGATAACCAGCAATTACCTAAATTTAAAATTGCTGGAAAAATGCATCATAAATTGAACTTTAGTTGCCACAGGCAGTATCCTTTTATCAAAAACATAAACTTTCAGGGCCAGCAAGATAGCTCAGTGGACTAAGTGCCTGCTTAGGTAAGCTTAGGCAAACACAGAGACTGCAGTTCAATCCCCACCCAGCACTGCCTGTGGCGCCGGCACTGCCCCCTGGAGGGCTGAGCCAGTCATAGCGTCTGGGCGTAGTGCACGCTGTAACCCCAGCACTGAGGAGGCTTAAAACAGGAGGATCACTATGAATGTGAGCTGCGTAGTGCGACCCTGTAACAATCTCCCTATTGCTTTCATGCACCAGAAATTTTTAAAATAGTTTTCATGACTCTTAGATGTTCTTTCATCAGCAATTGCTATTACAATTCATGCATTTCTTATCCTAGACAAGTATATCCAAGTGTTATTAAGTGTCAGTGATTACCTAAGAAATTGATAATTCTGACTAGAAGTTAGATGTGGTAGAATGCTAGAAAGATGAAGGTATGAACCTCAACATTGCTGCCCCTGAAGTCAGTGTGGACTGCGAGAGAGGAGGATGAGAGGAGGCTAAGGGCTCGCGACTGTGGAAATGCACTCCAGTGGCTTGTGGGTTGAAGTCTCTGAGGTGCTCCTACACACTGCAGCACCTTTAACCCTGTAAATAAAAATTTTAAAATCTTCAAATGCTTTAACTCCAAGTGTTTCAAAACTGTCCTATATGCTATGCTATCTAAGCCCATGGCTTACTGCCATCTCCTGGGAAGGTGGTGTAACAGCTACACACATGCAGGATGAGCGTGCACAATCAATTAGCTTTGGAGCGTTG
>NW_004524711.1:3122329-3123893 GCF_000260255.1 Octodon degus | reverse complement strand
ATTTGAACTTCTCTTAAAAAGAAAGGTTTACTTGAAGTACTTTCAAATGTAGCAAATAAACTTTTGATTTCCTTTAATAATATCCTTGTAGAATTGCAAAAATATTGTTTAATTTAAGGTATTTTGTTTTGGGGGTCTGTGTAGTCCAAAAGATGAGAGTGCATGCATTTGATCAGCCACCAATAGTTCATGAACTGTTTTGTTTACCTGTTTCTTTTCTACTGTAAAGAAAGTTTTAGAAAATTTACAGTTACATGCATAGCCCATGTGAGTTTTCTCTTATATGGCCAGTGATCATTTTATATTTAACTGGCACATACAAAGTGTACATATTTATGGTGAACCATGGGATGTTTTGATGCATCTATCCATCTTGCAATGTAATAGCTCTCTATAACTATATTAATGGTCGTCAATAAAACTCAACCCCGTAGCTTCAGACCCCTGGAAGAGGATATGCCAAAGCTTTCAGTGTCAATGGTGATGTTCATAAAGCTTTATTCATTGCAGCGATTTGCAATCAGCAGTGTCTTCATGGCGGAAGATGTGCATTTCCCAATGTGTGTTTTTGCCGCCCTGGATATTCTGGAGTCAAATGTGAAAAGACAATACAGGTATTTTAAAGTTTAAAGGAAAAATTAATATTGCATGCTGAAATCTCAATATCTCTTCTACTTAGTAATCAACTCCTGTTAATGTTTTGCTTCCAAAATAAAAAAAAATAGGATGACTCAAGATTTACTTTTAAAGCTAAAAAACATCTTTCTACTTTTGTTTTTGTTATCTCACTATGCAAAATTTTGATGTGCACTTGAGGATTTCATTGTATATACACACACAGGACAAGAGATCTCTCAGAAATGTCTTAAAGTTAATCTATATATGTTTTATTTTAAAAATGAGTTTTATGCTATTAGTGTTGCAGTTGGCCCAAAGATTATGAATACCAATGTGTCCTGGAATGGCCTAATTTGAAAATTGAGAACAGATTTGCTTAAAACTGGACCCATCTGGTGTAGGAGCAAAATGGGTTTACGTAAATGTTGCTTTCTGTCCCTGGTACTCATATTCGAAGGATATGGTGCTCATTCTGAAAATAAGTTTTTTAGTAGGGCTATGGCTTGAAACTCAAAAACCAAAAGCTTCAGAGTGCTCATGTGGTATTATTTGAGGAAGATAAAAACAAAAGCTTAATTTCTCTGAAGTCAGTGCAAATATAGAATACTTTAATTTTATTTGAGCTTTTCATGGCTCAGAAAACCTCACGACCTCCAAAGCTTTCATCTTTGATAGCACTACACCAGGCTGCATCCCCGTATTTCTCTAGCAGCTGAGTCCTTACGTGGCTGACAGCAGGTTACCCTCATCCCTGTTAATGTCGCTTGTGCTATTACATCTGGAGTTCAAGGACCACAAGCACAGATGGCGGGAAAGGAGGCTAGTCCTGAAAGTACTTCCTGCTTAACTAAATCTTGATACCCTGAAATCTTACCTTGAATCTGGCTTCATGCCGTTGTTCCTGGGTACCTTCACTTTTACTTGCTTTGAATATTTCTTTGGTTTT
>NW_004524711.1:3111665-3121719 GCF_000260255.1 Octodon degus | reverse complement strand
AAAAAAAGGTTGCAATGTGTTGTAAATATCTGCAGTCTTTCCCAAGGACCTAAAGAAAAAGGTCATTGGGTTTATTATATACAGATGTTTCTTAAATGTAATTCTTTGCTGAGATGAGATCACATAATTTTTGCTCTTTCTTTACCTTTTCTGGTCTTTTTGAGGCAGGGTTTCACTCTGCATTTCAGGCTGACTTTGAACTCACTTTGTAGCCCAGGCTGGCCTCGAACTCGCAGTGTTTCTTCTGCCTTTAGCATCCAGCCCAGCACTGGGATTACAGGCTGGCACTACCATGCCCGGCGGTAGGATCATATATTTTGCAGGATCTATTTAGTCACAAATGTTCTGACATTTAGGTATGGTTTTGATTGGATGGCATTTTTAGGAAAACGGTACAGAAGGTAGTGACAAACAGAGCCAAAAGAGCTTTGTGTACGATGTCATGGGGACAGAGGAAGGAACAATGAACAAGGACTAAAGGATTTTCTACTGTTCATTATAACTTCATTTCTTTCTTCCTACTTCAGATAATACATCCCTGAGTGACACCAAGTATGTGGATTACAGACCTAGATCATAAAACCTGAAACATTTTAATTCACAAAAAAAGAAGATAACTCTTGAAGTTTATGTCAACATCACTTTAAAAAAATTTTAAAGATAAGAGAAACCAATAAACTGTCAAATGATCTAAGTTGTTTGTCATTGCTAGAGAAGAGCAGAGTTCCACATAATCTAAACTTAATTTTATAATGTGATTTGATGTTTATATAGTGAGATGGCCCTTCTTGTATTTTAACATTGACAATATTGAATAAACAGAATATTTTCTCAGTCCTTTGACCAAATTGCATTGCATCACGAGGGGTCAGTCAGTATAAGAGAAATCACTTGATGTCTCTAAATATACAATGCCTAAAACATAATTAGGGCCTTGCGGGATTGTTGAGAAAACTGAGGATGAGAATGCAGATGTGGAGGCCTGAGAACAGCTGTGGAAGGCTGGAGGGGCTGATGCTGAAGATTCCCGTCAAAAGCACCAAGCGGGTTCTCGTCAGGAGCTTGCCTGGAGCTGCTTGAACACTCGAACAACTTCATAGCCTCGCATCAGCCCTGTGAAGAAAAGTGGGTCCTTCACAACCAAGTGCTGGAAACTCGGTCGGTCTGTCTGCAAACATCTGAGGAAAAAATCTCAGCCACTCCCTCGTTTCCACCCTGCACTCTCCAGCAAGTTCTGCTCACTGGCGACCACTAACAGAGACCCTGGGCGAAGGGGGTGCTAGAGAGCACAGTCCCCAGGATTAGGAAGACAGAAATGGCTGTGGGCCCTCCTGAGGTGACAGAAAAATGGCTCTGGGTCTGTGCCTTACTGCTTTTGACTGTTCCAGAGATCAGACCATCACTTTAGAGGAATGAAATGCCGTAGCATAGTTAGTTGTGTCTGTTTTGTTCTCTTCTAGTCTTTCTATGTCTCTGACCTATACCATTCCTGGGCAAGGAGGAAGAAACGATGAACACTGTGGTTTTTTTGTTTGTTTGTTTTGTTTTGTTTTTTACATCATTTCATTTATTATGAATTATTCAAGCACAATAAAACCTATTGCAAATCACAAAACACTGTGGTTTTAAAAGACTCATTTAGCTATAATGTTTCCGTGTGAAAAGAACCACAAAACGCCCTAAGCCATCCCGGTCTGCGTTAGCCGCTTCTCCGCTGCTGGAACAGGACACCTGCACCGCGACTCAAAGAGGACAGCTTTGCTCGGCTCCTGGTTTTCGGAGCATGCGTTCGGAGGCCGGCGGGCTCCGGGGCGGAAGCAGCAGGCTGGAAGGCCGTGCAGAACGGAGCTGCGCGAGCCTCGGTCGGTGCCGGCCGGGACGCACGGGGAGGAGGGAGGAGCCGGGCGCAGGCAGGGGCAGCGCGCACAGGGCGCCCGCCGCGGGTCATTGCGGAGCGGCGCTGCCGCCGGGAGCTCGCCAGTGAGCGCAGAGCTACCTGCTCGAGTGCCGGCGCCGCGCACGCCAGCTCCAAGTGCCGCTTACGAGCCGGAGGATTTCAGGAGACCCTCGCTGGCCGCCAGGGCTGAGGGGGGCGTGGGAATCCGACCCTTAGCCTCTCTCTCGCTGCCTGGCCGCGCGGTGCGTAGCTCGGCCCCGCCGCTCTCCCGCCGCGACTGCCGCCTCCCCACCAGCCCCCAGCCAGGCCGCCGCCCGAACTGCGAGCCGAAATTAAGTCGATTAATAATCTGGAGTCGATTAATAATCTGGTATCCGTTACAGTGGCAGTAATAGATTAGCAATAATTAGTAATAGATTAGCAATAATCTATTTTCGTGCAGGAGCTGAGGGAAACGATCACAAAACTAAATCCTTCTACAAAATTTGGCTGTAAATGTTGATTAAAAATAACAAAATTGTATGAGATGTATTACTGAAAGGTAAGCAATGTCGACAGGAAATACACGTATTGCTGAACTACCTGCTTCGAAAGTACGAGTAATTGTCAGTTACAAATCTTCTTTCTCCTGTTTCACATTTGACCTCAAATTTTTCAAAAAGCATTTTGTACCCATCTTAAATTACATAAATTTGTAAAACTCTTTTTTTTTTCTTTTAAGCAGAAATGTTGAGCATGCCTTAGCCATATCTAAATCATAGGCTAAATAAAGACATAATTAGTATCAAATTACAGGTAAATTTGATAGAGTTTTTAAGTATTAGCTTCTAATGTCAGAATTAAGGAGATTCTTACATCCTTTCATATTTATTAAAAATCAATTATGTGATTATTAAAGAGAATATAGTTAAAATTTCACTGATATATTTACTAAAAATTCAGAAATAGAAATTCACAATAAGCACTGACTTGATATGCATTTAAATTTCTAAGATCTTGTAAAAACCTCAGCACTGCAAATGAAAAACATAAATATAAAAGTTGGAATAAAAAACTTAGCTATGAAAATGATCACGATTTTTATATCAGATTTTCTGCCAACTTTTCTTAGTATTAAACAGAAATTTTATCAATAGTCTCATTATACTTCTTCATGCAAATTTTTAATGCAAATTTTTATAGGTGAAAATTTATAATTAATCAAGAATATGTTTTGACTTACCTAAACTAAAATGTTAAAATTTTCACAAACAGTTCATAGCTTTGTACCACAATTCTCCACGTAGAGAATCCATTTATAATAAGTTTAATGATCTATAAATACTAATAGTGAAGAAATTCTATGGCTTATAGATTTTGTATAAAATTGCTACTTATGAAAGCTAATGACTCATGCAAATGAAATTATTGGTTTCAAATATAATTAAGTTTAGAATAGAAAGTAATTTGGCAAATTTACGAGAATGAAGTTCACTCTGTTGCTCACTTCTTGGTCATAGTTTTCCATCAGGGACAATATTTTATTCAAAACCTAAGTGGAGAGTACTTTTTAAACAAGGAGTGGTTCAGAATTTCGGCATAAATTACTTTAATATGGGTTTTGTATGTGTACTTTATAAATAATTTTTCAAAAAATTTAGATCGTAGACTTTTTTTAATTAGAATGTTTGGCCACCTTTATTCATGTTGCCATTAAAACAAAATGCTTATATTATTAACCAGTCCTGCTTTTTCATTGACCCTTTATATAAAATATGTTCGTTGCTTTAAAAAAATGTTCCTATGACTAGAGGTAGAGCTCAGTGGAATATCAATAGCACTACAAAAGAGGAAAAACCTGTTAAGCCTTTTAAATACCTGGCAAGCCTTTTAAAAATATCAAAATATGGGGCTGGTGCGATGGCTCGGTGGTCTAAAGCACCTACTTAGAACAAGCTTAGCAAAGCACAGGGACCGCGGTTCAATCCCCCAGCACCACATGCCAGCCAGCCCCGCCCCCTGGTGGGCTGAGCGGGCCACACACACACACACACACACACACACACACATAAATAAACTTTTAAAAAAATATCAAAATATCCCAAACTTTGTCGTAAAATTGTTCATTTATCTTATTTTTATATCCATTAATTACAAACTTTTAAATTTCAGGTTAAATTTATTCAGAGCTTTTTTTTTTTTTTTTGCTCATAATGGGAACATAGATATGGTGCATATAATTTTATAAAGCACTATCATGCCACTGCTAAAATGTGTACTTGAGTTTAAATCACATATATTTCTGTTAACTAAATATACTGCTCTGTTTTCCCTTTGCTGGAATATAAAACATGACACCTACAACTTAAAGGGGGAGAGATTTAATTTGATTCATGGTTTTATAGGATTCAGCCCATTTTCAGCTGGCCCCAAGGCTGAAGCATCCTGGCTGAAGGATATGAGCAAACAAAGATGTTTAATTCATTGTGGCTGGGAAGAAGGGCAGGGGAACAGTGTCAGAAAAAGAGTGAGAGACCAAGTGTAGATCCAGAGGTGTAACCTCCATGGCTCACCCCAAAACACCTATAAGTACATTTCATTAATCCTCTGGGGGGCTCTCAAGCTAATCAAATTGACAGACTGCTTTAACTGTCATGTCCCACCCCTTGTCAACCTGAAACCCAAACAGATCTCTTTAAAGTACAATTAATCTACAAATAATACAAGGTTGTAATTCCACCTACATAACAAGTATAAAATCAAAACCTCCACAGGGCCTTGGTGGCCCTATTCATGGTCATACTGACTGCAGCCCACATGGTACTTTTCCTGCACTAGCTCTGCTCACAGCCTGGAGTTCTTCTCAGCAAGTATTTCCATCTCCAACTTCTTTAGGTTTCCAAGGCATCTTTGGTTTCAGACACACAGCTTTATACCCTGTTCTCTTAGGTCTCCTTGCCTGACCTCCAAGACTATTGAATTTGTGAAGAGGTCTTCATGACCTTGCAACTCTTGCATGCCTGTACAACAAGCATAATGTGGATGATGCCAATGTCTGCAGGTAGCTTGAGCAGTAGCTGGGTCCCTTGGACCATGGCTGCAGAGACCTCTAAGTACCTGAATGACTGAACACTTTTCAGTGAATTCTAGGGAACCAATTTCACAATCCTTTTTCAGCAGAAGCCCAGGTGCTAGCTTCTCAAATGACAGATTTATACTTTTTAAACTTTGAGCATATGATAGGTGGACATTATGGCTTATTATACTAGGTGTCCCACCAAAGCCTCATGTACTTTGGGGCTTTTGAGAGGTAGCTAGACCCTGGGTGTGTAATGTTCATTACCGAATCAGTCTATGGTGGGGATATATAAGTCACCTGGTGTGTGACTTGTGTCCACTCTACTCCCTTGATCCTGCTTTACTTTGTGCAGTGAACTCTTTCTCTTTTGCTGTGACCCAACCAATGATGTGCACAAACTTCTACAAACTGTGAGCCTAATAAACCTTTCCTCCTTTAAATTCTGGGTGTCAGTTTTTGCATCTTAGCAATGAGAAAAGTAACTAAGAGTGAGGCTATGCTGATTTCTGAGATACCTTGTCTCTGTTTGAAGTACTTAGTTTGTTTTCAGTGGCACTAAGCTCCTTGGCAACCACATTTCTTTAACCTCAACTTTACATATGGTTCCTTCTGAGCCAAGTTTTTAGTGTTTCAAAAATGTTTGCTTTCTCCTTTGTCTCTGACTCTCCCCGTATCCCTGGTGAAAAGCAGTCAGTGGTACCCGCGCCACTTCCTGAACATGAGATTAACTTTCCTCAGTCAAATCATAGCCCTTAAACTCAGCCCCGCATAAAGTCTAATAAATAGGTGAAATGTAGACAACTTCGTTTCTTTTCTTTCTTTCTTTCTTTTTTTTTTTTTTTCCTACAGTGTAGCACACATGGCTCTTGTTCATTTCCTGGTCGAGTTCTTGCTTCCAATGGAAACTTCATGAGACTGGCTAGTGTGATCCACATTCCTATCAGCATACTGCTCCTCTAACCTCAGGCTTTGCTTACAGGATTCTGGAGCTTCTATAACTTGCGTTTTCAAGTCTTTCCAAACTCCTGCTGCAGGCTGTTTCTAAAGATTTCTGACCCATGTGCTCATATATGTGCATTCCAAGAGACCCCTTCCAGTACAAGTGTTTGGTAGCTTTGTGTTACCTTTCCTGTTCCTGGGACACAATGCCTGCACCCATAACCCATAGGGGGAGAGGTTTAATTTGGCTCATGGTTTTATATGCCATCGTCAATTTGCTCCAGGGCAGAAACATCATGGATGAAGAGCACAGAGAAGCAAAGATGTTCAGTTCATGGTGTCTGGAAAGCAGAGTAGGGAAATGGCCAGAAGAGAAGGGGTGAGGGACAGACATAGCACAGAGGCTCAGTTCTCCGTCCCCCACCCAGGCACATCCAGAAGGGCACTTTATGCATCTCTGGGTTGGTTCCTAAACCAGTCAACATGATAATCCACATTAATCATCACTCTAAATTTTTTTTTTTTTTTTCAGAACCAGGGATTGAACTCAGGCCCTTGCGCTTGCCAGGGAAGCGCTTATTCCACTGAGCCATCTCCCCGGCTCCGCATCACTCTAAATTAATGTAATACTTTAAAAAGTAGGAAATTTAAGAAAATATACTTAATTTAAATATATCTTAATTAACTTAAGTATGTTAATTCTTATATAACAAATGCTGACTAGCAACATAATTGATATTTTCTCAGTTGCCATTTGGCTGTGTTACTGGAAACAGCAACTCAATTCTTGTTCATAGAGAAATGAAGTCTGAAAAAATCCTTAAACACTGCATCGCACAAAGAATGGTAAAACAGTTGTGTTGATTTCATTGATATTTACTATTGACTAAGAAACTCGTTAAACTTGCTTCCAAATTATTTTTATTTTCCACAGGACTGATCTAATTCCAGAAGGCGGTTTGCTTAACTTGACCTTGTTCACTGGTTCTTGTCAGGTTCCCGCCCCCCACCCCCAGTTCTCACTTTGGCTTGAGAAGACCACTTCACACACTTTAATCATTTTCCTGAATGTGAAAATTACAGGAAGCCTCTTTGGCATTCTCTCATAATTAATAAGGCATGGCCTGATCAAGTGTTTGCCTCAGATGAGCATGTTGGGTTTATATCTATTTGTGATGTTGAAGAGCAGTGAACTGCCCACACAGTCCCTATCTCTATTTTCTACCTTTGCCGTAGAGTCCTTCTTTGATGTAACTTGGCTTCCTTTTTCTTAGTTGGATCCACCATGTTGGCTGTTTGATTGTGAAGGATTGTTTGATTCAATTCAATAAGGATGGGGTTGGTTAAAAGGTTGAGGCAATCGAGATAGGAAGTGAAGCTGAGGTGAATGGGAACCTAGGAGCAGTTGAAACAGAAGAAGTGCTGTTTTCTGTTCTTGGCTTCTCCTTAAATCTGTAGTTCACTTTCCACTGCTGAGTTTTACTCATTTCCTTTGATAGCTAATATGGCTGCCAGATCGACCTGGTGGCCCTTCTGTCCTGATCGCTGCCATCAATTGGCCCGAAAAAATGTGTCATTTAGTTCAAAAGTCTTAAGCAAGAAAAATCAAAGAATGTAATAATCAGTGCAGTGGTGGGCCTGAACTATGCTTCTTACTGGGCAGTCAAAGAGGATCAGGCTTTTCAACTGAGGCACATCCCAGCCCTTTATTCTTTATTATTCCTTTGAGACAGGATCCTTATGAGTCACTAAACTGCTCAGGCTGGAGCCCAAATTATAATTATCCAGGATGAGTCCCCAAGACAACTATGATCACAGGTTGGCACAGCAACATATCACATGAGCTTTATTATACTGGTCAGCTTTGCTGTGCTGTAAGAAAATACCTGAGACCTGCAGCTTAAGAGCAGCTGCTTTACTTGATTCATGGTATCAGACAACTGAGCCCACGGCTGGCCATCCACAAGACAGGAACATCATGGTGTAAGCACGTGTCAGAGCAAAGATATTTAATTCATAGGCTAGGACTCAGACACAAAAGAGTACCAGCAAGGAAAGAAACCAGGAACCCCATACAGCATCTGAGGTCATGCTTCCGTGACCTACTGAAAAGAAAGCTTGACTAATCTCCTAGGCGCTTCTTAACTCAATTAAATTGGCATGAATGCTGACAGTTATGTTAAACTTTGATATTGTTCAAATACAAAATTGTTGAACCAGCTGAAGAAATGATGCCAGGTAGATGTCTTTATATACCTCTTAGATTTTTCAGTTATTATGTACATTGCCATTTTGGGTTCCTGATTCAGACTCTCCTTTGAAAAAGCGCTGATTAAGCAGTGTATACATTAAGCATAAACTAAAATCAGTAACATTCATTTTAAATCAATTTTAGCACACAATCATTAAGATACAGAAGAAAAAGACTAAAGTATCAGACATCTAAAAATAAACACTTTGAGAACTGAATGTACCCGGGGCTGTAGTCTCAGCTCGGATTCACAGAGGTGCTGCTGCTGATTCCTCAGAGCTGCCTGTACTGTTCTTAAGCATCTAGCAGCTGGCCTGAGCGATACCAGCAGGGTGCAGGTGGGCTTCAGGCACCTTTGTCTGCATACGCTTCCTCCTTCATCAAAAAATAGTTAAAAGCTAGAGTAGAGGTACAGCTAGCTCAATGACAGAGACCTGGGTTCAATCCCCAGTATGGAATATAAATAAAAATTTTGTTTTAAAACTGCATTGATATGAAGATGAACATATTAATACTATGAAAGCATCGTTGATGGCCTTTGAAAAGAGTGTTGGCCGTAGCGATTTTGTCTCCTTTGCTAGTTTGGGAGGGATCCTGCCTCCAAATCTGTGATCAAGTTAAGCACACAAATTCATTGGCCCCTGGGCTCTTGAAAGAGCCACTTCAGATGTTTAAGGAGGATAAAAGCCAACAGAGACAAACCAGATGGCATTTCTGTTTGTATGTTTGTAGCAACAGCCTCCTTCATCACTCTTGAAGCAATTGTAACCTTCATTTTAACCTTGTTTTTCTACTGCCAGATGAAATTGACCAACTCTCCCTGCAGGTGGCGCTAGTTCCTCAGGTCCCAGGAAAGCTACACATGCAAAGGATCACTTGGCTAAGAGAACATATTAAATATTTTATGCAAGCATGATATTTTTCAACCATAAAATTCTTCATTAGCATGGCATCAGTTTTTCCTATAAAATTTGACATCTTCGTTGTGCCTGGAGTGGTAAGCACTCACCTGAGTATAGTTAACAATTCCCTTTGTCCTAATAAGGAATATTGCTTTCATTTGAAGACTTGGTAATTTAGCAAATTAATCTGAGATTTTTGAAGGTTTTGGAATATGTAGCATTAGATTAGACCGAAGTCTTTTTTCTCTGTACATATTGAACTTGGAAAATTTGAGCAATTATAATAGTACTTTTAGGTATTTCAAGGTTATGCTTTTTTCTGTCGCTAAGAAATATTCATGAATAATAACTGTACATATACTCTGACATTACATTTTTTATTATACATAATGCTTTCCTGAATGTTTTCCTTTTAATTTTTTTGTGTATTTAATACAGGGTTTACATGGTCTCACTACTAGATTGGACTCATAGTGATCCTCCTGTGTTCAGCCTCCCCAGGGCTGGGATTGCAGGGGTGCGCCATCACGCCCCGTCTCAATTGCTGCGTCAGCACGCCCCAAGGGTGGGGCCAGCACGGCACACTGAGGATTGAACCCCAGTTGCTGTGCTCTGCCTAAACTGTTGCTTTAGTCTGCTGAGCTATCTGGCCGGCCCTTGAATGCTCTTCTTTAGGTGCCATGGTTTTGTCTAAAGTAAGTGGGGTTCTACCAGTTTTCTGTACGTGACAAAGTATAGCAGTCCTTGCTTTGAGACGCTGTGAGCTCAAGTAATAATAAGACTTACTGGACAAGCACACTATGGTGAGAATATACTCAAGTTATTTTGTATACATTTATGTATTTATTTACTGACTTATTTATTCAACAGTGCTAACAATTAAATCCAGGGCCTTACACATCAAATATAGGACTTTACCACTATACCTGAGGTCCCTACTTTCTAGTTCAATAGAAAAATAATAGGTAGGTATTAGACAAAAAATATATATATTTACATATGTATTT
>NW_004524711.1:3110050-3111420 GCF_000260255.1 Octodon degus | reverse complement strand
TATAATATATATGTGGTTCTGATATCAAACTTCAATCTTCCTCCTGAAGGAAGTAATGATAATCTATGCCTAATGTGAATAGATATGAACTGTTTTGGTTTCTTCTCTGGATTTAGCGGAGTCATCTGTTTCTCCCATGCAGATGTAGCTCAGAGCCGGCTGACCTGAAATGTCCCTTTCCTGACCACCCCCGCAAGGGCTGCGCTTGCCAGTCTAAGGAAATTCTTGCACTTTGCTTACTCTATCACTTAAAGTTATGCTGTTATGTACCAGTATCTGCCAATTAATTAATTACTGGGAAATGTTCACACTGACTGCTTACTTCCTACTGCCAGCTGCACGATGCTGTACATCATGCCCTTAATCTTAGTGCCTTTGGCCACGTTGGCATTCTCTGTTGATACGCTTTCTCTGTTGGTTGGCGCTTCCTTAGAACTGTGGGTGTGGGCACACGTTTTCTTTCACATTCCTTCTTGTGAAAATAGCCTTTTTGCTTTAGATTTGACCTCGAAGTTATCTTCCCATATTGAAGAGGCAAGCCATTTTCAGCATAATGCAGAAACAAAACGAACAGACCTGCCTACAAGATTGCTGATGAAATAAACTTTACAGGTGAATTTATAGCCTGCCCTCCTCATTTCCGGTAGTGAATAACCACCATGGAATGCCTGTATGAGGCTGCGTGGTTCAATCTAGGGGGCAAATACAAACCAGGCTCAACCGAGCTTGGAAGAAAATGTGAGAGCTTTCTCAAGGAAAATTACTCACTTGAGTGACAGGCAAATACTTTCAAAAACTGTTAGCATATCCTTTGTCTCTTTATAGAAGGAAATGCAAGTGGGATGGAAGCGCGCAGCACGGCACCGAAGCCTGGCTCGCGCATTTTCAGCCTGCACGCTCGCGTGGAGGGCTGCCCATCAGCTGCGTGCCTGGCTCTGGAGCGCAGCGGTGCAACTGGTTAGAGACCTACAGCGTGATCAAGACGCCAAGGGCCGAAAGAAGACAGAATGCAGCTTCCGATTATTGATAAGGTCCTGATGCCCAGTCTATGCCAAAAGACTTCTGGGCTCCAATTTGCAGTAGAGAGGAAAAGAATGCCAAGGTTTCTGATTGTTTTTCCTACTGAAATGAGAGAACAGATTCCAAGCAGGATCTGCAGCAGCGCTGCTCGTGGGCGCTCATCTTCCAATCGCTGTTAAGCTGCAAGCTTGAGGAGAAACTCCTATTTCTTTCTTTTTTTTTTTTAAATTTTATTGATAAACAGATAGCAATGAGACACTTTCAAATCAAATCGGAAGTACAGTTTTAACAAATAACACACTGCATACATTCTTCTTAGTGGTTAATTGTTGTACAAGATGCGGACTTGA
>NW_004524711.1:3103375-3109879 GCF_000260255.1 Octodon degus | reverse complement strand
GCCAAAGAGGAAAGTGATCGATGATGTAGAGTGTGCCCAAGGAGAGTCACATGGAGAGAAAACATTCTCTCAGTCTTTCACAGAGAGCACGTTGGCCAAGCAATGGCTGTGACTCATCCACATGGCTGACACTGACAAAGGTTCTACAATCTGAGGTACAGGATCTCAGGATAAACCCTGACGGGATTTCACTGACCTTCTCAGTCCTATTTCTAAATGTTTTGGACACCATTATTGTTTTCCAAATGAGTAAATATTGAGTTTCTGCTGAAGTGTAAGGATCTTTTACCAAGCTGTGAGAGCAATCAGATCACAGGCTCTGCCAGTCCATCCCTAGCCCTGGGCACCAGCGACACCACTGGGTAGGAAGCCATCAGGTTGTCCGCCCGCAGGGAATGCTAAGATGACAAGCACGCGGGCATCGGAAATGAATAACTGTTGGCAACTTCTGATGGAGCACTCACGCGGAAAATACACACGCGAGAGCACAACTAATTAGGCCCCAAGTTCTTCTCAAGAGCCACAGTGTGATTAATTAAAATGATTGCTACTCATTATTTTTCATGAGAAAACAAGTATATTGTTTTTATACATACAAAACTGTCTGAGAAAAGTAAACACGCTTAACCTACTTAATCACCGTATTCATGCCGAAAGAAATAAAATATTTATGTCTACTTGATGTTTTATTAAGCTGTTCATTTGCGCTGAAGTCATAATGCTAGTCCAAATACTGTAGCTAATATTTAACAATAATTGAATTAACAAACGAAATTTAAAATCAAGATGCATGACCTTTCAATGAGGTCCTAATTTAATAAGAGTTATCACAGCCGCCTCAAGAACAGTGCAACGAGATAAGAACTGTCACTGGAAATTTGGAGATATGATGACATAAAGGAAATAAATAAAAAAATGTAAATACCTTCTGAGCTATTAATTACATATGAAATAATTTAGTTTAAATAATAATTCCTCTGCCAACAAGGCTTACAGTAGCATACTTTCAATACTCAAAATAAATTTTAATTATTACAAATAGTAAATACTTATAAATGAAAAGTGATAAATAATATTTTAAATTATCAATAGGAAAATAGTTAAATTATTGCTATCCAGCCATGGAAATTTTATGCATCCAACAAAACAATGATTAATGCAGAGTTATGCCTTCAGTCATATAAATATGATTTTGTTGTTTTAGAAGAAAATGTATAAAGCCAAATTTCCAGTCTGTGATGATAAGCATTCGAATTTCAAAGTGTATGTTTTTGTATATGGAAACATGTAAATTTTAAGGAATTAAGATGTGTCTTGTGAATGTATTAATCCCCACAGTGGATGTGACCATTATGTGCTTCAAACACCTACTAATAAAAATAAAAATTAAAAATGATAAACTCTCAAATCACAGTTACAAACTAAAACAATATTGCTGCATTTGATAAAACTAGTTTCTACATAAAAGGAGAAAAAAGATTTTATTATCATAGAAAATTTCTAAAACAACAAATATCAAATTTTTTAAATTTGTTTTCTCCAGAGAGTAGGGTTAGAAGACAAAGGATGATTTAAGATAATTTTACATATTAATTTATATTTGTATAAATATATATTTCTTAAACTTTTCAATTACTTTTTAATTTATGTATCTTTCAGAATATTCAATGAGTTTCAGATTATGTGGCTTTCTGGGAATATCAATTTAGAGACATTTAAAATAAAGTGAGTTAGAAAGGAAAGAACCACTGCATTGTTGTTCTTAAGAGGAAAATAGGAAATTAGTAAAATAACAATAATGTTACTTAAAATTTTAGTTGCACCTGGAAATATCTTTAATTGGAAACAGTCTCTAATTGTTATTATCTTGTTTCATGCTGCCAAACTAAATTTCTTATAATACCAAAAAAGGACATGGTTAGGAAGGAGCAACCTACTACTACATGGCACAATGGTTAAAAACAAGTTCTTTTGTTTATATTGCTTTTAATACTAAAACTCTCTCTCTCTCTCTCTCTCTCTCTCTCTCTCTCTCTCTCTCTCTCTCTAGCAGGGGAGAAGCTTTACTTCACTATGGGGAACTGGCCAGGGCAACAACCGGGCAGGAGGCTGGTGCTGGGGGAGGGCTGCCACTGGAGGAGAAACTGAGGCCTGACTCTGGGGACACAGGACAGCGATGGGCAGGCAACTGTCTGAGGAGCAGCGCCCCCATGCACCTTCCCACTGGGCCATGCCTCGCCGCCCTCCTGGGGCCACAACTCCACACTTGCTGGCCGTGAGACCCCATTCTTGCTGCCTTGGCTTGGGGGAGGGGCCAGGCCAAGGTGGACAGTGGACAGGGAGCGTGGGGGAGATGGGGCTGGGCAGGATCCATGGTGTGCAGAGGGTGGTGGCCACCAGGGTGGCCAGTTCTTGGCAATGACGACCACAGAGAGAGCCACATCCCCAGGGAAGTGGCAGTCACCCGAACAGCCACTTCTACGGGACGGACCAGGCACCCTGCAGGGACACTTGGCAGACGGCTGGCTGGACTTGCCCAGCACCGTCCCGCATAGGGCGGTCTCTGTAGTGCACTGCACTGGATGCTTGTTCGCCAGCTTCGAGAGCTCAGCATGGACCTTGTTGGAGGGCTTCAGCCTGAATGCTGCCCGCAGGATGGGGTGGCTTTGCTGTCCTCACCCTGCTGCGCTAGCACCTTGCCCTCGTGGAAGGCTGCCTGCCTCGATGCTGTCCAGCTGGTGCTTGAGCACCGGGCTGCTGGAGCACAGGGCGGCACAATCGTGATCCCACTTGGGGACACTTTTAAGATAGAGTTTGCAGTGGAATAATTCAAGCAGTGAGCTCACAGTTACAAAAATATTTTCCTTTTTCGTTTCAATTCATCTTTCTTTTTTTCTTTCTCTCTTTTTTGATACTAGAAATCAAACTCAGTACTTAGGGCTTTTCAGGTAGGTTCTGTTCCTCAGAGATACATCCCCAGCTCTATATTTTCTACTAATAAATTCAAAGAATGCTTTTACATGACAATTTTAAAATCTTTAAAGGATAGAATCAACCATACATTAAAATAAATTTACAGTCCTTTTAAAGATAGAATTAAATTGCACCATTTGGTTTTTTCAGGTAACCTGAACACACAAAGGGATAACGCAACCTTCCCAAAGGACTCACGTGAAATGCAATGGTTAATTTTCAACAAAATCTGGTTACAGAGGGTTGATGTAATACAGGCAAGATTTGTTTTGTTTCAGATGATGACTTTCTTTTTGAATGTCATATTTTACACATATAAAATAGCTGTAGACCTCATGTTATAAAACACAGTAGACTCTTACAATTGAATCATCTAATTCAGAAATATGCCTATTCCAGTACAGTTGTGCCGATAAAGTGTGTGCTTCTCTTAGTCTTTTATTCTTTATTCTGTTCTGTTATTCTCTTAGTCCTTCCCTCGTTCTACACTACTGTGCCTTTTTTTTTTTTTTAAAGTATTTAGTATAGGGTCTTACTACACAGTTTGGACTCATAGTGATCCTCCTGTTTTCAGCCTCCCAAGATCTGGGATTACAGGAATGCACCACCACACCCAGCCTCAGTCGCTGTCTCAGTGTGCCCCTGGGGTGGGGCCAGCAAAGCATGCTGGAGATGGAACCCGGTCCCTGCATCTGCCTAAGCAGACGCTTTAGTCCACCGAGCTCTCTGGCTGGCCCTGCAAACCTCATCTTTTGGCACTGCAACATTTAATAAATTTGCTTCTCTTGAGACCTCAGTGAAGTTAGTGATTCACTTATAATCGTAGATGTTTGAGTTATAAAATACTGCAGCTATTGGCAGGAGTAGAGGAGGTCCTGGCTTCTTAGGTCCTCCTCCTCTCCTTCAGTTCAAAGTTGTGGGGACCCCTTGGTCTCTCAGTCTACCCTGGGGAGAAATGGTATCAGGAATGATGAAAAGACAGGCAGGAGACAAGCGATGGGTTCAGGGGAAGGTCTGTTTGGCAGATGGGCAAAGACCCAAAGAAGAGCAGTAGGGATGTTCATGTATACCTTTGCAAAGTTAGTATCACAAGATGCAAGGTTTCGTAGTGACTAATAGCTGAAATTATCCAGGCAGGAGCTTCTTTCAAGACTGGGGTAGCTTGACTGCTTTAGGCACTGGGGCCTTGCCTTGCTGTCACACGTTCGACCAATTTCCAGCTTCAGCCACTCCCAACATCTCTCCCTTTACTGTTTTGTTGTGTAAATGATGGGTGTTGTGTTGCAGTTAGAGAAGATGTGTTTGGAAAACTCTGTAGAAGACCTTTTCATTCTTGATGCCAGACCAAGAATGATGCCGGATTTTTGGAGCATGTATTCAGTAATTTATCCCTACACAGTCCAATAGTTCATAAAAGTAGTGAGTTATCAGTACAGCTGGATGTTGTCAGAAGTTACTATGGGTTTGTCACTTTTACAGCTAATATATTTCTATGGCATTGTTTTTCATATTTCATAGCTACACTCTTCTGCTGGATGGTTAAAACCAGGTCAAGGTGGGACTTGAAAATTAAAAATTAACTTCCTGCTATCAAGATCAGTTAAATCTCTTCAGAATTTGTCTTGTAACTGAGCACAACACTGCTTAGATCTTCTGTCAGTATCAGCCATCTGGATCAGTCATGATCCTTGCTTGATCAAGATGCATTTTTGAAAGCCTGAGAGATTGTCTTTGCCAGGGGTGGCTCTCCTCAGGCACACTATACATCATGGAATCACTGTCCCCTGTGGTCCCATAATCTCCTTGATCAGAAGATCAGGGACCCAACCAGGTTACAAAATGTTGTAGCACAGGTTCACTTATGTTCTGAGTCCTCATTGAACTTGGAGGGCTAGCACTAAAATACTGGCCATTCAATTAGCTCATCTATTCCTTGATTCTTTGGTCTCCAAACTTCAGTCGTTAAACATCCAGCAGAGAAGCTTAATGACATTATCCTGTAATGGAGGTAGTAAACTTAACATGACTATCATATCTAAATATCAAACACCTTAAATATAACATGGAATTGTTATATTTTCTAACAAATCTGGATATCCTAATATTTAGATCCCTACAAAATGTAAACAGACAACAGTTGCATATTTTTAATCCACCAAGCTATTTGGCCAGCTCAACAGTTGCATATTTTTACACAGAAATTTAGAGATCAAAATCATATATGGGGGCCGGGGAGATGGCTCAGTGGAATAAGTGCTTCCCTGGCAAGTGCAAGGGCCTGAGTTCAATCCCTGGTTCCGAAAAAAAAAAAAAAAAATCAATATAAAATCATGTATGGCATTGTAACATGAACATCATCATGACATTTTGTGACATATTTAAATTTTCATCTTGAAATAATATAATCTTTTAACCAAACACTTATATCTAATGCATAAGAAGATTTCCCCTAATTGTCCTTTAATGGAATGTACACAAGTTTTTTGTTACAAATGAAGGTGTGAATCTGAAAGAAAAGTTTTATCACTATAAGCAATACTTGTTTTACACTCTGGAAAACCTGTACATCTGGGATCATGAATACATATAATACACCATGAATTAACACTAATGAATTGCCATACAGTTGTGAAAATCTTTGTTTCTTTAGTTTTGTACCGAGAACATCTTTTATGAGAACACCTTTGTTATAACCTATGTAACCATCTCCATTTTGTAACTAGACCAGCTACTTTGTTATACAACTCTGTGTGTTTCTGTTATAACCTATGCGATTGACTCCATTTTGTAACCGGAATAGCCATTCTATTGTACACCTCTGTACGTGTCCACTGTAACTTTATTAACGAGGCTTGTTTGGTATAAGCTGACAACTTAAACTCCACCTTGGTGGCTCAAGCTGTCCGTCGGACCTCTGAACACAGTTTGTCAATGTTCAAACTATTCCTTTTGACCCCTGTGCTGCCTTCCCTCACGTTCCAGTCACAAGACCTCCCCTTTGTGGTTTTCAGCTTTAAAAACCCCTGTCTCTCCCTACCTGGGCGCCCACATACTTGGAGACAAGAGTATGTGCCTCTGCTGAGCTCAGCTAAATAAAGTGCTTTTAAGTTGAGTCCGGTTTTTGATTTTTGGGTTACAACAATCTTACTGTAATTTTTTCTGAAAAACTTTCTCTTTTCCAATGACCAAATTATTGGAGATGTCTCACAAAAGACTATGGAGATTACCGGGGGCTCTTTGTTAATGAGCAAAGGTTGGCCACTTCCCTGACGTCCATTGTAGTCTTGCCAATAATCTCTCCCCACACTAAAGAATTTTTGTTTAATTATTTTAAAAGTTTTGATGATCTCTGAGTAAACCAATTTTGGTATTATTTAGACTAGCTGGTAACTCAGGAGAAAGCATACTTTTAAGACTGTAATCTGAATTGTATTACGAACAACTGATCTAGCAAAAATTGTTGAGCTCAAATAAAAAGAGGAACAGTTGTTTACAGAATGACATACATATAGACAAATAAATACACAAAAT
>NW_004524711.1:3032916-3101535 GCF_000260255.1 Octodon degus | reverse complement strand
TCCTGGCAGAACAGCCCTTTGCATCTCTCCAGATCATCACTCTAGCATGGCTAGATGTGTGTTTTGTGCTTAAGCTTTGTGATACTTATTGTGATTCTTGAATCTGTGGATTCCTGATATGTTTACTCATAGGATTATTTGAAGTTAAATTAGTTTAAAAAACTAAGTAGCATAAAAAGTATCTGACATACAGGAAATGCAATGGATTTTTGATTGGAATGAACAAATGACTAATTTTTCAACCTGATATGGCTGACTGCCTATTTTACAGTCATAAGTTAAAATGGTATAGAAAAGCTTTGATATTTTATAAACAGATGTAAAGGTTTAGAGTACAATCTGAAAGCAGTGTTTACTATTGTTCTTGAATAATAATTGCCATCTATTTTAATATTATTTCTACTTCCATATTGCATCTCTAGGAAAAGAAATATGAGTCACTTGCTTATTTCAATCTTCACATGAATTGACTAATGTTGCCTGTTTAGTAAATCCTATCTTTCTGTACTACTGGATGCTTTCTTTAGATTTCTCTTCAAGTCACTAATTACCTTTTAAATTATGCTTATTCTGCTGTTTAACCCTCTGACTGTGGTGATGGGTGGCTGGTGACCTAAATCTGTAGTCTACGCTCTGCCTGACTGCGCCCTGAACGCCTGTTGTTATAGAGAGCTTTATCTGAACTTTCTGGTGGGGCTGGAACAACAGTAATCAACAGCATGGGATCTCTTGTGAAGAAGAGGGAGATGTCACACTTCTGAGAGACTTAACATTTTACTTCCCTGTCAAGCAGAGGTTAAATTCACTGGCATATGAAAAATTCAGAGTATTTTCCCTCAAAGAAAAGGGAACTGAATTCTGCAGAATCATGACCAATTCCCACATCAATGAAGAAACAAAAATGATTTTTGCTTCACCTGAATATTACCATACCCATCATCACTCCGTATTTTATGTGAAATTGCTTCACAAATATTAAAGATAAATAAATCCTTTTCACTCTCAACGCGAGGCAGAGCAATTCTCTTTGGATGTGGCACATCTGGCAACAGAATGCACATTGTTGAATGAAGATGAAGAAACTGATTACAAAAAATAAAAGAAAAATGTTTAGCGATTGGCATAACATGATCAAAAGCTTTCAGCAAAGGAAATAATATAGACAGTTGAAAAGTAAATTTTGGAACAAACGTGTTTTTCCCTTACTCACGCAAAATATGGATGACAATCCTAAAAATACATTGGGACTTTCCTGTGCAGTTTTTAATCTACTTATATGCAATTACTAACGTTTACATAAGGACAATTTCAGGTTGGAAAATTATTTTTTAACTTCTGAACTCATGAAAGAAAAACAATTAAAAACAGAAATTGAAGAAACTAATTACACACTGAAAGAAAACTGCTGCGTTGTCACAGAACATCCTTATCATGCTTGCATTTTACAGATCTTCCCTGATTATATTAATTGAGGTGTGAACAGACAATAAATTAGCTTGACTTATTGCAGTTTCTCTGCCGAGTTCAATAGAATGAAAGTAAATATACATCATTTTTTGGAGCTGCTTTTTATTTTATTATTTATTTATTTATTTTTTTGGAGCTACTTTTTAAAAACTCTCAACATTTATGCGTTTGATTAGTAGCAAGAACATTTAACCAGCTCCCCAGGTTGGTCTAAAGATCCCTTAATCCCAACCTGTCATAGTTTCCCCAAAGTTTTATCAAAAGACAAAACTCCCACAAATTTAGCTTAAAGATCTCACTTGGCTTTTGTGATTGTAGAAAATAGAGTGAGTGTTCCAGTGAGTGAGGCAGAGGAGGTTGGCTTTAGACAGGAAAAGGGTTAGGGAAATCATACACAAGGAGCAAGCAGCAGAGTGGTCATTTCAAAATTAGTTTCCTGTAAAAATCAGAGTAGAGGAGACCTCTTTATCATGCCTATCAAAACAGCATTGTTTGGGGAGTTAGCTAAATTTGTTGTAATTTTCTTTTTTGACACTAGAAGAAAAAATTGAGTGAGATATGGTCGATAATAATCAGAAAAACTTAAAAGCCTGACATTCATGTTCTGAAGGTGACAAATTATGCTTGCCTTTAGCTTTATGTAAGGAGCAACTCTAAATTCAGCATATTTTTGGGTAATGCAAGTGTATTTCTTTCAAAAGATGCTGTTTACATAAAGGTTCCTCAGTCAATAAAGTCATACATTGCTTTCACATGGCACAGAGCCTGGCACGTAAGAATACTTCCAAGATCAATCTCTATTTATTTTTATCTTGTATAAATTGTCCAGAACACAACATTAATAGAAAATGAGAGGTATCACTCTATGTAAAGACAGGGAAAGCCAGGAACAAATGTTTGTATCTTAAAAAATATATAACTGGTCTCAGCAAACTAGATATCCTTTATCAATTCTTAAGGATGTGTGTAAAGGGAGTCTTCAGCATACTTTTCTTCATCTTTCTTTTGTAATTTTGTACTTTCTGTTTATTGTCTTGTTTATGAGTTTCAGCCCCAGAGTCCTAGTTAAGGGAACAGCTAAAATCAAGGGAATAAGGAGTAGCCTGTTAATCTTTGCTCCTGGGCAGAAGGCTGCTATACGGCAAATGAAAACTGAAATGTCATGAAGAGTAAGTTTGAATACATTCTTTTATTCTCAAAATGGGTTTTCTTTTTTGAGAATTACTTCTTTCCATTTGAATTGGCTTGTATTGTAAGCTGATTGTGGCATTCTGTTTTCATCTGGATCCGCCCAGCTGTTTCCTCCATTTACAGGATAAATTTCAATTTCATATACAAAGTTTTGTATGTATCAGCTCTATCGGTGGTATTAGCTTTCAAAGAAATACTAAATTTTTCAGAAACTTATGACAGAATAAAATCTTTATTCTGCTTCCTAATAGGAATAGAACATAAGAACAGCAGTTTGATTTTTTTTCACTTTATAAAACTTGAAAATTCTCCTGCGTAAAAGCAGTTAAATTTTATATTGAAAAGCAGCATCCTTATATTAAAAACTATAATGGGAACATCCAACTTTGAAATATGTTTTTAATACCTCTATTTTTCTTTTCCATTCCTATTAATGATTGCTATAGAAGTTTTAATATTCACATTTATGTATTCTTATATTTAACTGATAAATATAAAAATCAAATGCTACGAATTTTTATGAGTTAGGAAATATTCATAAAATGCGTAAAAAGTGAGGTGAAAAATAACCTCTGATCTCTCGACACCATTATTTGACCAATTTTAATATAATCTTATTAAATTATAATTTTAAGTTTTAAAAAAATCAGTGGAACTTTTTCTCTTTTTGTCTCTGTCTCTGCCTATCACTTATCTCTATCTCTATCTATCTATCTATGTCTCTGTAGAGTGCTTGAAGGTGTGTTTTTGTGTTCCAGCACTATTATATATTCCATAATATACCAAACTGGGCTTTTGGCAGATACAATTCCACATACCTGCAATCCCAGCTACTTGCGAGGCTGAGGCAGGAGAATTGCTAGTTAGAAACAAACCTGGAAAAAAGTGGCTGGGCTGTAGCTCAGTGCTAGCAGGCTTCCCTAGCAAGGGTGAATCCTTGGACTCGATTCCTGGTACTGCGCGCACACACACACACACACACACACACACGTGCAAAACACATATACAGAATTTAAATAAGTTTGCTAAATTTTCAGTGAGCTAAAAGACTCTGTCTTAGTCACTTTTCTCTTGTTGCTGATGCAGAAACTACCCAATGCCCACAGTGAGGGCAGGAGAAGCTTATTTAGCTCACAGTCTGCAGACGTTCGGGCGCGTAACGGGCTGCGTGCCCGCGGCAGAGAGCACCAGCGTGCCCGCGGCAGTGGAGAGCAACAAAGGGAGCGGAAGGTAGAAAAGCAGCAAGTCAGACTTGACAGCTTCTTTCTGTCCCTTTTATATTCTATCCAGGCTGCACGGATTAGGGTGGGGGCAAACCAATCGCTGAGTTGATAACACGTCCTTAATCCCAGCGTCATAAACTCTAGGTCCAGCCACCTCTGAGCCACAGTGCCCATGACAGGGGAGGTTTAGTGGGGGCATCTAGACACCAACCCAACAGACTGACAAAGCCACATTCTAACAAAGGCAAGTATAATATATTAATATTAAGCATAATAAATTTATTTTTGTCACATATTATAATACAGATAAGAATTAGAAAAAAATGAATAAAATAAATTGAGTAACTCATTTTATATATGATGCATATTTAATATGATAGAAGCTCAGTTTTGAGGGCTATACTCATACTTGAAATTATTTAAAAGTTGTCTTAATTTAAGTGCTTACTAGTAGAGCCCAGTAGCATTTGTAGTCGCAGATAAAGAATGAGATATTTGGTCCATCAAATTGGTGGTGTGAGTTGAGTACTAGCACATAAATGATTATGAAATATTCATAATATAATATTATTTTTACCACAATATATTTTCCATAACCCATAGCAAAATCACCAAAATAACATTGTATATAATATTATTTATATTACATATTTATACATTCATGTATAATCATTTTAAAATCCATTTATGATAAATTTGGTTTGGGAAAAGTTAAAGCTTTTCCTCTAAAATTAGAAACAAGAAAGGGTGTTCCCTACCACCACTCCTACTGAATACAGTGCTTGGGAAATTAGCAAGAGCAATCAGGAAGGAAAAGAAATAAAAGAGATGTGCACAAGAAAGCAAGAAATCAAAGTGCTATTATTTTCTGATAATATGTTGCTCTACATAGAAAACCTCCCCTTAAGAAAAAAAAAGAAAAGAAATAATATCAAATGTTCCTGAGGCTGCACGAAAAGGGGCCCTTCTTAATTTTTGGTTGGAACGTAAATTAGTACAACCACTATGGAAGGCAGCGTGTATATTGTGCAGAAACCAAAATCAGAAATTCCACCCAACAGTTCCTAACTTTCTCGGTGTCTTTCCAAAAGAGTTGAAGACCTTACATTTCGGGGTTACATGCAGACCATGTTTAGAGCAGCATAACTCATGATAGCTAAATCGTGGAAGCAGCTGCACGCTCATCAACAGACAGATGAATAAAGAAAATGTGGTGTTTCACACAGCGGAGTTCTGCTCTGCTGTAAGGAAGGACAAACTGGAGTCATCTTCATGAAAATGAAGGTACCTGAGGAACGTAATGTTAAGTGAAAGAAATCACACACACGAGCTTAACAATCTTAAGGTTTCTCTTATATGCAAACCCAAACTATTAATATGGAGCAAGAAATGTATATAATAGGAGATAAGGGGATATTTCTCAGATGGGAAGGGCAGCAAGAGAAGGAGGGAAGGAGGAGAAGGGAAAGTGATTAAAAAGAGATATTTATGATGAACAGCTACCACAAGGATTATAAACATGCACTAGACATATGTACTAATAAAAATATTAAAAAGACCAAAAATGTAAGTATCTCTGTACAGAGCAAGAAAATTTTCTGAAAACACTGAAAAATAAAGTTCACCGTGTTTCAGGGTACAAAACAAGTACTATATCTAGCACTTGAACTCATGAGTGTCTAAATGTCAAAATATGCACTAATGGAAGTCAAAACATTACTTATCAGCAGGAACCTGAGAAACACTAAGCATATCATTTATTTTGTTATTGTTGTTTTCTAAACATTTAAATGAGATAGCTCAGTAGAATAAGCGCTTACCTGGCAAGGGCAGGGTCCTGAGTTCAATGCCCGCTACTGCCAAAAAAAAAAAAAAGTTGATTTCATTTATTGTATCAAAGGAAATATTAAATATTCCATATTAAATATGGAATATTCAGTATTCCACGAGGAACAGCATGAAACATTTTTTAAGCTAGGGAACACATAAAAAATTGATTTGCAAAATGTTCATTATTAGTATGCACAAACATTTATGCCTATTAACGTCCCTAACTCTCTTGGCATGTACTCCGAATCCACTCACAGCAATATTTCATACCGTCTGTGAAAGTACTTTGTTTTCTAATCATTCCTTCAGATGCACATGACATTAATTCAAGCATTGCATATTTTTGTCTCTCCTCTAAACAATAATAATAATGTTTTGTTTCATTTGTGTATTTGGTTCCGGGTCTCACACCATAGCCCGGACTCACAGTGATCCTCCTGTTTTCAGCCTCCCCACCGCTAGGATTACAGGCGTGCACCACCATGACTGGACTCATTTGCTAGCACAGTGTGCCGAAGGTGGGGCCAGTGCAGCATTTAGAACTGGGGATCTAACCCCGGCTCCTGAGCTTGCCAAAGCAGATGCTTCATCCACTGACCTATCTTGCTGGCCCAATAATGTAAGATTTTAAAGGAAAAGAAGTTTTGCAAGTCAATTACATTGCACACAGTCAAGAGGCAACTTCAGTTGGTCATATTTTTTCTTGCACATTTCCACCATCATAAGTAGCAATAAGAGCTTCTAAGTCATCGTTTCACCCTCTGTAGAATTTAGCCTTCCAACCTTGTTACTGCTTTCTGTCTTGTTCTTCCTGTGGTCTTTTGTTCTTTTTCTCCATTTCCAAAATTAGAAGAAGAAAAGCTGTTTTTCATTTTTGTCTTGCTTTTCTGTCCTATGCAAAAGAGAGGTGGCTGGCTGGGGAGACAGCTCAGAGACATAGCACCTGACTGGCAAGCCCAATGTCCTGAGTTCCATCTCTGGTACAAAAAAAAAAAAAAAAAAAAGGAGACGAGAGGTTTCTCTTATATGGCCATAACATTTGTGGAATACTGTTTATCACTCCAAATAGCATCACATGATTTTTTTTTTTTCTTAACAGTAGTTTTGATAGTTTAGCACAATATGTTGACCTGAAGGAAGAGCTGCCTACGGTTCTGGGCACGCGTATGGGTAGATGACGTGCACACCAGAAAACTGAGGGGAGGACTCACCCAAAATGTGGGTAGCAACCAGCAACAGGCCTGTAGCCTCGATGGAATAAAAAAGAGAAAGACTGCTTTGAGGGCTCAGAATTCTTGAGGAGGTATATTCCTTGTGACCCTTGTGAAGGCTCAGAATTCTTGAGGAGGTATATTCCTTGTGACCCTTGTCTTTGAGTAGGAGCCACTACACCTCCACTTTCCACAGCCTTCTCATGCATACCACACCGATGACCCCAGTGAGCTTTTAGGCCTTGCACCTGGGGCTGGGGCTGCATTCCTCATCTCTCTTCTGTAGCATGCATCTTCTCGCAAGGAGGCATCTGCTAGATTCCTGGCTCTCCGTGTGCAGAGGCCATTGTGGCCCTCATGTCTCTCATTCCGCGAGCCTATCTAGTAAGTCTCCTTGAGTATTATGCATATATTTTCTACAAATTCTGTTTCTCTAAAAACTCAAACTAATACTGTGGATATTCTTTCCCAACAAAGATTCATTTGCCAAGTTAAGTGTTTTCCTACTGAGATGTAATGATGATATGACAAGGAATCTACTCAGAAACCTACTTTTTCATTTGAAAGAAATGATGTTGGTAATATCACTGCATGAGTAGAAGAGGTTGGGTTTTACCTAAAAGGATCTGCAAGTCAGAGGGCATTAGAAAGGCATTTTTATATGAACCATGGCAAAAATGTCAACGGAATCAAAGTCAGGAATTTGTAGAATTCATTTCACCCCAATCTATATATTTAAACACAGAAAAACATCTTATAAAAAGGCCTAGAAACTCATGGAATTTTGATTTTCAGACTCCCGGTATCTTGATCACATTTCCATAATAGGAACACAATATCCAACCCTCCAAAGTTAAGGAAAGAGGCTTTTTTATTTACTGCATTTAGTGGGGGGTCTACAGGGTCTCACTACACAGATCGGACTCAGTGATCCTCCTATTTTCTGCCTCCCAAGCACTAGGATTACAGGCACATGTCACCACACCCAGTCTCAGTCACTGTCTCGGCGTGTCCCAGGGACAAGGCTGGCACTGTCACCAGAGGTCAAACCCCTGTCCTCACGTCTGCCTAAGCAGGGTCTTTAATCTGCTGAGCTATCTGGCTGGCCCAAGAAGCTTATTTTTGATTGACAGTTTCAGTCCATATTAGCTAGCTCCAAAGTAGAAATGATAGGGTACAAGGGCACAGCAGAGGAAAAGATCTTCCATTGATGGCAGGAAGGTGAAAGTGAGGGGAGAGGGAGCTATGCCCTTGCAAGCCACTCAAGTGACCCACCTCTTCCAACCTGCCTACTCATAGCACAGTCAGCTATGAATTCATCAGTGGGTTATTCCACCAATGAGTATCATACCTTCATGTTTTAGTGACATTCAAAGCTCCACTTCTAACCATACTGAGACTCTAAGAGGACATTCTAGACTTAACCATGACTTTGTACCTCTACTCCATACAAGATTCACATTCATATCTTATACAAAATGCATTTATTCCATGCCTAAAAGTTACCAAAGTCTTAACTCCTATAGTGCTCAAAATTCCAGATCCAACATTCCCAAGATTCAAGGCAAATATCTCTTAACTTCTATTAAAAAAATTCAAAAGGAAAGTTAAATATTCCCAACATACAGTGAGAAGAGGTAAGCATTCCTATTCCAAAAGGAGAAAATAGGGCTATAGAGAGAAATGAGATTGAGACCAAAACCCCAGTGGACCAACATTACATCCTGACATTTCATCTGTAGCACCTGGGGAAAGCTGTGGTGAGATGTGTGCTCTGGGAGGCGTTAGTCACTCTGCTCTTGAGGCCTTGCCAGGGTAGCCTACAGGACTGCTCTGTTCAAGTGGATCTTCTTACTGCCTGCAGCATTCCTCAGCAAATGGTTCATGATGTTGGCATCTTTAACTTACTGGGGTGTCCCCTGCACTCTTGGCCTCACCTTCACAGCTTCATGCACCCTTGGGGTTATGCCATCAAACCTTCCAGGCCTTCTCTCAAGTCTGGTTGAAAGCTTTCTCCTCCCCATAACTCTGCATTCTGCTTACCTGTATCCCCATGGGGATGAAGCCAAGGTCTGCTGCCAGTTACAGGAATGACCAGGCCTCTTTGCATCATGGTTGTAAAGGTTTCTGAGTACATGCATGGCTGAGCACTGTGAGACAGATCCCTGGGAACTGACTTCCTAGGCGTTTCTCGTCCATCAGAGTATCCATCGACTCCCTCCTCAAATGAGAAATTTGCATGTTTGCTCCTGCGAGCTGATGAGGGGTGGGTCTCTCCTAATTCTTGAGATCGCTTCAACCATCTGTTCTACCTTTCTAACGTAAAGCACTTGTCTTCTTAATGCTAATCTTTTCAGAAACCATGCTTTCCTTTGCCTCGGTTTTGCTAGTACTTCCTTTATGGAGAAAATGAAACTTTTCAAAATCATTCAGTTCTGCTGTTTTTGATATTCACTATAAATCTGCTAAAAGCAGTCAGCAGTATCTGTGTCACAGCCTGAACACTGAGATCCCTTGTAATTTCTACAGCAGATTAGTCTGCTGGTGTCATACCAGCCTCCCTAACGTCTCAGCTAATGGGGAAAACACAAATTCTCTGCTGCAATGTAACACACACGGTCTCTAGGCCAACTTCCAATGGATTCCTTGTTTGCAGCTGAACCTTCCTGAGCCCGTCCTTTACTCTTTGGGTTTCTCTCAGTATTCTGGTCTTCAAAGCATTGAACAGAATCTCCTACCAAGCTTACCTTACAGCTTTCAATGGTTTCTCTAGCTGCCATTGCTGAATGTTTCCAAACTATTGTGAATCAGTTTGCTAGGCTTCTGACCCACACGGACGGTTTAGTTACAGAAATTCCCCTACTTCTTTGATACAGATGTATGTCTTACGCACATTACCATCAGTTGATTAATCCCTATTAAACTTAAAGGAGAACAGGTTTATTTTAGATCATTGTTTCAGTCCTTATTTGCCCGGCTTCAAGATAGTAATAGCATGGTGGAGGGGTGTAGTAGAGGAAAAGTTTCTCAATCCCCATGTCATAGTCATGTTCCTCATTGGCAGGAAAAAATACTGATACCTACATCTTAAAGTAGGAGAGGTTTATTTTGGTTCATGCGTGAGAAGTTTCAGTCATTGCATGGTCATTGGCATGGATGAAAGGGCACGTGGTGGAGGAAAAATGCCTATGTTGTGGCAGCCAGGGGGGAATGGGACAGCCAAAGAAGGAGTCTGAAAGGGCGATATGCTTTCTTGGGTCAGTCCTACAGTGACCTGCACACAGTATCTCCAACCCACCTTCTAATAGGATCTTTATTCCTAACTGAAATCTCATGAATTGGTCTTCATCGTCAGCATTTTTATCAGAACTGTGGCCTTCTGAGCTCTGAACATTACGACACATCCAGCTTGGCTCACGCCTGTCTAGGACTACTTTTCTAGCAGGTATCTCAAAACCTTTTAAACTTCCCCTTGGAAACCAGTTCCAAAGGCTTCTACGGCGCTTGGTTCGTAGCATCACAACAGTGACCCTGTCTTTCTGTTAGAAAGTCTTCTCACTATCATTTTGCTTATTGCTATTGGAACTTAAACTAGAAGAGGTTATTTTGACCCACTCTTCTTCAATACTTGAATGGGAAGTAGCACAATCAAAGGACTCATCAAATGAAACCTGCAAATGTCATGGCAAACAGGAAGCAGTGAGGGAGGAGCCAGGATGAGAACTTTATCTTTTCGGCTAACACCAACATTGACTTGTCTTTTTCAGTAAAACCCCACCTGCCAACACCAAGTCAACTACAATGCTTTCATGATCCAATTAGCCTCCAAATACATGAGAATTAGGAATCCACTACAGATCTAAACTATAACACCATGACTTCCCCAAAGCAGAGAACAGGAGATCAGGTCATGGCCCCCAGTGACCTACCTTGACCGATAAGGCCCCACTTCCTGCCTGATGGTCAGCTATGAATTCATCACTGGATTAACTCACTATTGAGTATGGTGCCTCAAAATTCATTTCCTTCCAAAAGGCCCCTCTGAAGATATGAGACACTCGGGGGACATTCTAGATGTAAACCATAACACCTGTCATGGAAGGAAGGAGTATAAATGCACTTCAGCAAGAACAAGAGAATCATGAAGAATATCCAGTATCCCATTACACCCTGCTCTAGGTTGTTTCCTCAGATCATGTTCTGGCAACCAGTGTTACTTTCCTCTCATTACTGAGTGCCTGTCCTCTCGATCCCTCCACACTGAACCACCTGCCATGTTGAAAGCTTAGTGGGAAAAGGCGTATTAATTCCCATTGCTGTATTTGAAGTATCATTTTTTCAGAGTGACTTTTTGACTCTTCTAGGTAGCATACCTACCTAACTACATTCTGAGGACCTTCTACATATTTCGCATCTATCTCTGCTGTCGTACTATATTTTAAGTTCACCAACAATCATCATGCCTTGTATTAAGGAGTAAATACACCATCTTAGTTCTATTTAACACATAGGCTGGCACAAAACTTGTACAAATAATATTAATACCAGGATTATGGTAATTTAACCTTATTTTTTTGAGACATGTTCTCACTATTGAACTCACTGTGTAGCTTAAGCTGACCTCAAGCTCACAGAAATCCCCCTGCCTGAAGATCTTCAGTGCTAAGATTATAGATCTTTGCTACTACATCTCTCTTAAAATTCAGTAATATTATATGTACCTACATATCATGTACTACCTGCCTGTTATCCCAATTCTTCCATTGGTAATGCCTTAATAATGTTACAGCACCTCAGGAGATTGTCATATTGAGGCAGACTTCTAGAGTCTATAATTAATTCATAATCCAATATGGGAGGAATATGGGTATGAGCACCATGCCTGCCCTGGGGTGGGTAATCAGTATGCAATGTCAGGCAGGGACAGGGGCCTGCTAGCTGCCACAGCTGCTGCTCCTCCTTTTGCTCTTTGCTGTCATCTGGCACCATGAAATGCTGCCCTCTGCCATGTGCCTCTCTGTCTTGGAGCCAGCTAAGAATGGTCTGAAATCTCCGCAAACTGTAAGCCAAATAAATCTTTCCTTCCTTAATTTTGCATGTCAGGTATTTTGTCCCAACAATGAGAGAAAAGTAACTGAGACATGTTCTCTTATGTTCTGGGTCCTCACTGACCTCAGAGGGCTAGGACCAAAATATAGCATATCATCTTGGTCTGTCTATCTAATTTTTAGTTTCCAAACCTCAGATACTAAACATCCAGAATAGAAGATTAATGATGTTACACTATAAAGAAGCAGTAAGCTTAATATTAGTATCTTATCTGAATATCAAACACCTTAGAACACAAAATGGAATCATTATTTTCTACCAACCATGGATATCTTAGTATTTAAATCCTGAGACTGTTAACATTTAGATATTTTACACAGAAAATTAGAAATCAAAATCATACATAACATTACAGGATGACAACTACGATGACATTTTGTAATACACTTAAATTTTCATTTTTATATAGCATAACACTTTTAATCAATCATCTCTACCTAATACATAAGAAACCTTTACCTAACCAATTGACTTTAAATGGAATGTAGACCATATAATTTTTTTGCTAAAGGCAGAGATACGAATCCAAAAGAAAAAGTCTTATTACCATAAGCAATCCTTGTTTTACATTTGGAGTCATGAATACTTTTAAACACGAGATTAACAATAGTGAATTGTCACATACATGAGAAAACCTTTATTTCTCCAAATTTAGATTTGTACCAAGAGCATCTTTTGTGAGAGGACATCATTGTCTTTAATCTAGAAATTGATCATGAACAAATTGTTTGTGGTGTCTCCCACAAGAACATGAAGATCACTGGAGGCTCCTTATTAATTAATAAAGGCTGGCCACACCCCTGTTTATCAATTGGAGTCCTCTCCAATAATCTCTCCTGACCCTGAAGGATTTTTATTGAATTATCTTAGCAATTTTAATGATCTATGAGATAACTAAATTTAATATCATAGTGACTAGCTGGATTACCAGGTGAAAGAATGCTTTTAAGTCTATAAATGAAATTGTATTATGAAACAATAATCCAAAAATACAGAAGAAAAAAGGAAAAGAGAAAAATTATTTTTTTTATTTATTTTGGTATTTAGTACAGTGTCTACAGGGTCTCACTACACAGATCGGACTTATAGTGATCTTCCTGTTTTCAGCCTCCCAAGTGCTGGGATTACAGGCAAATGCCACCACGCCCAGTCTCATTTGCCATCTCAGCTCACCCAGGGGGCGAGCCCATCACAGTATGCTGGGGATCAAATCCCTGTCTGTGCATCTGCCTAAGCAGGTGCTTTAATCCACTGAGCTATCTGGCTGGCCCCTAAAAGTTCTTGAAATCAAATTAAATAACAACATCTGTTCACAGATATGATAAACAAGGAAACAAGTGCACTGATTAGACAAACTGATGAACATCTTACAATATCAGAGTACATTCAAATATATATTTGACCACATTGAGCTATAGTTAGTCTTTCACTATAAATATACTGGTCAGATTTTGTTGTAGGTCAATTATCAGAGAACTCTTATAAGAAAGCTCGGAAGAAAAAATCTTTCATCTATAATCAATTTTTTTACATTTTATTTTATCTTAAGAATATTGGCAACTTTCCATTTTTTTAATTTGTTTATTTTTATGTATTTGGTACAGAGTCTCACTATGCAGGTTGGATTGTAGTGATTCTCCTGTTTGCAGTCTCCCCAGCCCTGGGATTAGAGGTGAACAATACCATGCCTGGACTGGGAGGCCAGCTCAGCACGCCCTGCGGTGGAGGCTGGTGCAGCATGTAGTGCTGGGGATCGATCCCTGGTCCCTACATTTGCCTAAGCAAGAGCTTAGTCTGCTGACCTATCTTGCTGACCCTTGATTTCCATTTTTAGTTATTATTTTCTGGGCATTCTGAATCAATTTTTTTTAGGCTTTAGTTTGTGTTGAGTCCCATCCTTGTCTGTCAGTTGAACAGCAGTCTCCAAGGTTTAACTGTCATTGTCTTGAAAGATAGAATCAACTTTCTCTGGAAAAACATAAGCATACTCTTGACCGCAAACTACCACTGGGCGGGGTGCTTTTATTGTTCAATAAAAATATCTTTTTTTGTTTTACTTGACTTTTTTGTTTTACCTGATTGAATTTTTTTTAATTATTGAGGTTTTGTCTACAGTAAAATTTGAAATTTTAATAGTATATACTGTCAAGGCTATTATGAAGTATAAATTTTGAAGGAAGGATTAATTCCTCTTTTTGTTTTGTTATTAAATTTGATCATGTGGTGAACATGTTTAAGAATCTTTTGGACCTTGAGGATTATAAGGAGTCCCTGTGAGAGGGGAAATATGAAAAAGTTTACAAAACTTTTGGAAAATGCACTGGTATATGTTGGGCCATTGTCGGTCTTAAGTGTAGTTAAGAAAAAAATAAACCCTATCCTCCTTTCTTCCCCTACACTGTAAGCAGGCGATGCCCTAGGGTGAGTGCAGCAAGCACATCATCTCTGTGCCCTTCTCTTGCACTGGATGAGGATGTTTGCAAACTAAGGGTCCTGGTCCCCCTTGAGTCGCTCAGCCAATCTTCTTCCAAACTTTTCAAGTTAACACAGTGTATCAACCTTTCCAATCCACCCCTTAGCAACTTGGCAACCAGACACTTTTTTTTTTAAAACTCAGTTTCCAGATACAAAGACATTCTTATTTTCATCATTTCACAACTTGAGCATCACAACACAGATTTAACAATCCTTAAGGCCAGTATTAAGTCTATCAACATGATATTACATTAGAGCCATAACATTACATGCTTGCAGCTGAAACATGCAATTTTGTTCTGCCCATCTGCCTTGTGTGGGACAAGCTCCAGGCTCAGTGGAGCACTTTGGTTTCTTCCCCTGTCTAGGGGCCTGTGAGAAGTGGAGAGAAGAGTAGAAAGCATCAGTTTCTCTCCATTGAATAACTCTTTAAAAGTCTGCAGAGGTCCAGGTAGATTTGTGCTGGCTTGATTTCACCTAACCTTGCTCTAAGATGATGTTCCATTTCCTCCCAAGTACATAAGTTTACAGTTCCTTCTTCTACAACAAACAAACAAGCTCAAGGTACGTAGCAAGCTATGCAGTCTTAGATGTACAATCACCGAGCTGCTCCCTGATCCAGGTTCACAGCAAAAAGGTAAAGGAAGGAATCAAGGACAGAACAAACATGTCTATACACAGCTACATGCACAGAAATTGGAAAACTTGTTTACTCCATGTTTAACAAGTGGTCAAATCAATGCACTTCTTTCTTTTTGGATTATCCTGAGCCTGTTTATTGTTTTCCTTTTTGGTGAGCTTGTTTATTTCCCTGCCCTAGTGAACCTGTTTCTGGCCCTAGTGAACCTCTGTGTTCCGAGTTTTATACCTCGTAAAATGCCAATACTGATGAACTCTTTGATGAATAGTGATGCTACCAATGCACTTCTTCCCCCTTTTGAACACACAATGAGAACTATCTCCCCACCTATGATTTCTTCTCACTCTTGTTTATGTTCAAGCACCATATGCTGTGTTCCATGCAGCTCTCACAGTTCCTGGGGAGAAGGATGGAGAGAAGATGAAATAAAGATAAGAGACAGAAAGCTGAGGTCAGATAAAGCCCTCTCTCTAGCTGGGAAGAAAAGAATTGCTCAAATATTGTAGCATATGTATTTATATTGAGGAGGTTGCTGTCAATTTCAGTCACTCTTCCTAGCAACTTTCTATTGTGAGCTGGAATGGCTTCTTTGAGTGGTTCGACTCGAGCTCTCCATATTCTCAGGGCCTCTTTTGTCTTTGCTCCACACACACGATCAATTTCCAGCTCCAACTGCTCCCTACACTTCAGCAACAAAGCTGTCTTCTGTTCCACATTTATAGGCCCCAACATCAAATTTACAGGGACAGACTTCTCCTCTGGAAAACTCAAAACTATTAAATTCAGTAAGTTGTGCTGTGTGCTCTTGATTCTCAGTGTAAACTTGATAAAAGCCCCCCCAAAATTCCTACTACCTCAATATTTCTTCCACTAGATTCATTAATCCACTACTCTTAGTCTCCAGCAAAATCTGAGGACAAGAGCGAAATGTAGATAAATTTTCTGCCAGACTGTACCAAACACTGCCTGCAGTCCAACTGCCAATGGAGTCTCCTTCCAAGCTGAAATCTCCTAAGCCTAATCTTGCCTTTTTCTGAGGATTTTGATCTTCAGAGCTCCAACCAGAATTTCCCATCAAACTCGACTATAGACACCTTGGGGTTCTCCTGGTGTTATCTCTAAGCATTTTCACACAATTCCAGTGAACTGTTTCCAAAGCTTCCAAACAACATGGTCATCAAATATAGTCACACACTTTTCTACTACTACTCTTGTACTACCAAAATCTGTCTTCCTTTCCTCATCTCTGAAAGAAAAATATCAGACAGCCATGTCTCAAAGAAGAAGAGATCTATTTTGCCTCACTGTTTGTTGAAATTTCAGCCCTTAGTCAGTTAGTCCCAAGGCAAAATTGGAAGGGAGAAGGCCCTGGGTAGAGGGAAGCTGCTCACTTTGCGACAACCAGGAAGGAGAGTGAGATCAAGGGAGCACCAGGAAGGGAGATGCACTCTCGCTGGTCACATCCATAGTGACCTTCAGCTTCTGACAAGACCCCATCTCTGCACAGCAAGTCAAACATAAGTTCCTGTAATCCAATGACCTTTCAAAGCATCATGTTCTTATTCTTCCTCTAAAACATAGAACCTTGTTACGTTGTGCAGACTTCCCTGAAAATTCAGTGTACAACGGTCTTCCTTTCTCATTTTCCCATATACCCAGGACTACATGCACTTCCCACCACATCTGGCTTTTACTGTTGGTACTGATCATCTTCATTTTACTTTTTCTTATTCAAATAGACACTAAAACAAGAACTTGAATGCAAGAGTTTATTGGAAGGTGGTCCCGGACAGTACTCTTAGAGCAGTAGAAAAGTGAATCATAGAAAGAAAGTCAAATGCAAACTTTACTCATCTTATCAATTGGAGCTTTAGATAAAACAAGGTCTCGATCCACACTGTAGTAGTTGATACACTGTGTGTGAACTTTTGAAGTGTAGAAGTTTAGCTCAGTGAATCGGTAGGATGTTAGGGACCTCATTTTGTAAACAACCTGAACCTGTGCAAGAGAAGGGCACCAAGATGATGTGAGTTCTACACTCATGGTGTGTGTGTGTGTGTGTGTGTGTGTGTGTGTGTGTGTGTGTGTTGGGGATAGGCTGTTTACAATACAAAGGAAGAAAAGAGGCTTGTACCTTCCCTTTTCTCTTGTTGCTCTTGCTGTCTTATGCCACCCTGAACTGATGATCTTCTGCCAAGTGCCACCCTGCCTTGGAGCCAACTGATTATGGACTGAAACCTCCATAAACTGCTCTAGACAAACCTTTTGCTCCTTAATTTGGGGTGTTAGGAATTTTGTCCCAGCAATGAGAGAAAAGTAACTAAGACATACACCTAAATCAGAGCACAGTGGCATTAGTTGCCAGATCCTCACTAGTTCTTGTTTGAGGGATGTTTTGGAGGACTAGAAGACAAACACTAGTTCTCTGGCATTTTAGCCTGTATAGACAGAGTAGAACAGGTAGAAAAATTCCTCTGGAAAAGCAATGCGTTTCTGCACATGAGGCTTTGGGGAAACAACTAGATATAGGCAATAACACTCCTTCATAGAGCATTCGTAGAAATGAATTCCTATGACAGAAGCTAGAGCTGTAAGAGTAAAACAAACAAAGGCCTATTAACACATATTTCACGATACATGAGAGATACTCAGAATCAATATGAAACATCTTGAACAAAGAACAGCAAGGGAAGTTTTAGGAAAGTAAGCAGATAAATGAGAAAATGATTTGGAAGAGTGTGCATGGAAAGACCAATAAATGGCAAATAAAAATGACAGTTAAACTTATAGATCTTCTAGTATCATCTCCAGAAGAAAAGCTTTTTAAGCTGTCCTAAGAATTTAATTTTTGTTCTCGTGGGGGTAACATAGCATTTATTTTAAAAGTTTAAGCCTTCTTTAGAAAGGCAGAGAGTTTTCTTGTTTTTTCCTAAGCATATCCTTTAAAATGCAATATATATTTAAAACCTTTATTTGTTATTTTCCTTGGGAAAATAATGAATGTTGATTTTCTCATGAATACTCTGTTGTAATTTGTGCTCATGGTAAGCCATTGATCAACTTAAAGAATCAGAAACAAAATTATGTTTTATGTGGGGCAGACCCAAGCGAACAGTAGCAGGAATATTGGCACCATACCACGTCCCCTTGGCATGTGCCATTCTCGTCTAAAAGACCACATAAGTGGAAGAAACATAATTTAAATCAGTTTCTCTCAACCCAAAAAATCTTAGCCACATCCAGGAATCCACTGCTACAAAAATACAACCAGAAGCCACTCATCAGCATTCCACTACAATGCAGTGCTCATTAGAGGAAACTTACTAAGAGTTGCAGACAGAGGGGAAATCTCTCCCTTTATAGGATTCAATAAAGTACAACTAATTACAGACATATTTTCAAGTAGTCTTCGAGGAATAGGAATTGACAGCACCATCTATCAAGCCTAGTTGATCCTAACTTTACTTGATAATGGTGTGACTATGCTGGGAAATTAATTGGCTTTATCCAGTGAACCAACTAACATCTACCTTGATGATGATCTAGTTGTGCAAATAAATTGAAGCCTGGAGTGCAGCACAAGCGTTTGGTTCCTACTGCTTCGAAGGCCGTGAGAGTTCCACTTCCCTGCATGTCTGCGCTTCATGAAGCTCTCACCCATGCTCTTGAGAAAGATGTTCTTAGGTCACAATAGCACAAAAGCCCTTCTTAGTTTCTAAAGATTCTTGCACATTTCAGAAAGTACAGAAAGTGTTTACAAGTTGTTTTCCCATTTTAAAAATCTTTTATTTATGTATTTGGTACAGGGTCTCACTATGTAGCTCGGATCATAGTGATCCTCCTGTCTCAGCCTCTGCACTGCTGGGATTACAGGCATGCACCACTGTGTCTGGTTTCAGTGGCTGGTACAATTTCCGGGGCCAGCACAACAAGCAGTACTGAGGATTAAACTCTGGTCCTGGCGCCTTCCAGGCATGCACTTAAACCACTCAGTTATCTCCCCAGCCATACAAGTTTTATAAGGTAAATCTTTTGACTAGAAGAGAATGGAGAAAAGCAAAGAAATTTGAGATTTTCTAACTAAAAAACCAAGAATGGGTAATGAGTAAGGAACTATTTATTTTTGGAAACATTTTTGCATGCATAGACACATTTTAGCACAAACTGACAATCGTTTATGTACCAGAAACTCTACTTTGCAAGAATAGTGAGCTATGAAAAGAATTAGCAACATGATTATATCCATATAATTACGTAATATAAAACTAGTATGATAAATGATAATTAAATATATAATCTGTATCATTTTCTGCTGTGTAGGCACCTACTTCATTTGTTCTAATAAACTGGGGCCGGGGAGATGGCTCAGTGGAATAAGCACTTCCCTGGCAAGCAGAAGGGCCTGAGTTCAATCCCCAGTTCCACCAATAAATAAATAAATAAATAAATAAATAATTGTTCTAATAAACTGACAGTTATCACTTTGATGAAGCCAAAAATAGCACTGTAGTGATAGGCAGGTGTAAGGAATTTTAAGATACCGTGCATAAGTTTCTAAATGCTGTGGAAATGCAAAGAAGCTTGTTAATACTCTTCACTGTTTCTCATTATCCACTGGCATTCTGGAATATGCTTGTTAACATTAGAGAATGGGCTATGGGTAATGTGCAATTAACAAGAGATAAATTTCCACGTTCAGAATCTACTTTTCTTTAGCACCACCACACCCAGTTCACGCGATTGCAAAACTACAGTGCAGTAAGGCTTCGCTTAGAGATTGAGTTCAAGCTATTCGTCAGCGAACATCTATTTCTAGTTTCCAAGATGATTAAAATCTTTCGAAAAGCCCTCTCTGGCCGTGCCCTTCCTTCCGCTTCAGAGCACTCATATTGAATTCCGCAGCTTGGACAATCATGCCAAAGCGGTTACCATGCAGCAACCCTTCAGCCTGCTGGCTTACTACACAGTCATTAAGACGATTGATTTTTTTTTCCTAAAGTAATTTTCTATTTCTGATTAAATCTTTCCACTAGCTTATTTAAAATGTTGTGGGACGCATCACATTCAGTGTAATAAAGGAAATTAAATTCCAAGTTGAAACTTCATTTTAGCCATTATTTTATATTATCTCCAATGTATTTTTTGATCAGTTTGCTTCTATGAAAGGATAATTTTTGCGGTATTTACTTATATTTTGCTCCCATTCTTATGCTGAATACCTCTGTGTGTCCCTCCAGTGTCAGGTGACTTCTATACACAGGTATTTTTCCCCTGGATCTGATAATTACTCTTACTATGTCCCCTGGTCACTGAGCTCTCGGGCTACACTATAGTCTGTTATTATTTTCAAGGTAGAGGTTCACTTCCCCTTAACCCTCCTTGTAAATCACGCTCTCACGGTGGGGAACACAATCATTTTACTAAACTCTCTTTTGTGGCCAAGTTTGAGTGTATATATGCCTCTGACCTGACTCATACAATTGGTGTAAGTATTGTTACAGTATTGGCTATACTTTATCATGTTTTTCTAAAAAAAATTTTAATTACCTTACTAAATTTATGTCTCAAAAATTCATTGCTCTTTAATTACTTGTAAAGACGTTTTTTCTCTAGTTGAAACATGTTTCGTTGTCTAAACAAAAATAAACATCTCTCATGGCCACTAATCCTTAAAGCACCTCCTTAGGCAGACGCAGCAGTCGGGTTCGATCCCCCGCGTGCCATGCCGGTCCCGCCCCCAGGGAGCGCTGAAATGGCGATTGAGACTGGGCGTGGTGGCGCGTGCCTATCATCCCAGCGCTTGGGAGCCTGAATACAGGTGGATCACTAGAAGTCCGACCTAGGTAGGGAGACTCTGTAGACCCTGAAGACCATTACTAAAATGCAAATAAATAAATAAATAAATAAATGTCACTAATCCAAGCACCAGGGTAGTAATGACATCCCAAAGGTCCCACCTCTTAACACTGTTGCACTGAGCATTAAGTGTCAGCAGAGCACAAACACGAAAGTCATAGCAAATACAGAATGAAGAGGGCCCGAGAGACAGCTCAGCAGACTAAGCTCCTGCTTAGGCCAGCACAGGGGCACGGGTTCCATCCCCGGCCCCACATACCATCCTGGTCCCACCCCCAGGCATGCTCAGCTGGCCAGCAAGATGGGGTATTGTGGTGCACGCCTGTAATGTCAGCACCAGCGAGGCTAAAAACAGGAGGATCGCTCCGAGTTCAAGCTGTGTAGTGGCAGCTTGTACCAAATAAACTTAAAGAAAGAAAAAAAAGAAAGAAAGAAAAATAATTAAAAGTGAGGATTAAGATCAGTCTCGGTGAACAAAAAGATTAATTGGTCTTTATAATGATTGAGGATCTCTTTCAAAGTTACTCTCACATTCTGTTTCAAATTCCGATTAGTCAACCACACTAATATTTATTGCTCATCTATTGGATTCCATTGTTCAAAGACTTGAGAATTCGACAGATAACAAAAGCAAAGAACTTGCCCATTTTCCTGAAATCTTAGTCATGTTTTGCTTTATAAATGCACTATCTGTATGATCAGAATTCACTTAATGCCTTTCTTTAACTTTTAAGGCATCCATTTTGCCTAAATTTATATAAGAATGATATCACTTAAGTACATGTCACCCAAGTAGCACCTGTTCTTAATAAAGAGTAAATATAAAAATTGACACAAGGAAAGAAAGCAAACTTAATTAATTAATAGAGGCCAGTTGGCCATGGCTATGACTTTGATGATTCTGAGCTTGTAAAATGCTGATATAAGGACAAATTTTAAATTGTTAAAAATATGTTGAAGTGCACTACAAACTTGGACGTTTCCTTTCAGAAAAACAAAAGGGATACTGATTATAGTTTTTAAGTAGTGGGTCTACATTAAAATTGTCACTATGACTTTAAGGATTTGTTGTCCTATTAAATTCTCATAAATAGGAAAATATTCCATACGGATTGAAGTATTATAGAAATCACCATATTTTAAATGACCTCACCCTAGGAGAGCAAGTGTTCCTTAAGATACTGAGATTAGGTAGAGTATGGAGGAAAATCCCTCTGCAGTGAGGCTTAAACTTCTGGTGGTTTAATTAAAACAAAACAAAACAATAACAACAAAAAAAGTAAAGAAAAGAAAAAGAAAAAGACATCAAAAATAAGGACAAAAATGGTTTAACTCACTGTTACTATTTGTCTTTGAATTATCTAGCAAATTCAACAAAAGAAAAAATAATTTCCATTTCCAGACTATAAAATTTTACAGCTTAACAGGCAATTAATATTTTCTTAAACTTTGTTTTAGGAAATTACTTCACAGTGGGGTAACAAATATAACAAATAATAGACTGAGAGATAAACTGATGTATACATACACAAGGACAGGGTTTTCCTCTTTGGTTTCCTTCTTGTGAGCTGACCAGACTTGAGAGTAACCATTGAGTAAAGATTTCAGCTTTGTCCATAAATCAATCCGAGGTAGCTCTTTATATTTTCCTAAAAGTAGTGCTGTTCTAAGGGAATAGTACTTGCTCCTGTAGCTGTTCTATGTCATGTCCATATATGTGTAAAGTCTTGCCATCTCACCCCACAAAAGAATGGCTATTATAAAGAAATCAACCAACAACAAATGCTGGAGAGACTGTGGGGAAAAAGAAACCCTTCTCCACTGTTGATGGGAATGTAGACTGGCACAACCATTATGGAAATCAGTGTGGAGACTCCTTAAAAAACTACGACTGGAAAGCCCATTCAAGCCAGCTATCCCCCTACTGGGAACTTTCCTAGAAGAACTGAAAACATCACATCATAGTGATATATGTGCACCTATGTTTACAGCAGCACAATTCATGATAGCCAAATCTTGGAAACAACAAAGATGCCTGTTACCTGAGGAATGGTGGAAAAGATGTGGTATTTTTATACAACGGAGTATGACTCAGCTGTAAAGAAGATAAGCTTGAAGCATTTATATTTAAGTGGATGCCACTTGAAGATATACTCATAAGTGAAATAAACCAGACCCACATGTATAAATATCATATAGTCTCCCTAGTATAAGAACTCAAAAGAAGAAATAAAAATACAAAGGTATAATACAATTAAAAGGAAAGTGAAAACTTGAGAATTGGATAACGAGGAGAGGGCAAGGAGAAAAGCTAGGAAAAATGACAGAGGCAAAGCCATGCATTTATAGGCACAGGATGGGCAAGGCCATGATCCTGAGAAACATCAGCAGGTTTTTGAAAGTAGCAGTTAATTGGTAGGATTCCCACCCTGCCTAACTATACATGCTGATACCTGTGAACTAAGCAACTGCACTGAAGATAGCAATGTGTAATAGTAGGGTCATGCTTGGAATGCCTGTCATTCTGGTCTTCTAAATACATACTGCTTGTAATGACACCAATTATTGCCATACTGTCTCTCAAGTAAATGTTTGTTTAAAAAATAAAGGGTAATAAATGAAAAAAAGAGACAAGAGAAAAAAAATGTCACAGGACTGTCCTGCCACAATGCTATATATGGTGAGATTTCTAAATTTCTGTGTAAAAATTATGCAATTGTTTATTAATATTTTTAAAATATTTAAAAAAATTTTTTCTCCATATTCTGTAGAGATTTAGTTTAACATCAATACTAGATGGAAAATACCTGTTCCATGTTATACCTAAGAGGTTTGATATTCTGAGAGCTAGTGATGTTAAACACAACTGCATATGTTGTAGGGCAATAATAAGCTTCTCTTCTGGAGGGTTAACAACTTAAGTTTGCAGACCAAAACTTAGAGAAATAGAAGGGCTCCAAAGACAGCCAACATTTTGGTCCTGGCCTTTTAAGGTCAGTGAGGACTTAGGATATAGGATAACGTATACTGTAACATCATGTAACTCAGTTGTGTCCCAAATTTTCTGATCAAGGAGATTATGGGACCACAGAGCAATGTGATTGATGACATAGAGTGTGCCTAAGGAGAGTCACAGGGAGAGAAAGCATCTCTTCATACTGCTCCATATAGCTGCTCTATATCATGTCCATATATGTGTAAAGTCTTAACATCTCACCCCACAAAGAATGGCTATTCACAGAGAGGAAACTGGTCAAGCAATGACCGTGACTTTCACAGAAAGGAAATTGGTCAAGCAATGACGGTCACTCATCTACATGGCTGACACTGACAAAGGATCTGCAAACAGCGGTACAGGATAACAGGATAAATTCTGAGAGGACTTGACTGACCTTATCAGATAAAAAAGATGCATTTCTTCTTATATAGGTCTTGATTTATCTTGGTCTTAACCATCCAGCAGAAAAGTATAAAAACGAAGTATAAAAAGTAAAGCCATATTAATATGCTGAGCTGTGAAAGGCTCATGTCAACAACTTCTGACATTTCCAGTCCTGCAGATAACCCACTACTTTTATGGACTACTGGACTATATTGGATTATTTTGCTGAATTCACATGCCTACAATATATAAATGGCAATGAAATACCCTTCTCTGACAAAACTAAACAAAAAAATGGGATACAAAAGAAGGACCATTTTGTATCTGTATATACAAAATAGAATAGATATACAGCTATTTTCACTTAATTCAATGGCAAGATTTGTACTAATATTATTTGGACAGGATATCATGTCTGCATCTTGTACTATGAATAACCACTAAGAATATAAAAATATGCAATGTACTTTTAAAAAAAGACTTCTTTTGAAACCCTTCACAAAGTACCATATTTGAAAATATCAGGTTCTTATTTTTTGTTTTCTGTGTTGGCTCCTGAGTAGCTCACATATCTTCTCTACTACTTTGGTGTTTTGGAATCCAACATTCAATATATATGGTTAAAGTCTGATACCAAATGTTAGCTTTTGCTGTAATTATCTTACATATGAGGGAAAACAGATACTCTGAACGATCACTGATAAAAATGGAGCTTGCTCTTGATTCCACTGTGTCTCACAGTATTTATGTTGGTAGGGAGTGAATGATATGAGTAAAACACAGAATTGCCAAAAATACCCAAAACATCTATTTTATTGAAAGTAGTCAGCCAAATAAAATGAAGTTTGAGCTCCCATCATTAATGTTACAAAAGTTGGGAAAAAATACCACGTTTAAAAAGCAACCATTTGCAAGGATTGAAAAGACATCACACACAGAGCTGAGTTTCTTGAGAAAAGTGATGAACATCAGTATCCACTGCCTTTCTTGCTGAAGTATCTTGCAAACAAAAACAGCAGATAAAGCCCAGAGTGAAACCTCACATCATAGTGCTGGGAACTGAACATAGGTCCTTCCACACCTATTGAGCTACAGCACCAACCCTGTTCATGTTTGTTTGTTTATTTATTTGGTACAGGGTCCTGCAGGGTACTGGTACACAGCTCGGACTCATAGTGATCCTCCTGTCTCAGGTTACCAGCTGTGGGATTACAGGCATAAGCCACCACACCCCGTTTCAGTGGCAGACACTGCATGCCTGGTTCCAGAGCCAGCACAACACATGGTACCAGGGATCAAATCCAGGTCCTTGTGCTTGCCAGATGGAAACTTTGACCACTGAGCTGTCTCCCCAGCTATGTTTTTAAAAACTGAATGAGATACTTGTAGTTTATACAAGGCCATGTTTTAGTCAATGTCACAGCAATGTTTTAGTCATAAATTGAGAACAGACATAGTAATATTGATCAAAGATATAAAGCAATACTACTTTTTAAGGTCAATGAAAGGCTTCTTCTACATATTGTCTTAAAATGAAAATGCTTTATTCAGTGATCCCTTCATTATCTATGTGGAGAGTCCTAAATTACAAGCTAAGGACCACTAACTACCAGTTAATAACTAGCAATTATTAGGAAAAGACCAGAGATCTAGAGATTTTCAACAGGAAAATGTTTACAACAGTTTAACAGAAATAGAGATTTTGTTGGAGAGTGATAGGTGATAATACTAGGTAGCTTTTAGGGTGTTTACCTTAATTAGATATCAGACAGTTGTGAGACATTATACCCAAAAGTCTCTTAAATTTGAAATGTATGTGATTATGGGGCTTTTGTTGAAGCTCTGTGTCTCAGCTTTCTTATACATAAAATATGAAGAGTTATTTCTGAAGTTCTTGTGTTCTACTGCCTAAGATAAAGTTCCACAATAATTTTTTAATATACTGTAGTACCAGTTTTTACATAATAGGCACTTATCTAGGCAGACTTCTTATTAGGAATTTAATCATTTTCCCATTTTATGTAAAGATCAGTACTTTATTCACAATGGAAAAGGAGAGCCACTTGGATATATGCTTCTTAAAGTATTACCTCAAGAAAACTTCGCAGTATACGTAATATTCTTCTATCTCTCCTTCTTTATTCACATAGAAATGTTAACCTATCACCAAAATGCTTGAGTCAGTAATTTCCTTTCATCGCATACAACTCTGCTATCCAGGAAAACAATGTGTGCCTGTTACATAACCAGAGGTAGGCTAAACTAAAAAGGAATGTAATACACACACTAAGAAGCTCTTAAACAAAATACTTTCTGTTATTATGAGAACATGTCTAGTTTTAAAAGACTAAACATTTTAAATTTGTAAAGAAATGCAAACAATTGCACATTTTTACACAGAAATTTACAACATATACAACATTGTACCAGGACAGTCCTATGACATTTTCTTCTTGTCTCTTGTTTTCATTTATTACCTTTTTTTCTCTTCTTTTTTTAAACAAACATTTACTTGAGAGAAAGAGTATAGCAGTAATTGATATGCCATTAGAAGCAGTACGCTTTTAGAAGACCAGAATGACAGGCATTCCAAGCATGGCCCTAGTATTGCACATTACTATCCTCAGTGCAGTTGCTTAGTTCACAGGAATCAGCATGTATAGTTAGTCAGGGTGAGAATCCTACCAATTCACTGCTAGTTTCAGAAACCTGCTGATGTTTCTCAGGATCATTGCCTTGCCCATCCTGTGCGTATAAATGTATGGCTTTGTCCCTCTCCTGTTTCCCAGCTTTTTTCCTTGTCCTCTCCTCATTGTCCAATCCCCAAGTTTTCACTTTCCTTTCAATTGTGTTATACCTTTCTATTTTTATTTCTTCTTTTGAGTTCTTATACTAGGGAGACTATATGATATTTACACCTATCTGGTCTGGTTTATTTCACTTATGAGTATGTCTTCAAGTGGCATCCACTTAAATATAAATGCTTCAAGTTTATCTTCTTTATAGCTGAGTCATACTCCATTGTATAAAAATACCACATCTTTTTCAACCAATCCTTAGGTAACAGGCATCTTGGTTGCTTCCAAGATTTGGCTATCATGAATTGTGCTGCTATAAACATAGGTGCACATATATCACTATGATGTGACGTTTTCAGTTCTTCTAGGAAAATTCCCAGTAGGGGGATAGCTGGCTTGAATGGGATTTCCAGTCCTAGTTTTTTTTTTTTCCAGTCCTAGTTTTTAAGGAGTGTCCACACTGATTTCCATAACAGTTGTACCAGTCTACATTCCCACCAGCAATGGAGAAGGGTTCCTTTTTCCCCAGTCTCTCCAACATTTGTTGTTGGTTTATTTCTTTATGGTAGCCAATCTTTCTGGGGTGAGAATGGCAATGGAACACCCATCTCTGACCCAACTAAACAAAAATGGGGGATATAAATGAAGGACCATTTTGTAGTGAAATATATATATATATATCTGTATATACATAATGGGATAGATATACAACTACTTTATCTTAGTTTGATGAGAAGAAAGATTTGTACTGATATTGTTTAGACAAGATATCATATCTGCATCTTGTACTATGAATAACTACTATGAAGACAACAATATGCAATGTATATTAATTATTGTAACTGTCCTCATAACCTGTTTTGAAACTGTCCCATTGCTACTTCTTTCTCAATAAAATTAATATTGAAAAAGAAACATAACATGAATGATATAATTCCAAAGCTAATTTCATTCTTTTGCAAAAAAAATTTTAAAAATGTTGGCAAGACAGCATGGATAGGAAAGAGAAATGGTTTCTTGCCTTGAAATTTGTCTTTAGCACACCCCAGCCACTCCTGGAGGCTGTGAGGTGTCTGTCTGCCAGCGTCTTCAGGCCCCACCTCTTGGGCCCCACCAGAGTTCCTGTTGTCTTTCTGCCAGCGTCTTCAGGCCCCACAACATTCCGGGAGGATGCTGAGGCTGGAATGACAGGTTCCAATTTAGAACTTTCAGACTCTTTTTGTAGAGTTCTAGAACTGACTATAGTGATGGTAGAGGATGGAGCCCTTCTTCTAAATCTCCACACTCCGTCACTTACTGCACTCCTCCCTCCTCCTCACCTCAGTATCATGCTGGGCTTGAGCTGGCCCTTTGCTTGAGCACCCTCACAACCAAGATCTATGGACAGCTCTTTTAGCAGCTGGATTTTTTTTTTTTGGCCATTGCTGTGGGAACCCCCTGCCTGCAACCCACAGAGGAGCTCTAGGGAAAAGTCACAGCGGGCTCTAGTTGGATTCAGGGCTTGTGAAACAGACATGTGCAGTGTCAGGCAGCTGGGGCCGAGGGCCTGTGGCTACATGGCCTATGGGAAGGATGTGGAACTGAGTGGCTCTACAACCTGCTGGAGCAGAGACCTCTTCGTCCAGATCTAACAGCGTATGTTTACTACTGAACAGAATGCCCTCAGGGAGTGACAAAACTTAGGGTACTTGACACATAAAATACTATTAATCATGCAGAAGTTATGCAGTGCTGGAACTAAAACATTATTGAGGAAAAGAATCAGTGAATGGAAAATATGATCTGGATTCTGAGGGCTCAAAACTCTACCACTTACTGGGAAGCATCTCTGCTGCTAGGAAGTAGGCAACATGTCCAGACTCGGTATCTATGCCCTCCTACCTCCTGAAGTCCTTGTTTGCTCGTAAGAAGTGGAATCTGCTCAGAACTTGATCACAGCTATTGTACACCGTGGCTGTGGTAAGGCAAAGGATGGGAGATTACTGGGAGTCCATGTCCAGTTTAAACTCCAAGGAGGCCCAAAGTGGCTGACTTACTCAGACCCTGCAGCAAGAGAGTTCCAGGAAAACAGGGCTGAATGTAAACTTCTATGGCTTTTTATTGAAAGAACCAGGAAGCAAGGACAAAGGCCTAAAGAAGGGTATTTGTCCAGGAATTCATATGGGGATAAGGTAAGGACAGAGTGGTCTGCTCATGACTCGTGCTAAGTAAGCTGTCAAGGAGGCAGAGAGCAGTGGCTGATGCAACCATATATAAGGATGATATGTGCTGGATCCTGCTTGACTATTGCCCCCACAAGGCTACTTTGATCTCTACTCACGTATTCCAGGAAGACGAAGCCACTGCCCTAGGCGATCGTTCCCTTTTAGCAAACCTTCCAACCACCCCTGCAGCCAAGGTTCCCCACACACTCTTATCCCACCCAGAATTGCTCCACTTGTAAAGGGTAACTTGATTATTTTTCCTCTCCTTTTTGTCTTAGCAACTATTTTTGTCTTAGGGAAAGATTATGTCATTGAGATACAAGGGGAAATCAAAAGGGCAGAGAAGCAGTCTTCACTACAAAATCCCCTTGAGAGTTTTGTCATGTTAAAGGACAGGACTTACTGACAGAAATGAATCTTTCACCGAGGTGTCACAGGGCAGCTTGTTGAGGCTGTTTTGGTCACTGTATTCTATTTTTAGCTATATCTGTGGAAATTTAAAACAATATCACAACTGATGTGCACTTTGGAAAACACAATAAAATATAGAGCACTGGGAGAACTTTTCAACCTAGGACGTAAAAGTACTTATAGAATATAAGATGACAACATTGATGATAGAAAGGCGGATGGGAGATATAGTGAAACAACGTATTTAATTTATATCAAGTGATAAACAGTGACTATATCATTAAGATTTGATCAATGTGAAGAAGAGCAACAAAAAAATCTTGCTGTTTCCTCCATAAAGAAAAATAAAATGCTAATGACTTCTTCACATTCTTCATGTACCTTTATGTCTCGCATCTATTTCAGATTCTCATTTCCTTTTTTACAACCTAGAAATGACTTTTTAGAGGGGCAATTAATGACCTCATTGTCGTTCATTAATAAGAGAGCATAATTATTTAATTTGAAAGACTGCTCTATGTTATTTCATATTTTATTTCTCCCATAACTTTGTTCATATATTAGTTTCACACAGTGCCTACCTCATAAAATATTATAAAAAATTATCAGGAGAGATTTAATGCAGAAATAACAATGGTATATGATGTCCCTACTTATTCATTTATGCTTACATAGCTTTGGAGGTGCTCAAAGGGTTTCACAAATATTGAGCCATTAAAGCTTAGTACCCCTGTGAGGTGCACTTGGCTATCATCATTATAGTTTATTATTATTCAGACAGATCAAGTTTCCCCTGGAGCCTTGAAAGGCTCTTGCAGAAAGTGCTGGATTTTTAATATCCTGCGTCTGAGAGTCACAATTTAGGTTTATAAAATTAACTCATTTTTCCTAGGGTTCTCTCTTGTGAGTTACCAGGTTTTATCCACTTCAGGTAACGTACCAAAAAATAGTGCTTACCTTGTTTTTAGAAAATCTCTGGCCAAATGGCCATTTCATTTCCTTCCAGAAATACAGAGAAGAAGCAAAATACATAAGGAATGCAAAGTACTCATGGATGAAATGAAAAGTATTGATATGTTACATATCATCAGAAAATATACTGTAAGCCAGAAGTATTGCTACTGGATGAATACATTCTCTTTTTAGCTATTTTAGTGGAAATTCAAGACAATATCCCAATCCTGATGTGCATTTTGGAAAATACAATAAAAATATGTGAGACTTTGAAAATATTTTTAATCTAAGGCACAATAGTATGTCATGTAGACATTGCTAGTGATGGGGGATGAAAGAAAAGACACAGGTCTAGTGAAAGAGTGACTATCTAGAACCCAGGCTCTGGGTCTGCTCTCTGTTACCAAGAGGGAAAAAGAGAACACACACACACACACACACACACACACACACACACACACACACATACTATGTGCCTGAATTGTGCTAAACGCATTCCAGAGTCAAGAGCACTAAGGCTTTGAAAAGTTACATACTTGTGAAAGCCTAGCTCTTTAAGGGTCACAATCAGTCCTAGAACTCTGGTCTTTTAACTTCCAGCTTAATTCTTTAACATCAATCTTCAAATTTTTCAAAAGGAGAATCACTTTTTACTAATACCACAGAATTTTTTTTCTGTACATAATTTTAACTTAGTAATTATGTATTTGACTATACATTAAAAAATTCTCAAGCTCAAGAACCTCTTGCTTCCATGTGAGAAATAAATGGGACGACAGATCTAAGAACTATACCTTGCTGGAGTCTGCGTGTGGATGTATCTCATGTTATGTGGGCAATTCAAACCAGCGCCCTCACATTGAGCTGCAGTTCAATCCTTTTATGTTTCTTATTTTGAGACAGGGTCTAAGTCACTAAGTTCCCTTGGCTGAGCTCAAACTTGCCATCTCCCTGCCCCTTCCTTCCAGATGGCTGGGATAATAGGCAATGCATTACTATGCCCTGTTTGAAATGTTAACTTGTGTATTAATCATGTTTTTCTTTGAGGAGACATACTACCCACCATTTACAATTTTGGGAGGAAAGGTTTGATTCGTGTTCATAGTCCAAGGTCAGCTGGATCCATGACAGGAAGGCATGGCAGAGGGACACAGCAGAGCAGCTGTGCACATCATGGTATCAAGGAAACAGGGAGTCACAGGAGGAGCTGCAAAGAGAGCTGTGCCCTTCTGGGTCCTGCCCACAGAGACCCGACCCTTTAGAGCAGGCCCCATCTACTGGGTAAGTCAGCTACATAGAAGCCCCCATGATTGAATTACTTTGCCAAGGTTCCACCTATGAGTGGTGAGGCTTCGGGAAGGCACCTAGCTATAAACCATCACAATTTGTATAGAGCGATGATAATATTTGTCCTTCCATGCTACGGTGAAAATAAGTACCATCTATGTTGAATAATTAACTCGTCTTAGAAGACACTGAATAAAAGGCAGTGACTATTGTTGCTTTCTTTTTTAACCATGATTGATACTACCTCTTCATTCTAAAACTTGTAGCTTAGATGGGATCATTAATTATATCAATTATTGTAATTTTTTAGCTTGTTTCTCTACTTCTAGTCTGATGAAAAAATACAGCCCTTATAGAACACAGGCCTCAGTTTCTTGTTTGTTCTCAAAACATTTTCAAGATTAATTCATCTACTCCTTCCCAAGCTCACATACCACATTTGCAAGTTATCAATATACGGCTCCCTTCTCTGCCAAATTATATCAATATCTGGTCTCTTCAATACCAGTTCTAACAAAATCCATGAAGCTTATCACTCACTGTCACCTAGTTCTGTTCCTTTCCATTAGTAAGTTCAAGTTCCATATTTTAAAAAAATCCCAGATTTGAGTAGTTTAAAGAATAGAAATCCATTCTCACCAAGTTCTGTTGGCTGGAATGTCCAAAATCAAGTGTGAGCTGCTTTTGGTTTTGGTGCAGCTTCCTGGCGTGTAAACAGCTCACTTCTTGTCCTGTCCCCACATGAACTTTCCTTGGTGAGAACGAAAGCAGGGACATCCCTCTCTCCTGCAAAAGCTCAGGAATCTGATCATGAGAGCGCCACCCATATAACTCTGCCTGGTCTTGTTTTCCCAGCAGTCTCACCTCCAAATACCCTCACAGTGGGCAGTGCAGTTTCAAAATTCAGGCTTTCTCTGTCCTAAATGCACACCCTACTCATCCTTAGTTTTGTATCTCTCTTTCTTAAGCATTTGCACTTTACAAAACCAAATTCATGCTTACAACAATTCTCCAAGTACTCTGACCTTGAATGTATCAGGCAAAAAGTGGCTGGGAAAAAGGACACAAATATGTTGGTCAGTTTCATTTTTAGTTAATGATGATAACTGAAGTCGGTGACTCATAGAGTTAGACATTCAAACAGTTGTTTCCTGACTCATTTGACATTCTCATATACCCTAGAACTTTGGGAAAATAGTATTGGTATTAACTAGCCATTGTGAAAAATTTGGACTCTAGGGCCAGTGAAATAGCTCAGCAGACTAAGTGCCTGCTTTGGCAAGCACAAGGACTTGGGTTAGATTCCTGGTCCCGCATGCTGTACCAGCCCTGCCCCCAGGGCACGATGAGCTGGGGACTGAGTCTGGGTGCGGTGGTACACATCTGTAATCCCAGTGCTGGGGAGGCAGAAAACAGGAGGATCCCTAAGAGTCCAAGCTGCATAGTGAGATCATGTACCAAATACATAAATGCAAAAAAAAAAAAAAATTTAGAGTCTGAAATCGTACGGAAGACCTACTGAAAATTCCACTTTTATCCAAATCCCAAGGGATTCGTAAGCAGTTTTGATAAAGGGTGCCTTAAAGGACTTTGTTTCAAACTCTCAACTCTTCTCCCTGATCTATGCTTTGTTGGTGGTTAGAAATCTCATCACAGGAAGACGTGATACTATCTTTGTGAAGAACTTTAGAATTAGTATCAGAAGAGTCCCAATAAACATATGAGTAATTCATGAAGAAGCCATTCATTGAAAGGGAAGCTGATTTATTAGTCCTTCAGCTGCTTTGTTCTTTGAGCTCACATAAATTCAAACACTATAATCACCTTTACAGTGTCAGCACACTTCACCTACATTGCATTGTTTGTATATAATTCATACATGACATAGTCATTTCAAGAAGCTTACTTCACATACACACTAACAGGGCAATATCAAATTGCTTTTCCACAATCTTCATTTGTCTTGCCAATAAATGTAACATTCTTGCTCTATGAAAATCACTTACTAATATGGAGGTAAAAACATTAAACTGTCTTCATCTAGAAAATACGTCTTATAAAAGAAATGTTTTATGTGCTATATTGATTTGAATAAGAAAATCCTGTAGAACCCACGTTTAAGTGATTTATTTAAATATTTTTGTAAAATAAATGCAGCCCACCTATGCAGCATTGGATTATCAGTATAATTATGAGGAATTATAAAGTTATTTAGGTTTTAGTGACTATGTTGCTCATACTGAAACTGAATGATGCATATGGCTAAATGTATATTATATGTATAGTTTTTTATGGTGAAAAGGATCAAACTCAAGGTCTCACAGACGCTAGCCAAGTGGTCTATAGCTAATCAATACTACTAGCTGTAAGCGCCTTCAAAAATCTGTCAGCAATTACTCTGATTTATACTGGGTTAATGTATTATCTGAATGATATATACCAGTTAGTATAAACATAGAAACTATAAATAATATTAAAGTAACATTAAAATCATTAATGATTGTATTAGCTGACGTACTGTTTCTAAATGCTTCCTTTCTGAACTTTGGTATAATCACTTAGCTCACAGTGGCCCTGCTATTCCCCTACACTGCCCCCAGGTCACATGTTTGTGGTCACTGCTGGACTATGAACTAAATAAGAGATCATTTACTCAGGCAAGGGGACTTCAGGAGAAAGGCTCTGGTCTGGAACTCCAGGAAGCAGGGCAGTGTCTAAGCCTGCATGACAAAGTCAATGAAGACCCTCACACTGCACTGCACCAAATAAATCCTTTATCAGTTCAAAGGAAATTAAAACCCCTACCCCTATATAAAATTACCTTTGGCCCTTGTCTTCTAAATACTTATCCCTAATTTCACGCTCTCTAATAGTGAAAGCCAAAAGGGAATTAGATCAAGACTGGGAACATCAGAGCTTCTTGCTTCCTTCTGCTTATTTCTGAGCAAGAGAAAAGGTCTGAACTGGGACTGGGGAGAAACTTTGAAATCAGAATGAGGTAAATTTTGACTTAAATGTCCTTACTCCTGAAAATATGACTTAAAAAATAAAAGCATTCCGGCCACAGAGAAATGCAAATGAAAACAACACTGGGATCAAACATGGCTATCAGGAAAAAAATCAAATAATAAATGCTGGTGAAACTGGGGTCGGGCGGCACTCCTACATTATTCGTGAGAATGTAAACTAGTATAATCACCACAGAAACCAGTAAGGAGTTTCCTTAAATGAGTAAAACTAGAAATTCTGCCTGACCCAGCTATTCTCCTCTTAGGTATCTTCCTGAAAAGGTTAACAGATATATTCATGATACATGCATTCTCATATCTACAACATTACCATTTATAACAGCTAAATCTTGGAAATGGTCTATACAATCAACAACAGATGACTGGACAAAGAAAGTGTAGTATTTCTAAACAATGGAGTATACTCTACCATAAGGAAAGGTAAATGAGTAACTTCTACGTCAATGGATGTAACTTGCAGTCAAACTCTTAAGTGAAATAAATGAGGCACACAACCTTATAGATTGCATGGTTTCTCTTACATGAAAAGCCCAAGATAGAAACAAAAAGCAAAATAGAAGGTAGATAACTGGAAGTACAGAGAACTTTCTCAGACCAGCAAGAGGATCAAGAGATGGACAGCAGGGATAGCGGGAGGCAAGTGAAAGGGGGTGAAAAACAAGGGCCAGGGAGATGGCTCAGTACAACAAGCGCTGCCCTGGTGAGCGCGAAGGTCTGAGTTCAATCCCTGGTACTGCAAAAAAAAAAAAAAAAAAAAAAAAAGAAAGAAAGAAAGAAAAAGAAAAGAAAGAAAGGAGGTGAAAAACAAGTTTTGGTTTGTTATGTACAGGTGCCAGCTCCCCACAGCAAATGTGATCATTATGTTGTACAAATATGTACTGTACTAATAAGTAAACCTGAAAAAAGTGCTATTTCTCAATTTTTAAACATTATTAAGCATATAGCCTTATTACATTTATCACTAATGTTTTTCTTCAATTATGATTATTCTCATCTGTTTGCATGTCAGCTGTAGAACTGCAATAGAGAAGCAAACATCACACAAGCACTTTGTGTGCTTTTCGGGGAAAGGGCTAGCATGCTTTCAGGTGTAGTGGAGACAGCTGTTCATACATTAAGTGCAAGCATAATTTTATTGTCTGTGTTTAGACAGCAAGTGTAGTGTGAGGCAGTGTGTGTGGTGCTGGTGAAACTGAGGTCGGGTGGCACTTCTACATTATCTTTTGCCAAGATGACAAAAGTGGACTGTGAGTGTTTTGTTCCTAGATCAACTTGACTAGGCTACAGCTCGCCCCCTACTTATTCAGCCAAATATTGAGGTATTATTTGCAGCACTTGGACGATAGCACTAAGCTCCAAATCAGTTGGTTGTTACATAAAATGTGGGGCTGGATTATCTGACTGCACTTGTTTGAATCTGTTGGAAGGGCTGAAATTCCGGGCAGAAATTTTCCCAGAACAAACTGTACCAGTCATAGTAAATTCAACCATGGACCTCCCTTTCTCTCTTGGATTTTAAATCTTCTGATGACCTTCCTTTCTTGTCTATTTCTCCCACATACTCCTTGAGCCAAGCCTCATGATCATGAATGCCAAGTCCTTGAAATGCAGGAAACATGAATACATCATACATGCATAATTAATTGATTTTACTAGTGGTGTCTCTCTGGTTGTCATCCTTCCTTTAGAAGTTTCAAAACAAAAATCACTGTGTGTATCTCGTGGTGGGAAGAAGAGCTGAAGAGAGGAAAACTTGGGAATCCTGGATAAAGAACTTATCAAAGCTTTATCTACACTAATGGATATGTTTTTCTTATAACTTTTTTGGCAACAACTTTAAAGGACTGATTTTATTGGGCACTTTCAATTTGAGGACTTTTTCCTGCTGTAGGAAAATTTGAATTTTTTTTTTTTTCAGATTTTTTTCCTACCTGTTCTTCCTGCAAAATTCAATCTGCATCTCTTCTCTGTATGCCCTGCCCTTAGGACCACATGCTGCCCACCTTAAACTTCTCATTGCCATAGATCGAGGTCCTGCTTCTTCAGCACTGTGCTTTGCAAGCTGTCAGTGTCTGGCCAAGTCCACCACATGGATGAATGTCTATTATATTTTGTGTCTAGTTGTTCCCCCAAAGTCTCATGCAGTCATTGCGGTGGCTTCCAGGGTTTGTGATTAACTCATGATGCAATGCTGGGATTATGGATCTGAGTGCTACACCCACCCTGGGGTGCGTAATCTGCATACAATGTGAGGAAGGGAGAGAGGCTTGCTAGCCAGTGTAGCTGCCACTCCACCTTTTTGCTCTTTGCAGTTTTCCACCACCATGAACAGCTGCCCTTTTCCTCCAGTCTGCCTTGGAGACAGCCTAGAATGGACTGAAACCCCCACAAACTGTGAGCTAAACAAACCTTTCTTAGTTTTGGGAGTCAGGTATTCTGTCCCAGCAACAAGACTAAAGTAACAGAGACAGAATTTGGTACTGAGAACTGGGGTCATTGTTGCAACTATACATGACGGTGTGGATTACAAGCCTTTGGGAAAGGCTTACGAGAAGAGATAGGAAGAGTTCGGAGATGCTGCCCAAAAGAGACATGCTAAAATCCTGAGGGGATTTCACTGACCTTATCAGACCCAAAAGCTACAACCCTTGTTGCATAGGTCCTGCTTTACCTTGCTCTTAACCATCCAGAAGAAAAGTATAAAAACGAAATATAAGAAATAAAGCCATGCTGTTATGCTGAGCTGTGGGGGACTCAGGTCAACAATTTCTGACATTGCCAGTTAAGCGGAAGACCCAATGCTATTATGGGCTCCTGGACTCTTTTAGAACATTTTGCTGAGTTTACACACCTATAATATTCAAATAACGGAACTTAACAAAAAAAGGGTATACAGATGAATGTCCATTTTGTATCTGTGTATTCAAAGTGGTTGGGATAGATATATAGCTACATTCTGTTAATGAATAGAATGATTTGTTCTAATGGTGTTTGTAAATAGGATATCAAGTCCACATCCCGTACAGCAATTAACCACTAAGAAGAATGTATGCAGTGTGTTAATTATTGAAACTGTCCTACCGATTTGAGACTGTCTCATTGCTATTTATCAATAAAACTATGGCAAAAAAAAATATCTAAAACCTTGTTAAAAAAAAGAGAGAGACATGCTAGAACACGTTTAGCAGTTCTGTATGGAATCTTCTGGTCAGAGCTCAGAAGACCAGAATGCTGATAGAAATCATGCCCGTAAAGACCAGACTGGGGAGGTTTCAGTTGGGAAGAACGGCTGCATTGGTTGTTGGACTCCAGATGATTTGTGTTTTAGTGTGGTAGAAAGTTTGTCTACATTTTGTTCATGTCCAGAGATTTTGCCTGAAACCGAGATTAAGCACAGCAGACTGATTAATTTTGCAAAAGAAATTTCAAGATAATCAAATGTTGAGGCAGTGGCATGGCTACTGTTGGGGGCCTTTAGTATTATTTATGTAGAGAATCAAGAGCAAAGATCCCAGCAGGAGGCTTTAAAATGTGAATTTGGCCAGAAAAGAAGCTCCAATAAAGCTGTGGACTGCAAAGACAGAATTGAGATCTCCATTGCTGAGAGGGAACAGAAGAGAAAAAATGGCTGAAGGGCATCACAAGCAGCAGCAAGTCTCCACCTTTTGCAGCCTCAAAACTGCAAAACTGAGACTTTCCTGAGGCAAAAGCTGCAGAGAACCTTGTTCTAGCATGGCAGTGGGGGCCACACCAAGTTCCAGAGTGGCAGTGGCATAGAGAATTTGTTCCTCAGAATCAAGGTCAGAGTGATCAGCCATCCGGGCACTCAACTCCTACAGCTGAGAGAAGAAAGCCTGGCTACTGCTCCAACTGGCATCAGAACTTGGTATCACCCACATGGCATCGGTTTTAGGTGCTTGCAGAATGCAGGAGTTTTGAGGCTAAGAAGGCTTCCACCTCTATTTCAGGTGGCCTGGGAGGCCAGGCAGTAATGTGTCTCTGAGAGGGCAGTGTGTGGAGCAGAGTAAGAAGCCTAACATGCAGTGGAAACCCCAGAAGTTTGGAAAATCCATTAACGTGGATCATTTAAGAAAAGTGCAAGAAGGGAACAAAGCAGGCCTGAGCGAGAACTCATAGGAGCTACCACCAATGTCACAGGGGTGGGGCCACATAAGGGCTTTGACACTCACACCTCATCACAGATTGCTTTGGATATTACACATGGAACTACAGGTCTCAATGTTTGCACTTCTGGACTTTGGACTTGCTTGTTCTCAGTGCTTTGTATCCCTGTTTGTACCTTTTGGAAGGGTAATTTTTTCTGTGCCATTGAATGTTGGAAGTGTTTTAACTTTATCTGGACAGGTGCTTACCACTAGGAGTTTGTCTTGGATCTTGGAGACCTGGGACTTGGACTTTTCAGCAATGCTGAAACTGTTAGGCCACTGGCAACTGTTAGAAATAGATTAAAATGCCTTTCACATAAAGGGATGTGCATGAGTCTTTGGGGGCTAGGGGACAAAATGTTAGGGTTTGTGTCTAGTTTTCCCCTAAAGTCTCATGCAGTCACTGGAGTGGCTTCTAGAGTTTGATGAATTTATGGGTGGTGAGTGCTACACCCAGCCTGGGGTGGATAATCTGCATACAATGTGAGAGGCTTGCTACCCAGTGCAGCTGCCACTCCCTTTTGTTCTTTTCTGCCATGAGCTGCTGCACTCTGCCCTGTGCCTGTCTTGGAACCAGCTGAGTATGAACTGAATCCTCCATAAACTGTGAGCTAAACAAATCTTTCCTTCCTTAATTTTGTCCCAGCAATGAGAGAAAAGTAACCAAAAAAGAGCAGTGAGAGCTCAAAGTCCATTAGTCTGAGAATGGAGCCTTAATCATTTCTCACGAGACCCTCAAGTTCTTTGGCTTAGCTCACCAGAGGATCTAGACCAGAGTTGACTTACACAAAAAGTAAATAACTACAGTCTATTATAATAAAAGCAGGGGTAGACACTACATACTTCCCACAAAGTTCACAGGATTAACAGGAATATTTTGTTCATCTCTTTAAAGTATAGAGCTTGGAAAGCTCTTACCCTGGATCCCACATGTTCTCTATCTTACATTCCATTCTCACAGCCAATTAAAATGCTAGCGCTGTACTTCAAGTCAGCTCTCCACCACAGTACTAGTTTGCAAAGGATAAAAGTGGTGGCACTTCATTTTTTGCCACCAAACTTTTATGGAAATTGAGACTTAATTAAGTAAAACTCTGAAGGACATTAAGACTTTTACACAGTTTGAATAAGAAATAATTCATCAATTGGGAAACAGCAACCTGAAAGAATATTCTGGTGAAAAAGGTCAGAATATTCTAGGAAAATGTAGAAGCAAAATGAAGATCTTGCTTAATTCTTAGAAAGTTCCTAGTTACACAATCATGTTAGTTGATTTACGACTGGCTGGGGTTAAATTTTTTTTTGTAGCATAAGCATTTATCAAAAATGACACAAGTTTCTTTTGCAAATATGAACCAAGGGAGAATTTGATTGCAATTTCAGCTAGATTACAGCTATTTTTTCCTCTTGGCAGTACTGAATACTGAACGAAGGGCCTTTCTACTGAACTACATCCCTAGCTCTTTTAAAAATGCTCTCTCTCTCTCTCTCTCTCTCTCTCTCTCTCTCTCTCTCTCTCTCTCTCTCTCTCTCCTTCTTTCTTCTCTTTCCTTCCTGAACCACTGGTGGTATCTGCATGATTCTTCCTTCAGGCAGTGTTTCATTAATTTTATTAGTAGAGAGCCTCCTGAAAGTGATCAGATACAGTTTTACCACCAGTGGTACACAAGCTCCCCAATGGGATAGCTGTGGTTCAAGAAGGCAGGAACATATTCAAAGACTACAGAATGAGAACAACGGATAAAGACTTGTTTCTAAGGAATGGCAAATATGTTGATTTGACTGGGACACTGTGAGACAAAATGGTGAATTTAGGTTGTGGCTATGTAATATAAAGATTTCAGTATGAAAATAAGAACTTAGGTATCTTTTTAAAAAACAAAAAACCAAGGGAGTTCCAGCAAGAGATTTCCAGTGTGAGAGTCTAGAGATATTCAAAGGTAGAACACATGAAATTTAATGACCACAAGCTAAGTGGATGAGAAAAGTCAAAGATGAGACTACACAGCTGAGGTAAAAGCTATAAGGACTTACGAGCTTATAGCTCAAGGATTTATAGTATCTAAACTCATACATCTGCGGAATTTCAAAAGCATAACCAAGACACTTGACAGATACAAATTTTATTTTTCATGCTAAAATTTTACAAATTTGATTTTGTCATACACAGTTACAAGAATGACAGTTACAACTGAATTAAAAAAAGTAGCACTTGGGGGTACTTCTACTTATTTTCTATTTTCATAAGCATGTTTTTTTGTTTTTAAACACAAACAGCAGTACAGTTACAGTTACAGAGTTGCTCAATTAGTGAATTCAATACACGTGCCATGATGGAGGCCACTACATAAATACAAGCAAAAATAAGTACCAAATATATCTTCACATCCTACATTCCACAGTTAGAATTCAGGATGAGAGTGTAACAGTACAATTACTCAAATATCTGACCAAATGGTCATGTCAACTAGCAAGCACTCCAAATCTTTTTTGGACCGGGTCTTGCTATGTACTCCAGGATGACTCTGAACTCTTTATGTAGTCCAGGCTGGCCTCAAAATCATGATTTTCCTGCCTCAACCTCCCAAATGCTGGGATTACAGGAATGTGCCAGCATACCTGGCTTGAAATAATTTTCCAAAATCTTGTTTTAGTTTGCTAAAAGAAAACATAAGACAAAATACACCTATATGGTTTGCTGTTATGCCTACAACCAACTAATACATAATGAGGTTCTGTATCTTCTGCAATATGGCGTTTGTTCCACATCGTACAATAATTAAAAGACGAACAATACTTAGAGCACTTAGATTGACCCAACTACAGTTGATACAGCATCTCCCAGATTTCTAGTTTCAAAAATCATGGAGGGAGGAGGGGCAATTTGAACTGTAACAGTCTACACGGTAGCAATATTATCTTTTGGGCCACTGGCCCAATACTAATCCTTTTTTAGTATACAAAATATGCTGAAAACATCTCTTAAACACATTTCAATTAATGTAATTAAACAGAAGGCAGCATGGTCCTTCTAAGAAGAGACAGATTTAGCTATGAAAAACTTGCCGCAGATTTGGTAAATTAATGTATGAGAGTTTAGGTCAAGTATTAGACTCTAGTATGTTATATAATTTAGATTCTGTGCTAAATGTGTTTTAAAAAGAACTACAAAGACAATCAGTAGTTTAAAAAAATGGAAAGTACCATTTTATCCCTATAGTAACTTTGCATCACTTGACTTTATCAAGAGTTTTAAAAATCCAGATTTGTTTGCGAAGCAAACAAAAAAATACATACAAATGGCAATTCTAATCACAAATTTCAGCTGATGAAGTGAAAATTTTTACTTTCCTATTAGATCTGGTATGTAGAAGTTAAATTTCTGATACAAGGGAATCACAAATATATTTCGCTCTAATGTAAAAATAAGAATTTTAAAGAATAATGTTTAAGTCTTTAGACCCCCACCATCTCAAACACATATTTTCCTTAAAATAAAATAATTTAATATAAACTTCTCATTTAAAATCTGATTCTACAAAAAGAAAAAAACAGAAATAAAATGAATTACTCTTAGTAGTAGCTGCTTCTAGATATTGTAAGCTAAAAATCATTATTTGTGGCAATATGGTAAATAAACTTCTGCTTATAAATAACTTGAAATTCAATTCATACTGCAAATGAAAGAAGACTGATACAAGACTGACACATTTTCAAGAACTTAAAAGCAGCTTTCAATAAACATTTAACTGAAAGAACTCCTTGAATAAGGAATAATTATATAAAGATTTGAAGCACATTAATAACAAACAAAAAGAAAAATGGGGGAAACGTCAGTGATGTGCTGTCCAAAATAGTAAGACTAAGAAACACAAAGAGTTCAGGCTAAAGTTTCAAATCTCCTAATACTTTATTTATAATCTGTTTTGAAAGGCATCTCTTACTTTTTTTGGACCACACTGTCACTTCCAAACTACAAAGCAGAAGACCTGAAGTCATATTTTTGTCTAGTGAATTTTTTGAGGACGTATTACCTCATTAGCCTAAGCAAACAAAAAAAGGCGCAGAAAAACTGCACACTAACGAAGCGAATCATCTGAATGCTGAATACCACGCTAAATATTGATAGATGGTCATTTGCCAATTTGAAGCAAATAATCTAACATTTAATATTTTCATATTGCTCTCATTTCAAATATTAAATCTCTGTTGCCTATATTTACTGACATTATTTTCTACTGAAATTATCAGTGTATTAAATCTTAATGAGAAATTAAAATTATTCTACAAATGTATGTTTCTCATTTGAAATATTTCACATAGTTAACTCAAAACTATCAAAATCTGAATTCCTCAGCCAGTGGTTTTGATTGTCACTGTCACTGCGCGGATTTTTCCTTTAAGTCTTAATCACCCTAAAGTGAGTCAGCAGGATTTTCCAATGACTACTTGGAAGTGAGAGAACAAATCTGAACTCGAGAGGAACGTGGTCTGGGCCCAGGAAGACTACGTGCTAGACACACGATCTGGAGGCTAGGCCCTCAGCATCTGCATGCTTCTCCTCCTGCGCCTGCAAGATGAGGGTCCTAGGAGCCTGTCTTTGGGAAATTATGTAAGAAAAACATGTGAAAGAGAACTACATTTGCTACGTAAATAATTCCAACACCAGGGGGCTTGCTTTTGGGTTGGATCTTGTTAGGATGACCAGGCTCTTAAGATGGAAAGCCAGTTAGTCTTGAAAACACGAGCAAATGTTGCAATATTCTTGTGTCATGTTCCTGGTTAAGGTCTCATAGTTGTCATAAAAATTCGTACCAACCCTATGCCCAAGCAGGAAGTTGTACTAAGAAAACTTTAAGACTTCATTTATTTTTTCTAGATTTTTTTATGGCTGTACATTTGCTTCTTCAGAATGTATTTTCATAGTTTTATTAATTACAGCCTTTTTTGTTCTAGTTTTATTCTGGTAGATCTTTCTTTCTGAATATGTAATCTCTCTTTGCTGATCTTTTACTTGTTCTAAATTCTCATTTTTCCTGAATCAAAGTCTGTTGAAAGTAGATTAAACACAGAGCTGCAATTCAAAGAGGATAGACACTCAAATTTGAATTATAAAAAACAAATGTTTCCTGTTTCTTCAGGATGGGAGTACTCTTAAAAGGACAAAGAGGGCCACAGTCCATCAGAGAAATCTTTTTAATTTACACTGTGACCTTCCAAGTTTAAAATATACAACATACGACAGAAAGTACTGGTTATCATATGAGACTTATCTAAAGGATGGTTTTATAAAATAAATGGCTATTCTGATGTTAATGGGACACGAAGACAGAGGCTTTTCATCTAGAGTCACTGAAATACTACAACTCCAGCTCCCTAGGTAAACGTGCAACCACCAGGACTCGCTAGACAGCGCAGCGGATTAAAGCGCCTGCTCAGGCAGATGCAGAGGCTGGAGTTCGATCCCCACCTGCCCTGCCGGCCCTGCCCCAGGGCCCGGTGGGATGGCAATTGAGACTGGGTGCGGCAGCCCGCGCTTGGGCGGCTGAAAACAAAAGGCTCATTATGAGTCTGATCTGTGTAGTGAGGCCCTTCAGATCCTGTACTGAATACATTTAGAAAAAGTGCAACTACATAGCTGGAAGGTGAGGTGAGGAGAAATAGATTTGGATGCTGTTGTAGACAATGGTGATCTTTAAAGTCGCAGGAACCCTAAGTACAAAGAATTTAAAGAGTTAAATAAAAGACAATAGGAAAAGGGAGACATCTTTTGCAAATGTACAGAAGACTAAAAGAAGCATGGAGACGAGAGTAAGAGAAAGTAAAAAAGTTAAGATGTGTTGTGCACATTACAACTTCCTATGATGAAGGTAATCACTATGCACTGGAAATAGGTACTAATTTTTTTAAAAAAGTGTTTAAAAGTGACAGGATTAGAAATTTTGGGTAAAAGGGGAAGTAAATCATTCACACACACAGAAGTCACATGGAGCGAGGGGAGGAAAGTGAAATGAGAACTCTCTGAAGAACACAAACGTAAGCACTACACTAAGAAGCAGGCGGTGGCAAGAGGCGTGAGAAAGGCCAGCAAATGAGGGTGAGCGCGCCGCGACGAGCTTAGGTGGAGAGGCGGATCCGCGCTAGGCTCGCTACACTAGCCATGAATTCAGGAAAGATGACACAATTTTTAAAAAAACACATTCTACCCATAATTTTCACTCAGGAAAAGACTGGAAAAAAATGAAAGGAAAACTAATCGCATACCTGAGTGTTTAGGATCAGAAGGAAAGCACTACAATTCATGTTTTACAATGACAGAACAGGCTATGTTTTGACCTAAGTTAGGCACTTAGGGGCGAAGAAAGGAGACCTGATTCTGTCATCAGGGAACAGAAAGAAATTAACCTCAACTCTCCTTTTCTTTTTTCTTTTTAGTATCACACTCAGTTCCTAAGCTTAGTAGTACGTATTTAAAAGGTTCTTAGACTCTAGTAAGTGAAAAGGCAAAAAGATCAAGTGGAAAACAATGTTGAAAATGAGCAAAATGAGTAAGTCGATAACTTCCACTTGAAAACAATTCTACATAAAGAGGCAGAAAGCTTTAAAAACTTAACTGCTACAAGCCTCACAGTCACCTGATATGCAACATGATTAAATTTTAAAAGCATAGCACAGGTTTTTAAAAATATACTCTTGATTACTTAATGGTGGGATTTTTTAAATAATTTCTATCAAAGAAATAACTTTTTCTCTAAAACATTCATAAAATTGATGATCAAGTACCTAGCAGATGTTAAAAATATCTAAGCCAATTTTTAATATGAAAGCAACATGAAAAAAGTGAAGCATAAAAATATTTTATTTCCAGTCTATTTTATGCCAGGTCCAGCATAAAATGATACCTATTCACAATCAGTTTCTGAATTTCATTTTCCTTTTTTATTTATTTTTACGAGCTACTTGCTTTAATTTTGAATCTGTTCCACTTTGACATTTATCAAAGCTATATAAAAGCCATGCAGTTTATTTACAATACTGTACATTAGAGGATTATGTTTGAAGATCACACAAGAATTTCACAAAATTACAAGTATTATGGAAATGCACACAAAACACATTATTTAAAAATTTTCAGGTGGTTGATATTATGTAATTAATAGCTTGAAATAAAAACATGCAAATCAGAATTTCAACGAATTAAAAGGTAAAAATACTTGGCTAAAAGCTAAAATACTAAATAGTTGAAATATACTACTACCATGTAACTAACTGTGGGCATTTATAAAACACAAAAAAGGTTATTTTTCAAGTGTCCCATGAGCTGGCTTTCAATAATGTTCTAAAAAAACATTCATACACTAAGTTAATCACACTATGTTTGTTACTACAGTTATGTTGTCAGTTGACCTATCCATTGAAGCTGTATCTTTCAAATAAATGCTTATTATACTGTTGGGGAAGTCTCAGTCTTTCCTTCTAGGGATATGAAGGAGAGAAGAAAACCAATTGGTAAACGTATATTGAAGTAAAAGATCCTGGTACAAATACATTATTAACATGGAGCAGAAAGTTACAATAATGTCAGGTCCACCTACTTTTACCCCAACTCTTAAATTAGAAGTGTAAACTTTTAAGTTTGTTCGATTTAAGATCTCCTACTAGGAAGTACCTCCTTGAGAGCCCAACACTGTTTATAGGGATTTCACCTTCTCTGGTCGCAGTTCCTTCAACTTCTACTGTTGTGGCTGAAGGACATTTAGATACTCAGACTGCCCCAGCTGGTAAGTCGTGTTTCTTCCACAGTCCACATACTGGTACCTCTCCTGGGATATCTGCTCAGAGTGGCCAAAGTACGTGGTTGTCACAGTGACTCTAAAAGTGAAACAAACGGAAAGAAATATTGCACAGCTGCTTGAGAAGTTTTCTATACTGAGAAAACTTTTACACATAAAAATTCTCTCCATGACGAGATTTTAATAAATGATAACTTAATACTGGGGACACAGGTCTCTTAGGGGATACTTCTTCACCACACAGAAAAATGCTAGTTCAGTATGGCCAAGCTATATAATTAAAAACAATAAACATAATTTAAAAAGTTATCTTTAGTTAAAAAATTTAGCCTATACACACTTAAAATAAATATGCCTAAATAAATATACTTCCCTCCATCATGAGAAGGGTCAATCAGATATAAAACCCATAAATCACGAAACTTGTATTAACAACCCTTTATTGGCTTAGCTGACACACACTGTGTAAGCCAATATCCTTCCTTCTTATTCCTGTTAGACTGTTTGCCACGACAGCGAGGCACGGGACGTGGGCTTGGCTTGCTCTGTCCCAACACTTGCCATTATACTCAGGCTCTTATAGTGTTTACGGTCCCTACTCAGAGCCATATAATCCTGACCTACTCTGAGCAAGCATTTTCTAATTTGTTAAGTGGGGTGGTATTTACGCAGTTCAGCATTCTTGTAAGGCTTAAAGTCCATTAAAGTGGCATTCATAAAATGCTGTGTATATTATATAAGACAGTATTATAAGTCTGTAATTTTAACAGGAAATACTTTTCAAAAAAATTAATACTTACTGCATCATGAGTACTATGTTGTGTACTTTGATGGATATCAGTGTACAAAAATCACTGTTAAATGAAAATGTGAATAAGTACAAATTATTATACACTTAAAATTCCATGTTAAAGCTTATAGAGATGCTGTAAAGAAGCATTTATTGGCTAAGATATACTTCAAGTAATGATGGAAGTATCCATGACTTCTTATTCTAAAAATATTTATACATCCATATCACTGGAATTATAGGGAAGCTTCAAAACTTCAAGCCAATAATAAAATATTATACATTATTAACATTTTTATCCCTCTTACACTAGAAAATCAAAACTATAAAAATATATGCTTCCTTTAATATAGTAACTAAAAATAAAATGTGACATGGTATACACAATCCTATTCTGAAAACTAATGAAATTTTAAGTACACCTATCTAAATGGTACAAATATTAAGAAAGGGAAGGAAAATCAGAAGCCAGAATGAATCTGACACTGTGGTCTTTTTAACCAGTAAGACTACAAAAATTTAAAAAGGGAAGAACATTTTCATTATTATTAATGGCAAGGTTAATAAAATTAGAACTTACAACATATAACTCATTTCCTCTGCTATTACAGTAGGTACTGTATAATCAATCTGAAATGTGCAAAAAAAAAAAGTTATAGGATTGAAACATCAAATACTTCAGGTATAAACCAAAATTTCAGAGAGTTAGAAATCTTTCCTTTTCGAATCTTGATTCTAAGATGAAATCTTACACATGTATGGATATATTTCAAAATCAAATTGGAAAATCCCCCTCCTTCAAGTTATATAATATATAAGGCTGAAACTTGTTTAACTCATCCAGTATATTTCATGACAACCTACCTGTTTCATATCAAGTGGACCAATATTAGTTATATTGTTTAAGCGTGCCTTTCCAATAACTGTTTTTGAAAACTGAACTTGAGCTGTGATGTTTTCGACTTCAACAGAATAATAGTTATTATTTGTTATATTTAGTGTATTCTGCAAGAAAAAGAGAAAATGTGCAAATTTTCTGTGAATAAGCACACAAATACACTGTATATTCAATATTAATAGAATAACTTCAGATATGGCTATATTTTTCATTTATTAAGAGGAAGAAAAATATTACCACAAATGTCAAAGAACATTAAGCAAACTAATAACAAACTAATAATCCAGTCTTTATGTATTAGTACTTTGTTTATAAGAAACATACAATTCAAAATTAAAAGACTCAGAAAATATATAGTATAGGAATAAAATAATATTAGAATATATATTTATGGCTTTAGTCAATAAAATTTCAATGCAGATACTATAAAGAACTTAGGTAATTTTAGTAACATGATCCTCTTGATACAGAGAAAGCTTTTGACAAAATCCAACATTCATCTGTGACAAAAACTCTGAAGAAAATAAGTAGAGAAGGACCTTCTCTCAATTTGATAAAAAGCCATTTATGACAAAGCAATGGCCAACATCATATCAAATGGGAGGAAAAACTGAGAACATTTCCCCTAAATTCAGGAACAAGATAAGGATGTCCACTATCACCACTCCTGTTCAGCATGTTCTAGACATCAGCCAGTGCAATCAGGCAAGACAAAGACAGACAAAGGGTATTTGCAGGAAAGGAAGAAGTCAAAGGGGCATTACTTGCAGACAACATACCCTTCTTTACACAAGACCTAAAACCTTCCACCAAAAGACTTCAAGAATTAACCAAATTAATTATTGCAGCAGTATATAAAATTGACATTTAAAATTGAATTCAGTAGTGTAGAGGATAAATCAACATAAAAAAATCAGTAATGGGGCTGGCAAGATAGTTCAGCTGTCTAAAGCGCCTGCTTAGGCAGACGCATGGGACCCCAGTTTGATCCCAGCACCACATGCTGGCCAGCCCACCTTCAGCGCAAGCTGAGCCCACCCCCACCAAAAAATCAACAGCATTCCTCTTCTATATTAATAATGGGCTCATTGAGAAAAGAAAACATTAGGAAAATATCATTCACCATAGCATCAAGAAAACTTAAAGACTTGAGAACTAACCAAACCAAGACAGTGAAGGATCTCTATTACAGAAGGGCACTGAAGAGGCCGTCAGATCATCTCATACCTTGCATGGCAAGATCAACACATTCATCTATTGTACCTCCAATACTGATATACAGACTTAATATACTAAATCAAAATACTATTAGCATTACACAGACCATTAGGAAAAACAATCCTCAAATTCCTATGGGATAGGAAGTATCCCAAGAGTAGCAAAATCAATCCTTGATAGTGAAAGCAAAGCAGGAGGCATCACAACACCAGAAATGAAGTTATAGTGCAAAGCTCCGGTGATAAACATAGCATGGGACCGGCATAAAAACAGATACGGAGGAGACCAGAGGGTGCAGGGCAACCCCAGGCACATCTAGGCATCTATCGCTGACCAAGGAGCCAAACACATACACTGGAGAGAAGAAAGTCGCTTTAACAAACGGAGCTGAGAAAACTGGATGCACACGGACAGAAGATCAAGTGTAGACCCATACAACCCACTGTGTTCTACAATCACGTCAGAATAGGTGAAAGTTCTGAGCGTTAAGTAAGACACATTTAATCGCTAGAGTATAAAATGGCTAAAATTCTTAAAGACATAGATATAGACAGGGTTTTTGGAACAAAACCCCAATAGCACAGAAATAGTACTAAGAATCAAGAAATGGATTCATATCAACTTCAAAAGCAATACAGAGTGAATAGAAAGCTATTCCTCATACAACTACTATCTATAACATATAAAGAACTCTCAAAACTAGCTCCCCAGCAAAATAAGACCCAGTGAAAAATAGGCAAGTAAAAGGAAGACACTTCTCAGAAAAAGTAGTGCAAAAAATGCATGAAAAAATGTTCACTATCCTGGCCAATAAAGAAGTACAAATTAAAACAATACTGAGATTCCACCTAAAACCAGAAACAATGATTATCATCAAGAAATCAAATGACAGCACATGCTGGCAAGGCTGTTGGGGAAAAGGAACCTTTCTGCACTGCTGGTAGGAATGCTAAGCAGTATACCACAGTGGAAATCATATGGAGTTTCCTCAAAAAAGTGCAACTAGAAATTCTGTTTGATCGAGCTATTCCCCTTCTAGGTATCTTCTTGAAAGAGTTAAAGTCATCACATCACAGTGATAGATGCACACGCATGTTTAGAGCAGCACAACTTTTAAAAGCTGAATATTGAAATGTCCAATATGCCTATTAACAGATGAATGGATAAAAGACGTGGCATTTATACGTAATAGAATATTACTCTGTCATAAAGAAGGCTAAACTTGAGGCATTAACAAGTAAATGCATGTACTTTAGATCATATTATGTGATATAAATCAGATAAGAAAGCTTAATTATTGTATGGTTTCTCTTATATGAGTCACCAAAAATATAAATGTAGAGCAAAATCATAAGTTAGTAACAGAAAGAGACATTTTTTGAATGGGAAGGGGAACAAAAAATGGAGTGGGGAAGAGGGCAGGGAAAAGACAAATAAAATGAAAGAAAAAATAAAAATGGAGCTTTTACAAATGGGAAGTATACAATGATATGACAGGAGCAGGAAGGGATGGGAGAGTGCACGGACAACAGCAAGATTAAGGTAACTTCTGTTCATGTACCAAATCCCCAAATAAATGTAATCCTTCTACACTGGTAAACATGTAGCAATAAAAAAGAAAGAAAAAGAAAGGAACTACATTTTTTTCAGCTTTTAACATTTAACATGTAAATATATCCCTATTAAATAAGAATATAAAGAAAGATACACAAGATTTCGCATGGGGTGAGTAGAGGGAAAACAATTTTAGTAAAAGAGAACGGACTAGAGCGCAGCAATCTTGATTACATGTGCACATTCATTTCTAAAGATTTTTTAAAATACATTCTTGGGGGCTGGTGAGATGGCTCAGTGGTCTAAAGCACCTACTTAGAACAAGCTAAGCTAAACAAAGCACGGGGGCCACAGTTCAGTCCCCCAGCACCACATGCCAGCCAGCCCGCCCCCTGGTGGGCTGAGCTGGCCACACACACACACACACACACACACACACACAAATAAATGTTATAAAAAAAAATAAAGTAAATTCTTGGCTGGCCAGCTAGCTCAGTGGATTAAAGCGCCTGCTTAGGCAGATGCAGGGACCAGGGTTCGATCCCTGGTGTGCTGTGCCAGCCCTGCCCCCAGGGCGCACTGAGAGGCGATTGAGACTGGGGGGGTGGTGCACCCCTGTAATGCCAGCGCTTAGGAGGCTGAGCACAGACGGATCACTATGAGTCCATCTGTGTAGTGAGATCTTGTACTAAACACATTTTAAAAAATAGGCTTAAAAATTCTATGCCATGGCAGAAGTATTCTTTATTTTTTTCCAATATAATACAATATTTTATTATAGTAAAATATTTAGATGAGTTTCATAGCTATATATTACTATATAAGTAGCCACTAAGGAAGACAAATTGGATAAACTACATTTAACAATACTATATTATATATCCAATTACTCCAAGTAATTTGGGGGAAAAGAACATGTCAAATTATCTTTTTAGTAATTCCATATATTCTCCAGAGACTTTATAGATGATATAGAATTGAGATACAACTGTAGGTTATTGTAATTCTCATGTAAAAATTCCAGCTATGTATTAGGCATCTGTCAAATGATAGTCTGGTATCTGTCATATAAGGGTTTTAACCTTAGGAGAAAACAGATGATTTATACTGACATGAGTCCTTCTGCTTGGTGTTATGCCTCAGCTCAGATACCCTGGTTAAACTCATTTCTTTATTCATCTCGTTAGCCTTTGAGTTATCACTTCTCGATACATAATAGAGATATAGATAAGCAACAAAAAGATGACAAAGAAATCATCTAAAAAGCCTAAAATTCCAAACAAAGCTTCAGGTACAAAATCTAGAGGTGATATAAGATAGAAAAAAGCTCCCATCAAACAAAGTACTATCCTAATGCGAAACATCCGGAAAAGACCCCCAACTGAAAACATTTCCCTGACAGCATGTCTCAGTAAAGTGGGTAGAGCCATGATTCTTTCCCTAATAGATCTGGGCTGCCCCGAGAATCTTCGGTTATCATCATTAACATCTTCATACAATCTTACAACATCCTGAGATTGACCGGTATCAACAAATACCGTTAAGAGTAAAGTCACCGTTTGTCTACAGACTGGACAACTGACTGCACCAAGCCAGGTACCCCATCACCGTATGCAGTAAGCAGATACAGTTCCTGGTGGCTTCAGTCCGTACTCAGCGGGCTCCAAGGCAGAGCAGCACATGGCAGAGGGCAGCCTGTCATGGCGGCAGCAAAGAGCAAGAGCGCAAAAGGAGAGCAGTATTCTTTATTTAATATACTTTTACTTACTAGGTTGTTAATCATCCTAATTTCATTTCTAGAGACAATAGGAAAGTGGTTAATAATTTGAGAAAAATGGATCTTTCAGTGCAGACCAAGTCATGCAGTTTAGGAGAATCTTGGAATCCTCTATATACACAAATTAATATTGGCTTATGTTTTTTTGACATAATTTTCATTAGCATATTAAAAGGAGCACTGATACAAAGTAGCGAGACAAAAATAAGGAGAATTAGAAAAAATGTATTGAGAGGAAAAACAAACATGAAGATAAATATTAACAAAGTCTAAAAAAAGGAAAAAATGTAAATTTATTACTAAAGGACCAATTTTTCTTGTAGAAACCAGTGAGTCCATTTAAATTATAAATAAAAAGTGAGAATTACAAACTTTAAAATAATGATTTATTGTCAAAGGCACTAGCCTAAGATCTTGAGTAGACGAAACTACTTTCACAAATGTGTTCTCCAGAAGCGTCTACCCAGGAAGCCCTTCCTGCGCCCCCATACGTGAGAACATCCCCTTTGCGTTCATTCGCTTTCATCATGCTTTAGCAACGAGGCCGACATAAAATTCTGACAGAACACAGTTCCAGTTTCTGCACAGGCAGCAAGGAAAACAGGAAGTCACACAAGTCCCAGGAGGTGGGGGGCCCCAACGGTACCGGGACAGAAGTTTCTGTGCTCTGGACCATCCCAGACCTTAGCTTATGGCTCTCTCCATCTGGCAACTTATTTATATTCTTTATTATTTGTTGGTTGGTTTTTGAGACAGGGTTTTACTAAGTTGCCTACATCAGCCTGGAACTCACAGTTCTCTTGCCTTTTTTTTTTTTTTTTTTAAATGTATTTAGTACAGGGTTGAGTCTCACTACACAGATCGGACTCGTGGTGACCCTCCTGTTTTCCGCCTCCCAAGCGCTAGGATTACAGGCGCGCACCGCCACGCCCAGTCTCAGGTGCTGTCTCGGCACGCCCTGGGGCAGGGCCAGCATGCCATGTGGGGCGGGGAACTGAACCCCAGTGGCGCTTTCGTCACCTGAGCAATCTGGCTGGCCCATAAGGCACAGGGCACCATGCTCAGGCGTCTACATCTCTTAAAATATCTTGCACAAAATGTCAGTAAATTTAAGCATATTGTTTTCCTGAATTCTGTGAGCTGCATTAGGAAACTAATTAAATCTAATTAGTCACAGAAATCATCTGTGCTATTTGCATGAAGTTGGAGAAATTTTTTTCCTCTCTATTACAATTTACTCATTTTAGGAAACAAGAGCAACATTAGGTTCTCTTAACAATAGTTGAAAAATAGACTATCAACATCTAATCTATGATCTTATTAGTCTCTTAACACCCTCCAGAGAACGCGAATGTTCATCAAAACAGCAATTCTCATTTCTTATTTAATGTTTAGTTATTATCATGAAGCACTATCTGGAAATACGAGTATTATGGTTTCTGTCTACATGTCCCCTAAAGCCTTGCTGGATCACAGGTGGCCCTATGGAGGTGCCCTGACTCTAGTGGCATCACAGCTGACTTGCTGTCAAACTGGAGGCTGGGAGCAAAAGGCCACTGGACCTAGAAGTCTCTTCCTTCCTGTCACCCTCCTTGAGTCTCTGCTGTGTAGTCACTGCATCATGACCAGGTTCTCTGCCACGCCTCTGTGTCACGCTGTACTAGTCACGCTGGAGTCAGCCAGCTGACTGCGGATGGAAATCTCTATAAACTAAGCCAAGATAAACCTCATTTCTTAAGTGGCGAGTGTCAGGTATTGTGTCAAAATGCCAAGAAAGTGACCAAAGCCAGCTCTGTTACCCAGCACAGGATCATTGCTATGACGTCAGAAGGCTTTGGAACTGGTCCACAGGAGGCCTCTGGGAAGGCCTGGAGATGCTGACCAGGAAAACGCGAGAATGCTGTGAAGTCAGTCTTGATGGGACATTCTGGTCAGAGCTCAGAAGACGAGAAATGCTAACAGAAACGCAGATGGTAAGATCAGGTCTCGGAGACTTCCTCTGGGAACAAAGACCCCCCTGGCACTTGAACTCCAGACTACGTACGTTGTGCTTTAGCAGAACCCGTGTCTGTCTATAGTTTGCCCATGTTCTGAGACTTTGCGGGAGTTTGAGATAAAGAGCGACAAACTGAGGAAATTTCAACGCAGCCTAATGTTAGCGACGTGGCTTGGATTTGTTCTGGACTTTCAGACAGATCTACATTGAGCATCAAGGGCAAATGACACATCTGAGTCATTTTAAAAGCTTCAAGTTTGGCCAGAAAGAAAGCTCCAATAAAGTTGGAGCCTACACACCTAGAACACAGGATAAACTGGTGGTTAGAAAGATTAACATTACGAAACAAATAAATAAATATAAAAGCCACAAACTTTGGATCAAGGCAATGGGAAAATGGCTTGAGGGCATCTGCAAAGAGCAGGACCCCAGTCTTCTGCCTGCAAAAGTAAAACACTTTGCTTTGAGAAGAAAGCCTGAGGGTGCTCTGTTGAAGAAAGGCGGCCTAGGAAATTGACTTTCCAGGATTCAGTTCATTTCGCTCTGCCATCTAGGCACATGGAGGCCTCTCCAACCACTGGCATGATGCAAAAGGGGCTGGCGGTTGCTCTGAAGGTCAACAGACCTTGGAGTCATTCACTAGGCGCTAGCTTCAAGTGCATGCAAAATGTAAGGCTTATGAGGTCATGGAGGCTTCTACCCAGATTTCAGAAGAACGCCTGGGAAGCCAGGCTGCGTACCTGAGCGGGCCGTGCACATCACTGTGAGAGTACAGCTAGAAGTATAGTGGAGACCCCAGAAACCTAGGAAAGCTACAAAGAAAAAGCAAATCTAGTCTAAAAGAGAAGTCATAAGGGCTACAACCGCAGGCAATGCTGTTGTGAAGCTACGTGTCAGAGTTCATATCCCATTGTCTCAGCTTGCCCTGCATGTGAGATGTGAGACTGTGGGATTTAATGTGTGCCCACTGTGCTTTGGTATTACTGTGGTTCTGCTGGTTTCTATCCCCAGATTCCTCCTTTCAGAATGGGTTCACCTTTTGCCACTGTATGGCAGCAGTGTTTAACTTTCTGTAGTTTTACAGAGGCTCACAGCTAAGAACTTGCCTTAAGTCTCAGAGAAGACTGTACTTTGTATCAATGCTAAACCGGTGAGAACTTTGTTGACTCCCTAGAAATGAAGCAAATGTATTTTGCTAAGAGTCTGCCTTAAGTCTCAAAGAAAACTTTGGACATGGGACTGTTAGGAATTCGGCAACTATTAGAGATGAACTACATTAATTTTACATAAAGGGATACTCCCAAGCCTTGGGCAGGCAGGCAGGGACAGAAAGTTAGGTTTTACATTGAGATGTCCCCTCAAAGCCTCACATGTTCAGAGGTAGGGGCTTGGGGAGGCGAATGGAGCAGGTGTGGTACTCATCTGCGGATTAGTCTAGAGATGAATTTATAGCTAAGTGGGACACTGTGGAGGAGAGACTGACTAGAAGAGCGGGTTATGTGTGTGTGGGACCCTGGACGGTTCTGTCTCCCTTCGGGGCTCCTCCCGGCACTGCTTCCCATCCAGCATGCCATAAGCAGCTCTACTCTGCTGTGTTCCTTTGCCCTGCTGTCCTGCCTGGGAGCCTGCCAACCAGAGACTGTCAATGTGAGGCAACATAAATCTCTCCTCCCTTAACTTGCATGTGCTAGGTATTAAGTGTCTAAGGATGAGAAGGTGACTAAGACATGAGAATTCCTACAAAATTGTTTAAACTAAGCTTTGAAATTCATACCGACACACACTGGATTTCAGAGGAAACTTCACATTTAAGAGTTATTATTGCATATTTACTCTATTGGACACTATGGCAAACCAAAAAAAAAATATATAGCAGGCCAAAAGAAACTATCTTCCTTGTCCTATGGAGCTGTTAAAGTGGGAAAATATGAATAATTCCACGATTATATAAAAACGTTTAAAATTAGCACAGTATTATGTTGTTTTATTCACAATTAACATTGGCATGCTGCATTCACAATTTTATTGGGAATGATATGTTTCTAGTTTTTTTGTTAAGTCCTTATGCTATCAGCTCTGGAGGCATACAATGAGAATAAGTGGATCTATGAACACTCTTTTCTCCGTAATAAAGCAGTGGTCCCACTCTGACCTAGCCTTCCACTTCACTGTCCATCCCCTCAGGACCATCTGTTCTCAACCACCACTGCAGGAATCCCTATGTCCACTCTGGCATTCATCTATGCCAGGAACAGCAACTAAGTCCACGTTCTTCCAAACAGATCAGTCCCACAGGAGACCCTGTGCCTGAAGCCACACATGGCTATGCCTAGCATGACCCTAGCATGACCCATTTCTCATTACTGAGACAAAATATCTGACACCCACAAGCTAAAGGAGGAAAAGGTTTATTTCTGCTCACAATTCAGAGGTTTTAGTCCACAGTTGGCTAGTTCCTGAGCAGGGCAGGACGGCAGAGTGGCACTGAAGAGGAGAAAGACTCCATGACGTGGAAGGCAGCAAGTAGCAGAAAGCCTGTCTCTCTCTTTCATCCCATCCAGGCTATAGACTTTTGGGTGGTGCCAACCACATCCAGCATGGGCCTTCTTTTATCCAATCCCAGCATTATGCCCTTAATCTCAGTATCACACCTAAATCTAGCCCAAACTCTCTATGTATCAGTGCATGAGACTTTGGGAGAACATCTGGACAAAAGCCATACTTAATCTATATATACATTATACACATACATATGTGTGTACACAATAGTAGAAAATGATCTTTGAGTCTTTGTTTACTGTTTTTAGGAGTTTGGTCTTTGCACAATGTTTTTTAAAAATGCTGTCCTGGGAAACATAGAGGACATTTTCATAACCATTAATTTGCAAGAAAAAAAATCAAGCCATCATTGTACTTCATATTTAAACAGAATAAAGGACTGGCTTGTTACACATGGCAAAAAAATTGTATTTCACAAAATGCAAGGCAGTAAATGTTACATTTATAAATAACTTCTATTGAATCACATATGAGCAAACCTTGCTAGGGGTTAGTGTCAATTGTTGTAGAGTTAATTGATGGTAATACTTTTTGTTTTCCAGAAAATGTTGATTTTATTTTACTAAAGGAATTTTCAGATGTTAAATAATTCTGTGTGTGAATTACCAGTACTTATTATATGCCATTTTCAAGCAAAATCAGAAACAGTACAGAAGGATCAACACAGCAAAGACATACAGATAGCAAACCAGAGTGTTATATTTAACAAACATGCTCTCAAACACAATAAAGATGCTGCTTAATAGGATAAAGGATGAGATAAAAGGTTTTCAACATAAATTTGCACTTACTGTAATATTTAAATATATCGTTCTCTTTTGATCATCGTAACTGACATAAGCTGATTTTACACCAATGTATTTCACATCAATTGATCGAGGGAAAAGGAAAAACACAGCCAATCCAGAAAGGAGCAGACAGAAAAACACAGATGCCATCACGTACAGCTTTCTGAAAAGGAAAGGAAGCAGGTAAGTGTATCTAAAACTGTACAGCGATACAGTTAGAGAAAATCTTTTTACCCTGAATATTTTTCTATATATCATTCCAGCAAGAAGACACATAATGTCACCAGACATTCATATTCTTGAAGTACTAGGTAATGTTTTGACTCTGCTAAGCATTAAAATGTTCTCCTTGGAAGACGAATTCACTTCTTTTGGAGAATGGGAGTGCAGGCCTACAATGAACATTTCCTGAGGTAATTCTTACACCAGATTTCACAGTAGGTTCAAGCCCAGGAGCTCTATACAGATACAGATTCCAAAGATTCCTGCTGAACCTACTGAAGCAGAGTTTTCACAGCTGAGTTTCACCATGACATGCTCTCCTAAACTGACTGCTCATCAGAATTACCCTGGAAGGTCTTAAAAAATAATGAATAACCATGTGCTTTATCAATCTCAATGACTAGAATTAATTCAATTTTAAGTTTTGTCAGCCCCTAACACTTAGGTCCTTACTACCAAATAAAAAAAAAGAAAATTATTTGCATTGATAAACTTGGGCTTGAAATTATTGTTACAGTTTTCAATCAATCAAAGAAATAATATTTCCAGTTATAAGAAAAAAGAACTCAACATGTCTTTGATACACTTATAACTTCCCAGCAATATTTACCCTATTTTCACTATTTTCTTTCTAATCTCTATAAAGGAAAATTTTCTTTTTGCTTAAAAATATTCTTAGAGCTTTTAAAATTTCCTGATCTGTCCAACATACAGCCCTCTGCTAAAAGGCCTTTTTATTCTAAGTCATATATCACGTCATCTTCCTGATAGCACACTTAGACAAAAAAATCTTTCTTTTTATTCTTTCTCCCATATGCTTCTCCAAACCAATTTTCTATGCCTTTATGAAGTTAATCATTGCATGCCTCACAACAGCGATTAAATACCTTGCAAGGATGTTTCATAACTTTTTGTGAGTATTTTAAATTGCCTAAGTGAAGAGAAAAAAGAGCAAATGATGTATTAAAAAAGGAAAAACTTCATTAATTGCTACTGTTAGGCTTATGCTATCGTACTGAGTGAACATTCACTCTCCGTACTTCTTAACCTGCTCAAACAGAGCAGTCCTAATTGTGAATGTATGAGTCCACATTATTCACAGCTATCACAAGTATTATTGTACCCAGGAGGACAATAACATTCCATGTTGAATTTCATTTCAAACTGAAAAAAAAAAAAAAAAAGCTAGTGCACTGACCAGGTACATGCATTTTTCTTGGAAAACTGAACACTGCAGACTTTTTTATGATCCCAGGGATAGCAAGAAACCCTGGGAGCCACATGGTACTGATCGAGTCACAAAGCTTCTGCAGTAGTGTCAAGTCAGAATTGCCCTGCCGTCATTTCTATCTGCACTCTTTAAGGTAATTTAGCTCTTAAGAGTTATATAGGTTTTAGTATTAAATGACATAGCTAAAGAATACAAGACACAATTAATAAATATAATTTTGTAAATACTTCACCATAACTCATCCAACTCATTAAAAGAAATAAAGACGCTACAAACTAAGAAACAAGCGTCTGCGTCCTGTGTGAGCCTCGTGGACTGTCTTACCCCAGCCTCTGGCTCTAGTCTTACACTCTGCTGGCAAATACCATGCCGGCTCGAAGGAGCCTCTGGAGCTCGCTCCCTTGTGCCTGCTAACTGCAGGCTCTTCAGCCTCCTGGGCCCTCAGGCCCACGCCTTCACGTCAGGGGGGCAGCTAAACGCTGCCTAGATTCTGTTCCCTGTGCTACACAAACTGCGAGCTGTTTCCAGACAGCAAGCGGAACAACAGTATGGCTTAACTCATTTTCTTTCTTGTTTTCAGAGATGTCTTCCTTTGCTGCCTAAGATCTGCTATCTGAAAATGTTGCTTAATGTATTTGTCAAGTTTCTTAATTAGTTTAGGTTACTTGTATCCTTATCTGAAGTGGAAACCGTATCTGATCTTGTACTGCTGCTTCTATACTGAAAATTGTGTTCCTTAATGACATTCGCCTACTTATTTGCTTTATGTATAAAAATGGGAAAATTACTCTCTGAATATTCCTACTGAGTATTCAACACAACACCTGAGTACAATTTAAAGTTTGTCATGGTTCTACTTGCCATTTAGAACTCTCACTAGATTTGACAATCCATCAAAATACAATGATTTTAAATCACAGGAACGTTTTCCGCTGCATTTATTCATCAACTCAGTATGCGGTTAGCACATTAGTTTCTTTCTGTTCCAAATTTAGGAGCTACTGTTCTAACATCTGATTTCATCTTTTAGGTTATGTAAAGAGAAAGCCCAATCTCACTTGGTTACCAGTCCCCTCTCAAACTCTCAGGCAAACTAATTTTATCAGTTAATGACTCATGATTTCATTCCTTTTGTCGCTATGCACACATGTGCAGATGTAGGATGTGTTTTCAAACAAAAATGTGCTCTGAATATTACACTATGGTAACCCTTCTCATTCCATTTTACTGTCAGGTACACATAATATTACTTACCAGCCCTCTATTATTTTGTTATTTAAATTGTGTCTAGATTTTTGCTATTACAAATATTGGCACACGAATAATTTCTACAGATGCTACTCAACTAGACAGCCATCCTTAGAATATATTTTTCAGAGTTCCTGAACCAAAGAGTAACTTCATACATAATTTTGTTAGATAATGTCAAATTCCCATTCACTAGCAAGGCATGCACATCCGGACTTTTTGTGCCAACTAAATCTGCTAACAAATTTTGGGTTTTTGCCAATCTCATGGATAGGAATGGTATCTCAGTGCAATTTTCTTTGGTATTTCTTTAATACACACCACTGAATATTTCTCATGTGTTTAAGCTCAATGGTGTGTGTGTGTGTGTGCGCGCGCGTGTGCGCACTGGCTTCTGGGCCCCATGCCCCTTTAGGAAGTTTCTCTTTCCTTACATTTTTAAGCACTGTAGAATAAGGATATTGGCCCACTGGATGCAATGATTTGCAAATAATAATGGTCTTAACGTTTTATTTTCAACCTGTAAAAGTTTATTTATGCTATTTAACTTTTATTGCACTTTTCTTTCCTCATTGGTAATTTCTAAATCATAGTTAGAAACATCTTCCCACTGAGGTTAAAATGGTTTTAATATTAGCTCTGTTTTTTCATCTTGGTATTCTTCTACACATTTTAAAATAAAGGATCAGTACCTTTATATAACCATCTGCTCAGGTTGTTTTCATAAAAAGTATACAATAAAGGGCCAGAACATTTACATAACTTTTCGTTCATTTTATCTCAGTGACTACCAGACATATTATCCGATAGTTTACCGCTTTGAAGCACTGTGCTCAAGAAGTAGAGTGTCAACCTGTTAGTCTACCCTCTATAAATTAAATTTTGACCCTTCTGTTTGCATGTTCCAAGGCTTTTTTTTTGAGCCTTCAAAGAGCAAGACTCTCTCTAGAATTGGTTTTTCTGTTTTAGTTCTTTTATCACGATGGTGGCATATATTTTTAATATGCAGCATCACATCCTTTCTATTTTAGGGCTGTATTCTTGAATTAAATGTTTAGTATTTGTTCTGTTCTACTTTTTGGATTTTCTTCAGGGGCTCCAATTAAATACATGTTCACTTTTCTTTATAGCTTGCATCATTTTTTTCTCCAACATTTTTAATAAATTTCGTGTATGTGTTTTCCTTGTTTCTTCCTGTTTATCTTCTATTTCCTTTACTGCTCTTTAGGGTATGAATTTACCCTTTTGTTCTTCTAGTTTTGTGCAAAAATACTTTTCTAAGTCTCTTATGGGATCTGCAAAGTCTCTGTTCACATCTTCCTGTTATTTGGTTATCTCATGCCTGAGTGTTTCAACTTCTGACAATGTTCTGTCATAGTTTTTGTCTATAAGTTAATTCTTGGTACATTTCATATTAAAGTTTCACTCTTTTCTCCTACACTGTTTTCATTTTTAGCATTTCAGTGAGTTCCAGTCCTGTTGCTAGTGTTTAAATAAGAAGTATATTTGTATTTCAAAATGAAGGTTCACTCTGGGTGATGAGGATGGACCTGGGCTGCTTCCTTTGGGCTCCATCCTTCCTTAAAAGAAATGGCCTCTGAGTATTCATCTCTACAGGTCTGAGACTGACTCCCCAGTAGCTGGAATTGTCTCTGTTTTATTCCTAGTTCCTGTCCTGTGTATATGAAACCCTACACTCCCAACAGCTCCCCCCACCCCCGCCAGGATGTACGTCTCTTTTTTTGAAAGAGTTTTTGTTGATATAACTTAGAATATTTGAGAACTTAGGATGGTCCCGTTCCTTTGGCTCCTCTCAAGGCCTATGGTAGCTGGTAGTACTTTCTCCAATCACTGGAACAAGCAATTCTCAAAACTATTTGCTTGGAGTCCTCTGAATAGGGTTCTTTTCCAGTAGATATTGGCTCTGTTTAGTGTGATGCTTAAACCCTTTAAATACTTTCATTTCGTTTCCTTGACAACCTCAGTGAGACCATTAGGTACATTTGGGTCCCTGCTGCCATCGTGGTTTGAATGCCCACTACTATGCTGGGAGGAACTGGAGTAATTTTTCACTCATTTTTAATGAAAATGGTACATGCATGTTTCCCACTGCTACTCCGGATCTGTTATAATAAAATTTGAGAGGACAAAGACATCATACTGCTTTCAAAATACCACCCCAACCAAAATCCTTTTCATTTAATGACACAAAGCATATGTCATAGCTTAACAACCTTATAGAAAATTTCCTGTTAATGATCCTAATTAGAATAATTATTGATACATAATTGGAAATGAAAAGATACAAAAACCAAACTAGGAAACTCATATTTTCTTAAAATCACTTACGTTCTTCTTGGCCTTAATCTCTGATCACTATATGGAATCAATGCTACCAGTTGGTTTTCTTGTCCTAAAAGTAAAAGCAGTAGGTTTAAATACTTATTAACATGATTAAATAAAAATACAGTGGCACCCTCTTATATCATACGTTAGAAAGCCTAGAAATCCATCTAGATCTCATCTCATTCTCTTAGTAAACTTCCTTCTAGCTCTTCAAACTTAGCAGAACTTGAGTTCTACCGAAGACACTGCATCATTGTATTCCTAGGTGTCTGGCTAATCAGAAATAATAGAGAAGGCTGCATTCCCCTTCAATCTACTAAAAAACCTAACAAGTCCCCATTATAAGAAAATCTGAATTTACCAAACCTTCCTTCAACTCCTCTATTTCCAGTAAGTCACCGATTTGGTTGTCTGAATGACAGACAACAGAAGAAATACATTGCTGCCTCTTCGTCCCAAAACTTCTGAAATTCTAACACTATTTCTTCTGAAAACCAAAACAAGTATCTTCTACATGTCAAGCTTTAAGAGCTCAGTGACCTCATCTGAGATCCCAATTCAAGTGGCTAAAAATTGTAGTACACTTTCCTATTTCTTATGCACAATATAACTCTGCATAAGAGCCATATTTGATAACTTCAACTCTCTTCTAACCTTTTTTATAATTTTATTGAGAAACAAATAGCAATGAGACAGTTTCAAAACCAATCAGGACAGTTTCAATACTTAATACATTGCATACTGTTGTCTTAGTGGTTATTCAATGTAAAAGATGCAGATATGACATTCTGTCCACAAACACTACTAGAACAAATCTATTTATTGAATTCAGAGAATGTAGCTGTATATCTATCCTATTTTGAATATACAGACACCAAATGGTCATTCACTTGTATCCCCTTTTCTGTTCCGTTTTGTCAGAAAGGTATTTCACTGTCATTTTATTATAGGTGCGTGACTTCAGCATAACATTCCAGTGTGGTCTAGTGGTCTGTAATAGTAGTGGGGTTTCCATTCTACCTTCACTATCTCTTTGATACTCATTCTTAGTTCACATGGTAGTAAAAAGAAGAGATCTTCCAAAAGCCCCTACCACATGGTAAGAGGACTCTGGTATGTCCTAGACTACATCGCAAGTCAGAATGGAGAAAAGAGGTAAGAAGTTTATTTTCCTTCAGAACATCAAGGTAAATCTTCAAAGAAAAAGAAAAACCTGCATATTCCTTTCTTGTAATCTGAAGATTATTCATCAAGCCCACACTGCATTCTGCTTTTGAACTAACCAATCAAAAAGTAGCAAAAACTACTCTTTATGGATTAATCTCCTATCCTAGGATGTTGTCCCTTTACACTGTCTTACCCCTTTATCTATAACCAACATAAGTTTAATGTAAATGACTGAAGCCTTCTGCCCCAAATTTCATTATGAAAAATCTTGGCCCTTGTAGCCCAGTGAACATTTTTTTTTAATCACTTATTTGCCCATGCCACTTGTAGCTTTGGAAATTTGGTCCTTTTATCTTTGGTTAGAATGTGACAGCTCAGTAAACCCTTTATTCCACTGTCTACCTCGTCTAAATTTTGATTAATGTTATCTATCTGCCTAACTGCTTCCATGGCCAACCACTCTACCTTTTCCTTTATTACTGAAACTTTCTATATTCTTCTATAAGAATAGCCTTCCACACTTGACCACTAAATCTTACCCCTTTCATCTTTCCAGGACAATTCTCCAATACTTCTCCCACCTCCTGCATTCCCAATATTTTCTCTACAGATCAGTTTTGTCAATATACAGTCATTAATCATTCCATTAAAAAAATCCTGGTTCAGATCGCATAATCCCCTCCTGTACCACTCCACTCTCTTTCTCTATACTCCAAAATATCTCAAACACAACAAAGTTTTTATTTCCATCTCCTTGATCCTACCCTCCATGTATTACGTATGTGCTACACATGCATTTTTGCAAACTACAAAAACTGCAATGGCCTACATGACATCAAATCTGATGGTCACTTCTCACATTACCTGATCACTCAGTAGCATTAAAAGTTAACCAATTTTTCTCCTAGTTATGCTTTCTTTATCTTCCAGGGCACTACACATGCGGGGATTTCCTCCTCTTACTCTAGCTGCTCTTTTGCGTGTTCTTCATGAATGTTTTCTCATGCCACTGACCCTGAAATGCTATAGTACACCAGGGTTAGTGCCAGAGGCTCTTTTTTCTCCATCTACACTGAGAGCTTGATATTCTCATACATCTTAATTTAAAATAAATACTGCTATTCCATTCTTTCAGTTGCTCAGATAAAAAGCCACTGAGTCATCCTTTATTTCTACTTTTCACAGCCTATCTTCAGCCTCCGGAAGTCTGCTGCTCACACCACTAAAATGTAATTATACTGCTACCATTGACCTCCCTTCCCCCTCAGCTGCGTGCATTGATTTCTTAAACTATAAGAAACAGTTTATTCTCAAACACATACTTTCTCTACCAAGAAGAAAACATCACATTCAACAGCCAATGGAAACGTAACCTTTCGCACCTCTAACCCAAGACATTTCTCAGAGGTTCTGATGCACTGCCTTCTGGCCTTCCTTCATGAGCTCTCCATAGTCACGAGACAACTTTTACCAGGTAGAGAATACAAGCAGCATGAGGCACCTCACATCTGACCTCTACAGAAGCCCACAGACACCACAAAGGAGATTATTTCCTTCTCATGTCCCTAGTGGCTGAACACATCTTCATTTTCTCTTCCTGTTTGGGTCATCTTCATACACCATGGAGTTCCTCTCAGAAATAACCAGTTAGGGCATGAACAGCTTGTTCTTTTTTCTTCATGTCTGCAGCTCATAATGATCACATTTATTGTGGGAAGTTGGCACATGTACATACTACCACTTAATTTTCTTTTTTGTCCCCTATTCCTCTCATCTCCCCCTGCTCCTCCCAATTCTTGGTCACGCTGTCCACTTACAAAAGGTCTAATGTCCTGTAAGTTCCTTTCCATCTCTTTTTTCCCATCCTTCTTCCCTCCTTCATTTTCAATCTCTTGTTCTCCCAAACATCTCCCTGCTTCCTATTATGTTCTATTTTGCTCTTGACTTTATGTTTTTCATGTAAGAGAAACCATGTGGTATTTAAGCTTGTGTGTCTGACTTCTCTTAACATTATAATCTGGATGTTCCTCCATTTACCAATGAATGTCTCTTTATCCTTCATCATAGTACAGGGGTATTCTGCTTTAAATACTATATTTTCTTCTTTAAATAATGATTTACTAATGTTAAAATGACCTAATTGCTTAAGTTGCTTTTAACAGCCACCAGGAGAAGCAACTGTGACATACTCTCTACCAAGTTTCCAAGTCACAAGACCAAGTTTCCAAGTCACAGGACCAAGTTTCCCAATGACAGTGTGCATTACCTACAATAGCAAGCAGGAAAGGAGAAACACACTGGATGGAGGGAAGTCGTCTTCACTACTGCTTTGGGAACCTTAACATGTTTGTGTTCTTTTATCTATCTGAAGGTAATTAATACGAGACCTTTTTTTTTTATTTTAAAACATTTAAAACAGTTGCTTAGACCCACAGGTTTTACACTATCAGCATTTTAGAAATGTGTGGAGTGATTCTCTAACGAAAAAGCAAAGTGTAACACATACCCCTAGGAATTCTTCCTGTCCCTTGGCAAGTGGGACAAGTGACACTATCTCTTCCTGTAAACTCCACATAGGGGAACTGCGAGACGTCTCCATTTCTCCCATCGTCGTGCTGGACCTCATTATTCACCAATCCAGTCCGCATATTTTCAGTGGACGTACCTCCATCGTAGGCGTCTTCTTTACTCGGATGCAAAGGCAAGTGAGAGAGAGACTTTCCCATGTCTACTGAAAAAGGAAAGTCAGGAAACTTCAAGAAAAAAGCACACTCAAAAGCCCTATGAGATATCTGTATCAATCTAATTTATTTAGACTAAACTTCCGGAGTACATGCAAACTACTTTTGGGATTAAAATTAAATTCCACCACATACTGACTGCAACGAAGAAGCAATGTGTTAAGAGTCCAGAAGTGTATGTCTAACAAAGTAACACAGAATATGTAAGCAGACTAGTAAGGATAGGCCTTCATATGCTAACACTGACAAAAGCCTACTCTGACTTCAGATTCCCTACCAAGAAACATACAGGCTTCATTTTTGTTGCAACAGAACAAAGACACATTATATCTTTCAACCAGTTGGCACCAGAAGAAAATGTGCTTTGGGTGGATTACAACTATATATGTAATAGTAGGTAAGTTCAAACTGGCATTCTCCAGTCATTTAAATGAGTGCACACTCGTTGGAAAAAGTTCATCACTTCCATCTCCTGATGGCCTGCTTCAAACATTTCAACATTTGCAACAAAAACCTCAAAAACGCCAAATCCTGGAGATTTGTCTTTTGCTCAACGGTTGGCAGTTAAAATTATAAGCCAAATATTAAATACAATTTACCAATGCAAAGGAGTAAATTTAGAACATTAACTTCACAACGCTAGGTAAACAGTATAAAACACTGAGGCAGTTAAACATAAACTTAAAAGCCAAGTAAGAATAAGTAATTTGTATTATTTTCTATTTAAAAACAAAACCAAACCTCCGCAGGTAGGTGCAATTTCAAGATTGAAAAGAACTTAAAAGTCACTGTATCCAACCTGCTAATAGTCTGAGAAAAAAATAAATACTGGAAATGCACGCAAACGCAGTGCAAACTGCAAGACTGAACAGCTAGGCTCACGTTCAAACTTGAAAACTTTAGAAAAAGGAATTAGCATTTTTTCACAATGTCCCGTTTTAGAAATTCGTCCACATACTGTCAGCACGAGCTCAAAACCAGGTAACAGGTGATTCCTAAACGGCACCCTTCTCGGCCGGCCCGAGGCAGCCCGGGCCCCGGGGGCTCCGCGGCGCCGG
>NW_004524711.1:3008873-3032291 GCF_000260255.1 Octodon degus | reverse complement strand
GCGCCCGCGCCCCGCGGGAGCGCACGGGCCTGTCGCCCGCCCGGCAGCCCTGCGCCCTGGCCTTCGGCCGCCGCAGTTCCGGGGGAGGTTACTAGACCCCACGACCCCCGGGCGGTCTGCCTGCGCGGAGGGACAGTGTGGCCGCCGAAGCCCCCGCGTTTTAATTGAGAAAGACTTGCCCACCAGCAGAAAACCGCGGGCGCGCCGGGCCCCACTGTTCGTCCGGCTTGGCGTTGGTTCTATTTGTGCACACGCTTCTGCCCGCGTGAGTTTACTAGGAGTGCGAGGAGACGGCAGCTCGGATCTCAGCGCTCCGACTCAGCCCTGGGGTGCCCAGGGCTTCTCGCTCGGAAGATAAGAATAGCTGTTACCTTGCAGGTTCCCCGGGACGCAGGCTGCAGCCGCAACTAAACACTGCGTGGGGAGGGTCTAGCAGTCCTGGAAGGTGGGAGCAATCCTAACCGCAGGTGCCACTGAATCCTAACAGCAACCAGCCACCTTGCAAAAGTGACTGACTTACTTGCTGTTAAAAATTGTCCAGGGACAAGTAATCTGTACCTCTTCTAGTCTCTTAATCTGCAGTGCATGAGTTCTCAAGTGAATAAGTAAATCTTTCGCAGGGCATACCTTTTCACTTTCGGGCTGCTTAGACTATACTAGAAAACTGAAATGTTAATAAAAGACTGGTTTTTCTAGCTGGATTTCAGAGCTAGGTCCTTATATAGCAAAACTACTTCCTGTGACCATTTGGGCTACATTCAGTGGTTCTTGTTCTGTTGATACAACTTTGCCATTCTTTGTTTTTTAAAACAGTAGCTCATTAAATTTTGCAAATAACTTGTGTCCCTCAACCTCTTGATTTTTATGTCTCCAAGTTCTGTTTTTGAGGCAGGAACATACTTCCCTAGTCTAATCCATGTTGTAGTACAATTTAGAGAGCTAAGCTTCCCTCTCCATGTGTTAAAATTTAGTTTCCTAAATATAAGTTTGAAACTAAGTATTTTTTATACAATCTATGTCATAATACTAATTTGTAATGAGAATAGTTCTAAGAGTTTAGTGTTTACTGAATGTACAGTGTATCAGGCATTGTACAAAGTATTTTACATCATCTCATTTAATTTTTATAACAATGCTATAGATTTAATTCTATTATTGTCTCACAGCTTTTTTAAAACGGAAAATAGAGGATTCAGCATACTATCGTGTCACCATTGCCATGTACCTAACAAAGTGTAAAACTAACACTCAGATAGTATGATTGTAAAGTCTAACTTTTAGCCACAATGACACAAATATATGACTATAACATAATGTGATAGGTACTGTGATAAGGATTTGTACAGGATATATAGAGAAATGTTTAGATTTAGGGATTACAAAAGGCTTTTGGGGAGAGCATAGTTGAGGAGTTGTAAGCTGAGTAAAGCCAAAACTGAAGTTGCAGGCACAAAAATAGCATAAATACAGACTCTGCTTGGTGAAAGAATGTGGTTTGTGTGTATATGTATGCAATAAAAAATGATTATAGGAAACTTGAGAACAAATTAGTCATAAAGGACCCTGTGCTTTAAATTAAGGACGTATGACTATGACTTCTTGCTAATTATTATGGTCAATCATTTACTTCAAAAAGAATGTTCTGGAATCATTGCCGAACATTAACACGTTGGGTGGGAAGAAAATTGGAGATTGAGAAATCAGACCATGAATGTGTTAAGAATCCAGGGCAAAAGAAAAGATGGCTAATGGACAGATAGACAGAAATACCTGGCAGTGACTGGGGGATAGAATCAGCAAGATTTGCCTATCATTGAATAGTTTCTTTTATTCATTTATTTTTATTAGCATATATTAGCATTATGTCATTATATTCCCTGTAAGGAATTGGTTATTGCACATAACACATCTCAATTCTTTTTTCAGTTCATTTTTCATTTATTTATTTATTTATTTGGCACAGTCTTGCTACATAGTTCACACTTGTAGGGAGCCTCCTGTCTCAGCCTCCCCAGTGCTGAGATTACAGGAGTGCGCAACCATACCCGGTTTCAGTGGCTGACACAGTGCACCTAGAGTTCCAGGGGCTGCATGGCATGCAGTATCGGGGATTGAGGCCGGGTCCTTGCACTTGCCAGGCAGGCACTTAGACTGCCAAGCTATCTCCCCAGCCCCTTCATTTCTCTCCCCTTCCTTTTCCATCTCTTGATCTCCATCCCATTTGAAAGAGATCTGTCTCCTACTATCTATCTAATATCTATCTGTGGTTTCATAAATGATAAGAATGGAGTTGTGAGCAAAAGAAGTGAAGAGAAACTTATTGGAAATAGTAAGAAAAATTTCATACTGTGTGTCTTTTCTAAGGGGAGTCAGAACGTAAATCCAAGTGGTATTTACTGTCCTATCTTGAATGCATAAGTAGATCCTGGGAAGGGAGCTTGTTTCAATGGGAATCTGTTATAAAGAAAACTGGTTATCTTGTATTCGTGTTTTCTTCGGGTCTGGCTGGGTCTGGAGGTCAGAATAAGCTATTGAATTCTTAACTAGCTTAGCACCCTGGATAGCGTCTTCTTCATAGAGCAAAGTCTTTATCTTTCATTTTCATCTTAATATTTTATTCTTTGTTCTTGTGTTTTCTTTTACTTTTCTAAGTTTAACTGGCTACTTAATAATTAAGTAGCTGCTTTATTTTATTTTATTTATTTTCTTTGAAGTTTGAATTTTATTTTGCTTTTTTTCAATTAAATGCTATAATTTTTTTCTTTTTCCCCCCATAATTTTATTGATAAACAAATAGCAATGAGACAGTTTCAAATCAAATTGGTAGGACAGTTTCAATAATTCACACATTGCATACATTCTTCCTAGTGTTGCTGTACAAGATGTGGACATGATATCCTATTTACAAACACAATTAGAACAAATCCCTCTATTCATTAAGAGAATATAACTATATATCTATCCTAACAACTTTGAATACACAGATACAAAATGGACATTCATCTGTATCCACTTTTTTTGTTAAGTTCTGTTATTTGAATATTATAGGTGTGTAAACTCAGTAAAATAGTCTAAAAGAGTCCAGTAGCCCATAGTAGTATTGGATCTTCCGCTTGACTGGCAATGTCAGAAATTGTTGCCCTGAGTCCCCTGCAGCTCAACATAACAGCATGGCTTTACTTCTTATATTTCGTTTTTATACTTTTCCGCTAGATGGTTAAGACCAAGGTAAAGCAGGACCTATGCAACAAGAGTTATAGCTTTTGGGTCTGTTAAGGTCAGTGAAATCCCCTCAGGATTTATCCTGAGATCCTGTACCTCAGATTGTAGAACCTTTGTCAGTGTCAGCCATGTGGATGAGTCACGGCCATTGCTTGGCCAATGTGCTCTCTGTGAAAGCCTAAGAGAATGTTTTCTCTCCAAGTGACTCCCCTTAGGCATACTCTACATCATCGATCATTTTCCTTTTTGGCCCCATAATCTCCTTGATCAGAAAATTTGGGACACTGCTGATGCTTTATTTTTTATTAATTTTATTGAGAAACAACAATGAGACAGTTTTGAAGCATGTTAGTAGGACAGTTAAAATAATTAATACATTGCATATTGTTGTCTTCGTAGTGGTTGTTCATAGTACAAGATGCAGACATGATGTCCTGTCCAAACACTATTAGTACAAATTTTTCTTCTCATTGAATTAAGAGAGAGTAGCTGTATATCTATCCTATTCTGTATATACAGATAGAAAATGGTCCTTCATTTATATCTCCCCCCTTTTTTTTTTGTTTAGTTTTGTCATAGATGGATATTCCATTGCCATTTAAATATTGTAGGTGCATAAATTCAGCAAAATAAAATAATCCAGTATAGCCCTGTTGTCCATAATAGTAGTGTGGATTTTCCATATTACTGGCAATGTCAGAAGTTGTTGACTTGAGCCTTTTACAGCTCAGCATATTAATATGGCTTTGCTTTTTATACCTCATTTTTATAGTTTTCTGCTGAATGGTGAAGACCAAGATAAAGGAAGACCTATATAACAAGAAATGTAACCTTTCTATTTGATAAGGTCAGTCAAATCCCCTCAGGATTTACCCTGACACCCTGTAGCACAGATTGCAGATCCTTTGTCAGTGTCAGCCGTGTGGATGAGTCACGGCCATTGCTTGACCGATTTGCTCTCTGAAAGCCTGAGAGAATGTTTTCTCTCTAGGTGACTCTCCTAAGGCACGTTATACATCCTCAATCTCTTTCCTCTGTGGCCCCATAATCTCCTTGGTCAGAAAATTTGGGATACAACTGAGTTACAGGATGTTACAGTACAGTTCTCTTATATCCTGAGTCCTCACTGACCTTGAATGGCTAGGGCCAGAATGTTGGCTATCCTTGTACCCCTTCTTTTTCTCTTAATTTTTGAGGGATTCTTTTTTGTGACTTCCTGATGCCTTAAGGGCAGGTCTGGTGTAGCTTCTGGAGCTGGGTAAATAGCTGCTTTAACTATCTCTTTCTTTAGAATGCTTTAACTGGCTAGTCATAGTAATTAAACTAAGCTAAATGACTTCATTCCCCTGACCCCACCCCACTCTGAAGGAGTGATCTCAAACTGTCCTTAGGGGAGAAGGGGCTAGGATCACTCTGACCACTGAAACCAAGAAGGGTCACTGTAGGGGAGATGGTAGTCAGGGATTTTTTCCAGAAAAAATAATCTAATGAGACCTCAGCGCATCGGTTTGGAGTTCATCAGCTGTGGTTGCTCCTCAGAGGGTCAATCTAACAGACCTCAATAGGAGGAGTCTGGCGTATTCATCGTCGGTTTCATCTACAAAACCATTTGCAGCTTGACACATTCTGGCAAAGAAGAACCAAGTTTTACTGAGAGATTAAGAATGCACAGCACAGACAAAAGAACCAGAATGAAAAGACATGGGCACGATTAGAGGAAGGAGCCAGGTCCCTACATTGCCCTTAAGGGATTTCGGTAAGGATTGCAACTCACTGGCTCCTAAATCTGCCTGTTCACAGAGGTAGTCTGTAAATGTAAAGTTTACTTTTCTGGTTTTACGGTCTTCCTCCACCTAATGTGGGTTGTTCATCTGAAGATAACAGTTCCATTTACTAGTGTGAATTCACCCCAGTTTCAGCCTTAAGACGACTGAGGGCTCTGTGATTTTGAAGGACTGTTTCAGCTAAGGCATTTAAAGATCACTTAGCTTACATAGCTGTCACTGTGGCTTTTACCCGTGTTGAAGCATAATAGTGAGATTTGGGGCTGGTCTTTCTTATAAAATGCCTACAAACCAAAATCATCCTCTGGAACTTTTATATCCCACATCTGTTTCTATTGCCGGAAGTTATTATGTACATTTCTGACCCAATCACAGTTTCTAGTCCTTTACAAGAGAGCATATTATGTGTATTTCCGTTAGGCCGTGATTGAAAAGACTGTCCTAAGAAGGATTCTAAGTTGAGGATCTGGCTTGAATCCATCTCCTCTGTACTTAGAACCTTAAATTTTGTAATAGCTGCTACCAGGGTATTGGCTCCTATCCATTTATAAAGCACCAGTAGGTATAAATCTGTCCTGCATAAGAAATAGAATTCAGTTTCCTCAAGAGAAAGGCCCTGAGCATTCCCTGGGGAACAGAATGCTTCATTTGCTCAATATTTACTCTAGATTTCCCCAGGGCCACATAATGTGTATTAGAACAATCACAGGAAAGAGCTCTTTTGATAACATAATTGCTCTCTCTATAAATATTTCCATGGGACAAATCCATCTAAAGCATTGTGTTTGCAAGCGAAGTGGTTAGTGTTTTAAGAACAAACTAAGCATTGGAAAACCTTTGGTTTTTTTTTTTTTTTCCAGAACTGGGGATTGAACTCAGGCCCTTATGCTTGCCAAGGAAGTGTTTATTCCACTGAGCCATCTCCCCGGCCCCTCAAACTAAGCATTGGAAGAGCTTTGGAAAAATTATTTCCTAGATGAAAGGCATAGAGGGACCATTTGCAAATACCTTGAGTTATGACAGTCCTGGTATGTTGGCATATAAGAGGGAAAAATTAAAATACCACCTAAACATTTGGCAGGTAATTAATGCAGTTAATACTTGGCAGTCATAGTTAAGTTAAATACCTTAACTATGCCCACTAGATTTGTAATTACCAGGGTTACTATACATCGAGGGCTCTTCTGGTTGGTATTGACATTGCCCTCAAACCTCATGTGGTTATTGGGGGGCTGCTTTTTGAATGTGGCTGATTCTAGATTTTGTGAGTACATGGTCTGATGCTGAGATTAAAGGTATAAGTGTTACACCTGCCCTAGGGCAGGTAGCCTGCATACAATATAAAGAATAGAGGCTTGCTCTCCCTCACTCTGTTGATTTTGTGTCTTCTGTCACCAGGAATTATTGCCCCTCTGCCGTGTGCCACCCTTCCTTGGGGCCAATCAATTATAGACTGAAGCTTCTGTAGACTGTAAGCTAAATAAGCCTTTCCCTTTTAAATTCTTGGTGTTGAATATTTGGTCTCAGCAAGAAGAGAAAGGTTACTAGGACAAAGGCCAATGGAGAGTCCCCCTCCCCACAACAGCTTTTCCATGAAAGTTTCTATTTTATTTTTGGCATAGCCAGGTACTGTCTTGATAACATAAGGTAGTGTTACAGAATCCAGGCAACAGATATCCTAACCAGGAGATGTAATTACACAGGGAAGTGTTTCCTTGTAACTCAATTGCTTCTCCCACCCTAATTTTTGTTTTATCCTGCAAGGGAGCCCAGGATATCATCCTGTTTAAGAATAAAAATTGATGCCAAGACCCATTAGCAGTAGCAATCTGTTCCAGAGACAGAGGCAAAGCTGATAATGTGATTCAGGGTCAGTTCTCCCTTGTGGGTATGGTGCCAACAATTAGAATAATTTTTTGAAGTGCACTAAAAGAAATGACTGGCATTAGGGTATGTTGATGGGCATCAGATTGCGTGTAATGAGTAAGGAGGAGAAGTCTTGAGACTATGAGAGAGAAGGTAATGCCTCTCATGGTTGGGGATACCTTAATGCTGCAATAATTTTACCCCCTTCGGAGCAAACATACTGAGTCATCATACAGGAGGATGAAACAGTTCCTCCTGTCAGGCATAGATGAGACAGAGTGTGTTAAGCCACTTTATGTATTATCACTTATTGTCTGAGAGCCTGACAATATTTTCTTGAAGAGAAGTTTTAAGCCCTCTACAAATTGAAGGGCCAGCCAGATAGTTCAAGGACTGGACAGATAGCTCAAGGGCTGGCCCAATAGCTCAGTGCACTAAAGCACCTGCTTAGGCAAGCTCACAGGGACTGGTACCATAAGCCTTGCTGGCCTCACCCCCAGGGCATGCTGAGATGGCAACTTAGACTGGGTGTGGTGGCATGCCCCTATAATCCCAGTGCTTGGAAGGCTGAAAACAGGAGGATCACTACGAATCCAATCTGTGTAGTGGGACTCAGTACACCCTGTACTAAATATGAAAGAAGACAGACAGACAGAGAGAGAGAGAGAGAGAGAGAGAGAGAGAGAGAGAGAGAGAGAGAATTGAGAGGTGTATGAATGTTTCTGCAGTTTCCACTGGTATACCTGAAGTCCAGGGCTTAAGTTGGAAGTGGAGTATACAGGATTCAGTTCCAGCTACCTCGCCAGTGAATTGAGTGGACAGGTTCACCAGGAGTGCTCCTTCCCACGTGGGCTCTAGGGAGGGAGACCATCAGTACCTGGTCCTCTGACTGAGAGGAGGCCCAGTCTCTACAGGGCATGCATCAGATAATTGTTGGAGAGTCTATTAAAACTTGACTAAAGTTATAATATCCAAAATTTAGGCAGCCATTTCCTGATCAATGAGGATATCATCCGTGAGGAATGTCCACCTATATAGCATTTCCAAAGCATGTAGTCCTAGTTTTGGGATGATTTTCTTAACTTGCATTAGTGCTAAATGGCCCAGGGGAGCTGTTTCCTGGGTGACCTTTGAGAGATGTCTTTGTAAAGTCCCATTTATCCTTTCAACTTTACCTGATGATTGAGGCCTCTTTGCACAGTCATGGTGATATTAAGCTTTTTTACTTTTCATTTAATTTAATTTTTTTTATTTTGAAGAGGAAAAAAAGATAAAGACAAAACAAGAAAAAAACACTAAAAATGATACAAAATTTCAAAACAAGATGATAGGAAAATAACAGTGGTTTTCTTAGGGCTTGGGAAAGTTCCTCTGTGAACAAAGTGTCAAAGGATGGTGGTTTTCACTCTGAAAGCTTCTAGGGAGTGAACCTAGAGATCATCTTGGAGGCCAATGTCCCTGTCATTTCTGAAGTTTTACTATCCTGCAAGGAAAAGCTTCTACCTGATTAGTGAAAACTAGCAGAGACTTCTTATCCACACTAAGAGACACTGATTCCCTTGCTTTTGGGCATGTGAGTACAATCTATCTGCCAGTCCTCTTCCGGGTATCCCCCACTGGGTACCTAGAGGGTGTGATCCTTCGATAAAAGGGTCACTTTTCTGACACATTTCATAGGCTCATACAACTTGTCGAGCCATAGGAGGCAGTCCCTTACCCATGAATAATCTCTGAGGCATCTGGTAAGATTTTTCCTTTCCTAAGTGAAAAGTGTGGTGGAGTTTTAATGATTTTCATTGGTTTGCTGCAGGCATGAGTAGCTTTTCACCCTTCATTTCAAATTACCCAGGTGGAAGACCTCAAATCCCTGTCATAGGGCCCATTCTGTCTCAGTCCTGGTATAACTGGGCTTGCCATTGCCCTGGGCTTTGTCCAAAAAGAAGGATGTCTGGGTGATCTCTGGGAGAAAAGACTCAAGCTGCTCTTTGAGTGCTAAGTCAGCCAGTTTCTGAGCGTGATCTCGCCTGTTCCTTTGGATGCCTTCTGAAGTGGATACTGGCCACCTCAGATGGGAGATCCAGGACGAGACATGATGGATTTCCTTGTGGTATTTAACAGAGGATCCAGACATTCCCTTTTCTCCCCAGATAGCAGCATGGGCTAGCACCAAGAAGGCATATTTTCAGTCAGTGTAATATTAACTCTTTAGATTGTACTGAGCTCTTGTGCTTTGGTTTGATAAAGGCTAGGAGCTTTGCAAGCTGGGCGTGAAATTCAAGCGGAATAGGGAAACTTTTAATAAACAGTGGCCTGTATGCTTGCCCCTGCATACCCTGCCTTTCAAAACCCATTTCCTACGCATGAATTTCCCTGATAGAGAAGACGCATGTCAGAGTTAGCTATGGGAGTATTTTAGAAGTCTCTGCTAGCTGTATAAGTTGTGGAACATTATAGCACCTGTGTAATGTTCACAGTCATGATCTGAATCTTGTTTCCATTTAGAAGAAAAGAAACATAATTTAAAGAAGAACAGATCTTAGTTGGAAGCTGGACCCTCTAACAGGAACCATAATTAAGAAGATTGTCACTAGAGATCTGGCCACATTTTGAGGAGTAAAAACAGTAAAATCCTTTCCTAAGTTAAAGGCTTCGAAAAACAGAAGGGGCACTCCAGTCACTGCTTGAAGGAAGGCTGCCCACCCCCGAAGGCAGGCTGAACATCCTATTCTCAGCTTAAATATCCTACTAGTTGTTCCAATGACCCTTGATCCTAGAGTTAGCAGCCGTTCCAGGGCTATTCCATTTCTCACAGACACATTTAAGTTAAATTATTGTCCATGGTGTGTAAACTAATGTTCAACACGTAACACCCAGTTGAACTGAATCATCATACAGTTGTGTGCAGCAGGCACCCCTGAGGATTGTTGCCAACAACATAAAAAAAAATAACTGGAGAGGAAGAGCTGTTGTTTTTCCTGGTGGAGCTTGTCATGCTGGCTTTCCTGTCATGAGCTACTTTGTGCTCATCACTGGAGGAGCTTGGATCCTCCCGGAAGCTGAGGGTGGCTGTGGTTCATTTCATAGTAGCTTGGGTCCTTACCTTAAATGAGGCTTCCTGGCTCTACTGCAGATCCCTCAGCCTGCTTGCACACATTCTTCTTCCCACTAGTGCAGACTTTCTAGCTTCCACCACTAACTTTTGGGCCTTCCCGGGGTAGATCTGTGAAACAGACTTGCGTGAGACATTGGTGCCCTCAGCCCGCAGCTGTACTCATGGAGGGCATTGCCATGGGCTCTAGTTCTTCAACCGGGCTGGTGAGGATCCAGGCCCTCAGCTGGCTTCTTTGGGTTTTAAGTGTGTGGGCAGATCTTCCACACTCTTTTGCATTTGACTCTTTAATACTTTTTTAAAGGTCTGAGTCCTATATGAGATCTTTCCCCTTGTAAACTATGACCAGAACGTTATCCTCCAGTGAGACTTAATGCAGAAGCATGTAGCAGTGCTTGTTTGAGGGATTATTTTTAAGAGAAGACATCCCCAAATTTCAAAACAAGGTAATAGAAAGGTAAAAATGTTTAATACATGGTATATTCTTATCTTTAAATAATTACACAGAGTGTAAGATATTGGCATTTATAACAATATTAACATAAACCTTTCTTTTCAATGAACAAAGAGAAATATACTATAACTATTTTATCATAGATGTTTTTTCTTTTCCTTCTTTTGTCCATTGCTAAATCCCAGCTTCTCTTTTCTTTTCAAGTTTCTTCCCAATCTACAGCATCTATTGTACATTTTATATCTTATTTATTCTTGTAGCTTCTCACACTAGAGACAATATGACGTAAAGCATGTGCATCTGGTTTATTTCTTAATAAACCACTTAAGAGTGTGGTTTCATATGAGTTGCATCTATTTACTTTTTAAAGACTCAAGTTTATCCTTCTTTATGGCTGAGTCACACTCCATGAATAATAAGACCACATTTTTAAAAGATTCATTCCGTGGTTGGACATGTGGGTTGTTTCCAAAATCTAGCTATAGCTATAGCAAATTGCCCTGCGACAAACATGGGTGCACATAGATTGCTGTGGTGCAATGTCCTAAATTCTTCTGGGAAGATAACCAGATGGGAATAGCTTGGTCATTTGGGACCTGCAATTCTTGTTCTTTAAGAATAATCTCCAGGGCCAGGGAGATAGCTCAGTAGAACAAGTGCTTGCCTGGCACTTGCAAAGACCTGACTTCAATTCCCGGTTCTGCCAAAAACAACAAAAAAGAAAGAAATCTCCAAAGTGATTCTACAATGGCTGTACCAGTCTACACTCCCATGAACAGTGGAGAAGGTACCTTTATCCCCAGAGCTCCTCAAGCATTTTTTACTGGCTGATTCCTTGATAGTAGCCATTCTTTTTGGGTAAGATGGAATATCATTGTTGTTTTAATTTACATATCTCAAATGAAGAGTGATTGTGAATATTTATCATATCAATTGTTTCTTGTACTTCTTCATCTGAGAAATTGTTATTCAGCTCAGATGCCCTTTTTTGGACTGGGTCTTTAAGTAATGGAGATCTACGCTGTTGAGTTACTTATATGTTCTGGACAACAATCCTTTGTGCGAGAAACAGCTGGCAAACATATTTTTCCCTCACTATAGGTTGTCTCTTCACTCTGTTGATGTTTTTCTCTTGCTGTGCAAAAGCCTTTTAATAAGTTAAGATCCAAGTTGGTAATTCTTTGTGATAGTTCCTGTGTGGTTGGGGTTTTATTGTTAAAGTCTTTGTCCACACAAATGTCCTCAAGAGTTTTACCTATTCTATCATCTAGAAGATTTACTGTTTTTGTTTTAATACTTAAATCTTTGATTCATTTTGAATTTAGTTCAGTGCATGGTAAAAAATATGGGCTCAATTGGAACATAAGGCAGAGCTTATTTTGCTAGCACCATTTATTAAAGAGGCTGTCTTTTTTCCAATGAATGTTTGGCACCTTTGTTAAAGATAAGGAGGCTCCATCACAAGCATGCTTTCTCCTTCCTTCACCCCTACCTCAGTAATCCGAAAGATGTATGGGAGCAAAGAGAAAAGCAAAGAGGACCCAGCACCTGGAAAAGCAGTTACTGGTGACAGTAAAGAAGATACTCAAAAGGCCAGTGAAGAGAACCTGCTATCATCTAACTCCATATCCAGTGCTGAGCGAGACTCTTCTGCAACAAATTCCAAACTTCCAACATTACAGCGATCTTCGTGTTCCACCCCACTATCCCAGACCAACCGTTACACCAAAGAACAAGATTACTGACCTAAAGCAACTGGAAGGAAAACTCCCACCTTGGCATCCCCAGTTCCAGGAACACCTTTCCTCCGCCTTGTCCACCAGGTTCCTCTTGTCCCCCATGTACCTATTGTTCGGCCTGCTCACCAACTTCACCCAGGGTTGGTCCAGAGGATGCTGGCCCAGGGAGTACATCCACAGCATCTTCCAAGTTTGCTCCAAGCAGATGTACTTCCTCCTGGGATGGACCTGACTCATTTATGGGGAATATCAGGCCCAATTCTGGGTCAGCCCTTTTACCCTTTACCTGCTCCTAGTCATCTTCTCCTAAACCCTCGTCCCGGGACACCTCCGCATCTGGCAATGATGCAGCAGCAGCTATAGCGCTCAGTTCTGCATCCTCCAGTCTCTGCGTCCCAAGCGGCAGCTGTCTGCGTTCAGATGACTCCTCAGAATGTGCCCAGTCGCCCAGGCCTGCCCCACATGCACTCTCAGCTGGAGCATCGCCCCAGCCAAAGGAGCAGCTCTCCTGTGGGCCTTGCCAAGTGGTTTGGCTCAGATGTGCTGCAGCAGCCTCTCCCCTCCATGCCTGCCAAAGTCATCAGTGTAGATGAATTGGAATACCGACAGTGAGCAGGGCAGCCAGGCTCTTCCATGCCTGGACCTGTGGTGGCACCCTGGTCAGCATTCTGCTGCCTCATCTTGGGTTGGTTTACAGGGTACTTTGGAGCATTCTGGGTAAAGCTCTTAAGGGGAAACGTGCACCTGGCATGGTCTGCATTGTGACAAAAGGATCTTATCCAAGAGTGGAGCCTACGTAGCCTGAGTACAGAATGCAGAGTTTTGTCAATCTTGGAAAGTTTTCTTTTTGTAAGATATGTGAATGAAGTGTTGGTGTCTTTACCAAAAGGTGGCACCTAAGGGTTCTGAGGAAATGTATAGACCCTTATGTACAGAACTATGTATAAACAACTTTTGTGCATACATATAGGATAGATTTTTTGAACTTATACACCTGTACATAAAAGTAGCTGGTATTAGTTAAGCCTGTGTCAACAGTTTGGATTTTTTTTTCAATTGTACATTTGGGACTTTTTTTCTTTTGGTTGATTAAAACTGCAAATGCTAGATGTGTGAGTGAAAAAAAAAAGACAAGGAGGCTGAGTCTAGCTGTGTGTCAGCACATCTGAATTGTTCCTCTTGCACAGTGATTACTGTCTCAGGGAGAAGGCACTTTTAGCTTCCTGCTTAATCTTCATTGAAGTTTCTTTCTTCACTTTCTCCATGGGCTTCAATACATACCTCATTTTCTTGCTGAGTCCAGAGACCCATTTTTTTCCTTTTTGTCTTTTCCAGGTTACTATATCCCAGTGTCTGGACAGTGACTCAGAGAGGCTGTTTCTCTGCTGCTTACCATTCTGCCATCTCGGTCCTCTCCTTTTGTTTGAGTTTTTCAAAAGTCTGCTGAGAACTTGATTCCCAAGTCAAGATACATATTATATTTTAGAATTTCTTGGATTAACTGATAAAGGGGTCTCGGTCTCTCACCAAAACCTGGAATCCTGGGGCAACAAAAGCTGATGGTGCCTAAAAATTCCCTATATTGATTAAAGGTCCTGAGGAAGGGATAGGAAGTATTTGGCTTAATGCATTCTTCCACTAACCTTCAGGTTCTCTCAGAGAAGAGTAAGCCAAAGGATGTTAGTGCAGGGCTATAGAGTTGTACCTTAGATCAAGACATTTGGTATCTTTTCTCAGTTAGATGCCTTGGTTTGGATGTTTCTTGGAGGCACACATAAAATGTCATCCACATATTGTAGGGCTTTAGTTTGGGAGTAAAGTGGAAAAAGTCTCAAGAAAGGTCTTCAAATAATAGAACTTTCCCTAAGCCCCTGGGGCAGTATAGTTAAAATTACCTGAGTACTTGATCAGAGAGATATTGAAATAGCACTGAGAAATTGTGAATCATCATAAGGGCAAAGTAGAAAAATGTATTTTTCAAATCTAAAACTTTCAGGAATCTGGGATGAAAATGTATTATTGGGGTATGAAAGCACTCTACTTCATTAACTAATTGGGAATGTTGAGCTAGTCTCCATTATCCACTGGAATTTTGTACACCTCATATAGAATTGTTGAAAGGGCTATTCTGAAGTTTGTTGATTACATGTAGTAACTGCTTTTTAGCCTCTGAGCCCCATGGATAATACTTTTGGTCAGCAAATTCAAATCCTTTAAATGAACAAGTACACATGTTGCCTCTTCTGAGACACCATTTTTCCCAAACAACCCAAACTTTTAGGTTAACCTCTGTCTTCAGAGGTTATGGCAAAGTGATGATTTCAGACACTTATAAATGATGACCTAAAGACAGGTTAAGATGTCAATCCTAGCAAGAAGTTGAACTTTCTGGCATAATTAGAAAGGCATGTGTCTTAGTTACTTTTCTGTCATCGCTGGGGAAAAAGTACCTGACACCCAAAGGTAAAGGGGTGAAAATTTATTTAGCTCAGTTTTTAGAGGTTTTAGTCCATAATCAGCTGGCTCCAAGGTACAATATCACATGATAGAAAAGCCACAGTTCAGGGACTAGGGAGATAGTTGAGTAGAATAAGCGCATGCCTGGTAAGTGCAAGGGCCTGAGTTCAATCCCCAGTTCTAAAAAAAAAAAAAAAAAAGAAAAGAAAACCTACAGTTCAAAAGACAATAAAAGCAGAGAGAGAAAAAGAGAGAGAGAGAGAAAAGCTTTCTGGCTCATGTATTATATTTTTCCAGTTGACTGTGATTAGGGCAGTGCCAGTCCAATCAGTGGACTGATCCAGCAATCACCCACACTTAATCTCAGTACCTTTAATCCCAGCATTGCATTATAAATCAATCATACATCCTAGATTCACCTACCCCTGAAAAAACCGTATGACCACACGAGACCTTGCGGGGACATCTAGACACAAATCATAGAGCATGAGAGAATAAAAAATCATCCCAACTATAGTTAAAGGGGCCATGAAAAACATCCAACTGTTGGTTTCCCAGTTATGCCTCTGATGGTAACACTGACTGAGAAGGCAGTCCAGGGTTGGGGAATAGAACAGAAATACTAGCTCGTGAATCAAAGAAAAATTTAATTTCTTTCCCTTCTGTAGTTAGAGTCACTCTAAGTTCCTGAACAGTGATAAGTGCAGTTTATGGGACCTTGCAAAAAGTGCCCGAGGCCCCCTCATTTTCCCTGCTGAATTAATTGAAAAGCTAGATTTAAACTTCTGGGGCCAAAACCACTCCCAGTGATTCTCCTTGTGACTGAGCAGGGGACAGGTGACTCCTTGCCCTTCAGGTAGCAGCAACCCTTATCAGTCGCTATGGAGATGTCCTAGATTTCTACATCCACAGGAAGTAGATGAATCATTTTGCATTTCATCTCCCACCCCACCCCATTACCCCTAGTGTAGCTGCCTTCTCTGATCTCATTTTTCCATCTTCTTGGCCTCTTCTAAGTCTCAGTTATGAAAGACTCAGTGAGTAGTTTCATTAAGACTATAAAGAGGTATCAAGGTCAAATACATTCTTCTGCAGTTTTCTCCTTCTATTCAAGGCCAGTTGAAATAGAAACTTACCTCCAAGGATCACCTGCTGCTCTACAGTGTCTGGAGACAGAAGGGTATAGTTCATGATTCTTCAAGTCTTTGTGAAAAGACTGAGGGATTCTCCTTACTGCCGTGACCTATAGATGATAACTTGGAATAATTAAGGGACTTAGAGCAAATCCTCTGCTATCGCTCTATGATGCAAGCCTGGAAATGTTATGTTTCTTATTATTCTTACTATTGTCAAATTCCCAGTTGAGGTCCTCTTCTGGGATAGCCTACATCCTTGTAGTGTATGATCTTTTTCTTAGTCTACTTCTTCTGGCCTCCTACAATAAATTTTATGTAATTCATATCCAACAACCTTTGTCTCCTGTAATTCCATTCACTTTATGATGGGGGTTGGTGTTTGATTTATAAGGAACATAGAATCCTTCCATGCTAGACTGAAAGACTGAGCTAGTCCTCAAAGCACCTCTTTGTGCTATGTAACAGGGTCATCAGAAAACTGTCCTAAATTTTGTTTTGATCTGTCTTAAGTGTGTCATGGACTCAGAAGAAACCAAATTCTACTCGCCTACCTTCTGAAGAGAGCATATGCCCCTTGTGGAGATGTCTTGTGCTATCTGTGAAAGCTTGAATTTCGGAGTAGACTGGAAGGTGTAGACGAAGCTGCCAGAGTCTCAGCAGGGTCTTGTGATCCCACGAGTAGCCCGGGCTCCAGCCTGCATTGTTGGAGCTATTTGGGGTTGTCTCTTAAAGTAAAAAATTCATGGACTTAGGGAACTGCTGACCATTTTCCCTCTGTCTTACAAAACTGGCCCAAATGAAGGATTGTTTCATAATTCATGCTTTCCTTTGGCAACCATTTTTCATTCCTCAAGCTATACCCTGGACAAGTGCTCAGGCAGAAAAAAATACTGCGTGATACTTCTTTAAAGTCTAAAGATCAAAAGAATGTCAATGTTCTGTTTGGGTTTTTTGTTTGTTTTTGAGATAGGGTCGCTATGTATTTCCGGCTGACCTTGAGCTCAATGTGTAGCCTAGGCTTACCTCAAACCCACCGAAATCCTCCTGGCTCATGTTGCAAGATGCTGAAATTATAGGCATTCACCAAAATGCCTGTCTGGCTTACCAGTGTTTTAATATGTGTTCTAAAAGAGTAAGAGAGGCCACCAAGTGCATAGCTCCCAGTCCAAAAACAAAACAAAACAAAATAAAAGCAGAGAGAGATATCTCTTTCACCTGCCTGTTTCAGCCACTAAGTGCTGGGGCATCTGTCTGCTCAGCAGCAGCCCTTGGGGTGGTTTGAGAAAGTAGCTGAGGCTCAAATAGCTGCTCTAATTGGGCATCCGCATGCCTCCTTATTCCCCTGGCCCATTCTAATGATGGTGAACTGTCCAGCATGCGGCCTCTCGCTTCCAGCCTGGTGGCCTAGAGAAATGCTACAAAGAGAAACTGCAAGAGAGAGGCAGTTTCTGGCCCTCCTTCGTGTCCATTTTGCCTAAAACTGCCATCAACCCACGTGGATCTCTACACAGTGTGTTTTGATCTGGTAACGTGATCTTTTTTTGGAGGAACCGGGGATTGAACTCATGCCCTTGTGCTTGCCAGGGAAGCGCTTATTCTACTGAGCCATCTCCCTGACCCCTGGTAACATGATCTTTTATGCTGAAATGTCCCATTTTGAAAGACAGTCAGGGCTGCCCAAGTGGCCCGGGTGGGGGAGTTAGGAGTGAGAATGCTGGCTCCTATTTCCCATCCCTATCCTAAAAGCAGAATAACAGGCAAAGCAGGACTAAATCTTTTCACAGGGTGGGTCTCTCTTTTCTTCAGTAAAACATGCCTTTCACAATGAGAGAAAGTGTAAAAAGAGTGGTGAGAAATTTGGAGTTAAAAATCCTAGTGAAAGCTGTGGTATGTTAATAGCAGTTCACCCAAGAGCTGTGGGTCTTCTCAGCCTCAGGGAGACAGAGAGCGACAGCACCAAGGGCTAACATGGCTTCCCCACCAGTGAGGATCAAATTGGAAAGGAGTTGGAAACAGAGCTGTTTAGAAATTCCATTCTGGGTTCAGAAGCAGGCAAAGGAGTGAGCCACGTTAATGTCTGGGGGATGAGCGGTCTCGGTGGAGAGAAGCAGTGCAGAGGTGCTGTTGTAGCAGCTCAGCTGGCACTGCTGGGGCACATGGAGGAGGCTCTGTGACGGTGATCCCCCAAGTGAAGCGGGGACGGGACCTGTGATGCATGGCAGAGGCCCAGATCCAAGCCCATAGCAAGGGTCAGGATTGTACGCTGAGTGAGGGCTGATGACTGGGAGGTCCTGAGCAGGTGATTCATGTGATCTGACGTATTCTAAATGCTTCTCTATGGATTGTGAGAGGAAAAGGAACAAAGGTGGAGGAACAGGGAAAGGATGGAAGGAAAAGGGGAATAAATACAAGCATGTACACTATTATTGTCTCTCCATTGAAAAGTAAGGTTTGTGATAACATTGCTTAAGGGAAGTTTTCTGCCCTTGCCTTGTACTCTGAACAACTACTTTAAAGGTAACAACATGTACTGTATTAGCTATTGTCATTGTCTTATTATTTTGTTATAAAATCTTGTTTTACCTTGTTTCCATAAAATAAAAAAAGTTTTTAAAAGGAAAAAAAAAAAAGAAATTCCATTCTGTGTGTGTGGGAAGGAGAGCCAGCAAGACTGCCCCAGTCAAACCTGTCCTTCCAGATTTTAGAGCAGCACACACCTGAGTCACCTTTAAGTGGTTGAGGGAGTCCTGTGCTTTCCTACAAGACGCGTTGTTCTCCAAATCTTCTTGACCACCAAGTAGATGATGGAAGAGACATAAGGCTGTAAGGCAGAAAGCACAGATCGCTGTCTCCTAAATGGAATCTCATTTAGCAAAAGCACACTGCAAGAGAAAAGATAGTAACTCTCCAATTTGGGGCTTATGTCCTATGTTCTGGGCGGGACTTCCAGTAAATGTGATATTATTGCTGTATAAACCAAGCTCGGTGATGACAAAATGTCACACACTGAAGGAGAATGTTATGAGAGTTTTATTGAAAATATAATGAGGGCCAGCCAGATAGCTCAGCAGACTAATGGGCCTCTGTAGGCAGAGTGCAGCGGCAGGGGTTCAATTCCTGGTATGCCATGTGGGCCCCACCCCCAGGGAGTGCTGAGATGGGGACTGAGACTGGGCATGGTGGTGTGTGCTTGTAATCCCAGTGCTTGGGAGGCTGAAAACAGGAGAATCCCTAGGAGTCTGATCTGTGTAGTGAGACCCTGTAGACCCTGTACCAGATACATGAAAAGAAAAGAAACAAAAAGAAAAGAAAAACAAAAGAAAACAGAATATGAAGAGAAAGCTGCTGATAGATATTTATGGCCAGGACATACTGAGTTGAAATCCAAAGGGTGGCTTCTGTCTTGATCTCGTATGCATAAGCAGAGTGTGGAAACAAGGCTTGTATCACAGGAAATGCATTCAGAACAAAACTAGTTACCTTGCATTTCAGTTGTGTTCAGGTCCAGTTGAGATCCCAGCCTCCTAAGATCTGGGATTACAGGCATGCTGGAAATAGGAGAGCTGTTAAAGCTAACTTATTTAATATACCCTGGATAGGAATCTTCTTCCTGCAAGGAAGAGTCTTTATTTTTCTAATCTTATCCTAGTGTATTAATCCTTTGTTCTTATATTTTCTTTTATATCTCTGAGCTTAACTTGCTGTTCATTTAATAGCTCCTTTGAATAGCTTTTATCTGATCCCATCTTTAGAGTGCTCAACTGCCTACTCATAAAAACTACACTAAGCTTCTACACTATTATCTATCCTTCATTTTGCTCTTTATTTATATTTCGGGTTTCTCATAAGAGAGACCATGTGATATTTACATTTGTGCATGTGGTTTTTTTCACTTAACACTATGGCTTTAAGGCACACCTGAGTCATTTCTATAAATGACCCAAGTTTATCCTTCTTGAAAAAAATAAAGAAACTCCTTGTTTGTAAGAGTCACCCTACTGTCTCCAGGCCTGCAAATGACTAGCTTGCCTAAGATAAGCTAGAAAATCTATATTTAATGAGTTCAAAAATTATTGAAACATGCTATCACACCTATATCATGTACTCTAAGAAGCCAACAATATGTAATGCATTAATTATTGTAAATCTACTAAGTTGTTTTTAAATTCTTCATCTTTTTTTCTCTTTATAGTTAAAACAAAAAGAAAAATCATGTGGCAGGTGCAGAAACCTAAGGATGTTAACAGGAAAACTAGATAAATAGGTAGTATACTGCATTAGTCAAGAGACTAAGAGGGAAAAGCGGAGTAAATAGAGCCACAGAGAAACTAGGAATACAAAAGTGAGTTGAGAATCAAGAGTGTCAAATAAAATCAGACCTTTGTACACAGAATGTAAACATATATCTCATATGAATCTCATAATGAAGCCTTTTAACTGTCAGTTTATTAGATGGATGAAAATATCAGAAATTTAAAGAAATTCAATAAAAGGTATGAAAACTTTTTAAGAGTGAATGAATTATGTTTATTTTAATTTTTTACAAAGCAGTGGGAAGAGGAAGAATGTAATATAAGTAGAGGCACTGTGCAAGCAACCAAATGCTAACTAGCTATGTGTGGAGAGGAATGATAAATGCTAGATTATAATCTACTGAAATTCTAGTCACAGAGTGAGTCCGCACCCATCCATCCTCCAGCACTTTTCTAAAGGCTTTCAGAAAGTGTTCAACTGTTACATGTTAAAATTAGGAGTAGGGCAGGATGGTTTAGAGCAGTGATAGTGAACCTTTTAGAGCTGCATGCCCAAGCTGCAACCCAAACCCCGCTTGTTTATCACAGTCTGTGAACACTGCAACGAAACCTGAACACTGAGGTTTTAGCTTAGGAAAACCAAAAACAGAAACAAATAAACTTGTACCTTAACATGTCTTATCTTATAAGGAAAACAAATAAGACAAGTACATAAGTTCACCACTGTTGGCCTAGAGAAATGCCTTTGTCCATTCCAGGGCTTTGTCCAGCAGACTGCAGCAACTTGCTGAGGACTGGAGGCAGGGAAGAAGCAGTTGGACGATAGGGCTCTAAGCAGAAAGGCAGCTGGAAAGGGCTCTAAGCAGAAAGACAAGCAACACTAAAGTGATATTCCACGCACAGGCTGGACACTGAGCCAAGAAAGTACAGCAGAACGGGCTAGAAAGTACAATGTGACCTTCAAATGTTCCCGATGCTAGGAAACCAGAATGTGAAAGAAACAGAAACCTGAAGCTAGTTAAAACTAAATACCAAGACTAAGCAAATCTAAAAGTTGGTTGATCTAGCTTACAAAAAAAATGGCAAGAGGTTTTAAACATACATGTTTTTTATTGTGTCCTTGTGTCCCATGTCTAGCATGCTACAAAAATGGTGAGCCACATAAAAGAACAAGAAATCGTGGCCTGGGGTCAAGAAAGCAAACGGCTTAAGGAGAAATCACAGCAATGGTCCAGATGTGGTCTACTCTGACGGACATTATCAGCGTGGTGAATGTCTTCCAGACTCTGTATGAGAGCAGAAGGTGTGCACGAATAGACAAGGTATTCTAGAAAAGACATGAGAGCTGTTAAAAATACACACACACACAAAACTAGAAATAGAACACTGAGCATGAAGCATTGACTTGTTAAGGATCATCACCACATTAGCAACAGCACAGAAGGTCAATGAACATTATACAAACACAGGGATATATGCAAATCTTGTCATTTTTGTCACCCATGTATGAACCTGGAGAACATTTCATGATATAAGCCAAGAGCAGAAAGACTATATCCCCTGACCTCATTCATAAAAATGTTCATCTCATAGAAACTGAGAATAGAATAATGACCAGAGGGGGGGATATCTAGGGGGAAAATAAAGGCAGGTCTGAGGGGAAGGATGGAAAGAAGAAGTAAAGACACATTGAAAGTCCAGTTTTCGAGCATCATTTGCTAAAGAGGCTGTCTTCCTCCTAGTGAATGTGCTCGACGCCTCTGTCAAAGATAAGGCGGCTGAGTATGTCTACAGCTGTTTCTGTATCTTCCAATCTGTTCTATCAATTCTTTCTTTCTGTCTGTATGTCTGTCTGTCTTTCTTTCTTTGCCATTATCATGCTGTTTTTATTACAGTAGCTCTGTAGTATAATTTCAGGTCAGGAATTTTTTTTTTCTTTGGTATTTTTTAGGGAAGGGTCTACAGGGTGTTCTGGGTCTCACTACTAGATTACACTCATAGGGATCTCCCTATTTAGAGCCTCCTAAGAGCTGGGATTACAGGCGTGTAACACCATGCCCAGTCTCAATTGCTGGCTTAGTGCACCCCAGGGATGGGGCCAGCATGGCAGGCCTGGGGATCAAACCCCGTCCCCTGCACCTGCTTACAGGCACTTTAATCTGCTGAGCTATTTGGCCGGCCCTCAGGTCAGGAAATTTGATGACTCTTTTCTTGCATTTTTTGCCATGAATTGCCTTTGCTATCCTGGGTTTCTTCTGGTTCTGAATGAGTTTTAAGATTGCTTCACCTAATTCTATAAGATATACTGTTGGAATTTTTATTAGAATTACATTAATCTTTATAACAGATTAGGAGTATGGCTATTTTCTCTGTATTAGTTCATACTACTCAAGAAAAAAGGGATATCATTCCATTTTCTGATAGCTACTTCAATCTCCTTTTTTCACAGTTCTGTAGTTTTGAGGTTGGAAATCTTTTACATTCTTCATTAGATTGATTCCTAGCTGTTTCATTTGCTTGGCTGCTGATAGGTGTTTCTGTAATTTATCTCTTAGTATGTTTGTTACTCATTTACAGGAAGACTATTGATTTTTCAGTGTTAATTTTGTATCAAGCTGTCATACTCAATCTGGTTATAAAATCTAGCAGTGTTTTAGTGAAGCTTTGGGGTCTACTATGTAGAGTTACCATGTTATCTGCAAATAATGCTAATTTAACTTCTTCCTTTCCTATCAGTATTCTTTATTTCTTTCTCTTGTCTGACAACTTTGGCTAAAGTTTCTAGAACTACATTGAATAAGAGGAGACAGTGAACAGGTAATCTTGTCTTGTTTCTGATTTTAAGGAGAAAGCTCTCAGTTTTTGTCCAGTTAGTATAATGTTGGCTGTTGGTTTGTCATAGATGACTTTGATCAGATTCAAATAAAGATCATCTATTCCAATTTTCTGTAGGGTTATCATAAATAGGTGCTTTGTCAAAAGCATTTTCTGCATATATTGATATGATCTTATGATTTTTATCCTTGGATCTGTTAACACGGTGTATTATATTTATTGATTTGTGTATGCCGAACTATCTCTGTATCCCTTATATGAGTCCTACTTGGTCCTAGTGTGTACTATTCTGGATTATTAGCTGCATTTTAGTTGCCAGTTTCTTATTGAGGACTTTTTGCATCTACATTTATTAAGGAGATTAGCCTGTAATTCTCTTTCTTACTTGGGTCCTTCTCCATTTCTTTGTGTCAGGGTAATGCTTGCTTCCAGGAATAAATCTGGGAGTATTGTTTCCCCTTCAACTCATTAAAGAGTTTGAAAAGTAATAGTATTAGTTAGGTCTTCTCTAAATTTCTTGTAGAATTCAGCAGTGAACCCATCAGGCCCAAGGATTTTTTTTT
>NW_004524711.1:3002924-3007514 GCF_000260255.1 Octodon degus | reverse complement strand
ATTGCAATGTTCCCTTTACAAGGATATAGTTACCTTCTTTGTCTCCTAATCAGTCTTGGCTTCAAATCTACTTTGTCTGCAAATAGAGTAGTTATCTCCGCTTTTTGGGGGGTTCCTGTCACGTGGAGTATTGTTTTTCTTCTGTTGGCCTTCAGTCTGTGAGTTTCTTTTCTTTTTTCCATTTTTTAAAGAATATAAAATAGTGTTTGAACAAAACAGAATTAGAAAAGATGCAAGATTTCATTTAACAAAGTAAAAGGAATTCAACAATGGTTGCTGTATATCATGACGCTATATTTAAATTAGTTGCTGAGGCTACCAGGTATAAATGTATAAGTTTGTTTTTGAACCAAATGTATTTCTTGTATGCAGCATACTGTTGGATCTTGTTTGTTGATCCATTCTGACAGTCTGTTTCTTTTGTTTGGTGAATGGAGACCATTAGCACTAATCATTATTACTGATAGGTACTGACTTATCCTTGTCATGTTATTGTCTGCTTGTGTTTCCTCCTCTGTTTAATTTTTTTGCCTTGCTTGGTTGATTCGTTCTTTTGGGGTTCATGGAGTTGCAGTCCTTGTTATCTCTTTCTAGAATATCCTTCAGAATAATTTGGTGTGCTGGTTTGGTGCTCATGAGTTTCCTCACGTGTTCTTTGTTGTGCAAGTATTTTATTTCCTTATCAATTGTGAAGTACATCAGTCTGCATTGGAGATGTCTTATTTTAGAACTTGAAATACATCACTCCAAATTCTCTTTGTCTTGAGGGTTTGCATTGAGAAGTTCTCTCTGATTTTGATGGACTTTCATGTGTGACTTGCTTCTCTTCTATAACAGCTTTTCAAATTCTGTTTTCATGTCAAATTTCTGGAATCTTAACTATGTCATATTTTGCTGTAGATTTTTTTTTTTTGTCATGACCGATTTGAGTTTTATATGCCTAATTTACTTGCATGTCAAAATCTTCTTCTCTGCCTGGAAGTATTTGCTATGATATCTGTGAACAGGGTTTTTAAAATATCATTTGTGCCATCTCCTGCTTTTTACTGACTCCAGTCAATCTTACCTTATTCTTCTTTGTATCATCTTACAGTTGTTGGATTGATTTTTCATGATCTCATGCTATTTTTAAGAAATGTTTCTTTTTATGCTCATTAACTAGAAGCCTGTCTTGTATATCTGAGATTCTGTCTCACATTGCCTTATTCTGCTCTGAACACTTTCAGGGAAATTTTTAGTCTCCTGGATATGTGCTTGGTTCTGTTTTGAGGATTTCATTTATTTCCTTTTTGGACATTTTTCTTTCCATCATTTGCCTAAGCTCCTCTGTTTTTTTGAAATCTGTATCCTCTCTAGAGTCACTAAGCATGTTTGTTTGTTTTTGTAGCCTTCATCTCTGTAGTTATCTAAGAAATTATTTTGATTTGATGTTTTCTAGAATCTCATTCACTTCCTTCATTTTTGCTACTTCAAAAAGGCCCAGTGGGGCTTGTCCCACCTGGTTGTCTCCTGAGTTTGTCTTTGAAGAACTGGATATCTGGAATTGCATCTTGGTTAGCTTAATTCCTGTGGTTGTGTTTGTAAATTGTAAATTGCCTATGGTTATTACCTGTGTTGCTAGTACTTTCAGCCCTTAGGAAATAACTATGCAGAAATATTTTCTAGGTGTAGCTAACATTTTGATTTTGAGTCTTTTTTTTGTATTTGAACAGGGTGTACAGGGCATGCAGGGTATGCAGGGTGTGCAAGGTGTGCAGGGTGTGCACGGTGTACAGGGTGTGCAGGGTGTGCAGGGCGTGCAGGGTGTGCAGGGTGCACAGGGCGTGCAGGGTGTGCAGGGCGTGCAGGGTGTGCAGGGCATACAGGGTGTACAGGGTGTGTAGGGTATGCAGGGTGTGCAGGGTGTGCAGGGCATATAGGGCGTACAGGGTGTGCAGGGCATGCAGGGCGTGCAGGGTGTGCAGGGCGTGCAGGGCGTGCAGGGTGTGCAGGGCGTGCAGGGTATGCAGGGTGTACAGGGCGTACAGGGCGTGCAGGGCGTGCAGGGCATGCAGGGTGTGCAGGGCATGCAGGGCGTGCAGGGTGTGCAGGGTTTGCAGGGTATGCAGGGTGTCACTGCATAAATTGGAATCATAGTGATTCTCCTGTTTACAGCATTCAAAGTGCTGGGATTATAAGCGCATGCTACCACACCCAATCTCAATTGTTGCCTCAGCACACCCTGGGGCTGGGGCCAACATGGCAGGCCCAGGAATTGAACTCCCAGGCCCTGGATCTGCCTAAGAAGGCACTTTAATCCACTGAGCTATTTGGCTGGCCCTTGATTTTGAGTCTTTTATAAGAGAATACCTCTGCAGTATATTGGGGATGAGAAGTTGTTGCCTACTTGACCCAGTCCCTGGTTCTTTGGCACTGGTCCACAGTATTTTCTGTAAGCCTTTGGCAATTTCAGTTTTGGCATATCAGGAAGAATGCCTGGTTAGAACAATTATGTCACCTTCCTAACATGGTACAGTCAGCAATAACAATAGCATCAAAGACATCCTAGAAATTATGAACTGAGGTACCCATTAATTTGCTACCTTTAGCCATACGGACTAGATTTGTGACTATGTAACAAAATCTAAAACAAGCCAGAAAATTGTATGCAGTAGATAAGTCCTCAATATGTCAATTCACCCTTAGGGGATAAAACTTAAAAGGGATTGGTGAAAAAACTACAGAAATAGAAGAATAGAAGAGATTAGAAGCAAGGCTGGAAGACGGAGAAGGTTCTTCCAAACTTTGGGAAAGTAGTGTAGAGGATAGGAGGGAAAAGAAGAAGAAATATCCTCAGCAAGCCCACACTGTTTTCAATGGAGTTCAGGCTGGTTTCTGGCTAGGGGGCTGCAACAGGTCTATTCAACCTGCAGCAGTCAGTGCACCTTGAACTCAGCTGGATGCTGCTAGATGGATCCAGCATTTGTTCTGAGATCTGAGCTCAGTTGTCCCTCTCCAAGATGCTCCCAGCCAGTCACTCCCTCCTGTAGAAAGGCCAAATCCTGTCCACTCACCAGCCAATGCAGTGCACAGCATCCACTCCTCCATGGCTCTGCTACATCTCTCCATGAAAGTCCTTGGGGTTCCCAGCAGTGACCATGTCTACAGGTTTGGTCCAGTCTTCCTGATATAGGGTCCTCCAAATGACATAGGGGAAAAAAATGAAACTCCTGACCTGAAAGGTACCTGGGATGAGTTTGAGTTCTCTAAAACTGAAGAATGAATTTTAGGAACAAATGGAGGTTATGAGCAGAATATATTTATTGGGGAAAAGAAAGCTTCTCTCTGAGAGAGGGACAGGAGGAGGGCCCTAGGGTGGTCCCTAGCAAGCTGTGTCTTCCAGGGACTTTTATAGAGGAACACCATGCAGTGAGGCGGGACTAAGGTGGGGGAGAGCATGGGAACTTGCTTAGGTGGACATGAGGTGGGGCATAACTATGGTCAACCAATGAGATTACAAGCACCATTGCTCAGGTAAAACTGATTACATCAGAATCAAATGGGGAAGCAAGTCAAGTAGCAAATTAGCATGAATACTGAACAGGGTTTCTTCCTGTTGGGAGTTGGGTTCGTAATTCATTTAGGCTCTTTCAAGGTGATTGATGCTTATTTAGAATATCAACTACTGATGCCCAATCCTAGGGAAGTACATGGCTACATTTGTTTACTCTTTTGTCTTGAGGTGTGGCCCATATGGGAGTGTCTGTCTTTTCCAAGTGGCACAGTCACCTTGTCTTCCATCTTGTCTCCTTGAGGGCCTGGCCCTGTCTGACTGCCTAGAATATTTCTATCTAATTTAGCTGCCTACAACATTCCCACACGTTGAGTTCTGACTCAGGGAGAAGCACTGCCCTCTACTTCCTTCTTCATTAAAATTTTTCTCTTTGCTCTCCCTATAGCCTTCAATTGTCACTTCAGGTGCTCTGGGGTCCATGGGACTCATTTCCCTCCTTCTCTTCCTTACATTGCTGTATTCTGGTGTCTGGACAGCAAATCTCAGAGAAATTCTTTGTTTGCTTCTTAGCACTCTGACATCTTCCCAGAAGTCTGATACTTTTTTTTTTTTTTTGTCCTTTAGACTTTTATCATGAAGGAAGTGTCATTATTGGTGAGCCAGCATTATTATCAATTTATTTTTATTTTTATTAAGAACCAGAGATTGAACTCAGGCCCTTGTACTTGCCAGGGAAGCGCTTATTCCACTGAGCAATCTCCCCAGCCCCTTATCAATTTTAAACACATAAATTATTTGTTTTCTAATGTAACCTGTCAGATGGGCAGCAAGACATCAGCAAGAATAGAAAGGTACAGCCTACTTTATCCAGTTTGACAACACCCCCGAGACCACATTACAAACATGAGCTTCTGATCATAATGTCTCTGTTGAATGATTATATTATATTTTCCCACTACTGTAATATTATCTCCTAAGGGATTTCACTCTATTTTCCCTGAATGTGTGTGTGTGTGTCTTAGTTACTTTCTCATTTCTGGAATACAATTCCTGTCACCCTCAAATGAAAGGAAGAAAGGTTTTTGCTAGTTCACAGC
>NW_004524711.1:2998897-3000884 GCF_000260255.1 Octodon degus | reverse complement strand
GGTCAGAAAGTCTATTTTCACTTTCACTCAAACGGTTTTGCCAGCTTGTGATTGAGGTTTTAATTTCCTATATATGACTTTGAATCTGTTTCATATACTCTATTTCTTTCCTAAATTGCTTATTCAGGGGTTCCATCATTTTTATATTCTGCTCTATTTTTTTTATCAGTGTATTCATTAGAAGCACTTAGTACTTCTCTGATTATAGTTATCACTGCATTTTTTAGTTCCGAAATCATTTCTGATCTGATTTATTCTGTACCTTTCTGCAGTTGTTTCTTTACTTTCAACACTATTATTTCAGAGATATCAAGTGTGTGATTTCCAGTTTCCTCTAATACTAGTGTCTTCTGCATTTGTACTGGGTAGACTTGGGGCTTGCGACTGCATTTTGTTCCTTCTCTTTGTCATTTTGTGTACCACTGTCTTCTGACCTTTGGTGTAGAGCTTAGATAGAGTTATTACCTTAGCACTAGGTCTGGATCTACAAAGTTCAAATTCTTCCAGGTGGGTGTTACTTGGATCTGGCTGGGGTCTGGCTGCTATGCTCCACTTCTTTCTGCTGCAGCTGTTGCAGTTGAATCCTTTGTGTCACTCTGGCAAGATGTTCTGCTCCTGAATCAGTTGGGTGGGTCTTGCCTCTAGCCTCTTTGCAGGGAGTTCTGCTGAAGGGTTCCATGCTGGACCTGCACTCTGGGTTGAATGAAGATCCAGTGTGCCCCAGGTGGTCTCACACACACGCCAGTCCTGTGCTCTGATCTATTCAGGATATGAACTACTTTTGATACAGGGAGAAAAACTGATCTCAGGTGGGTGACCTCCAAATGATATAGGGAACCTCCATATGATGCAGGGAAAAATGATCTCCCGACCTGACCTGGATGAGTTCATGTTCTCTAAAACCGAAGAATGAATTTTAGGAACAAATGGAGGTTATGAGCAGTATATATTTATTGAGGGAAAGAAAACTCCTGTCTGAGAAAGGGACAGAAGGGGGGCCTGAGTGGGTATTTCCCCAGGAAGCTGTCTCTTCCAGGGACTTTTATTCAGTAAAACCATGCCATGAGGCAGGTTTTAAAAAGTGGTGGAGAACATGGGAACTCGCTTAGTTGGATATGAGGTGAGACAAAACACTGATCAACCAATAAAATTACAAGCACCATTGCTCAGGTAAAATTGATGAAATCCAGTACCAAATGAGGAAGCAAGTCACACAGCAAGCAGTCATGAATACAGGACAGGGTCTCTTCCTGTTGGGGGTTCCCCTAGTGACTCATTTGGGCTCTTTTACAGTAATTGATACCTATTTAGGATATCGATCCCTAATGCCCATCCTTAGGGAAATATGTAGCTGTGTTTCCTCTTTTGTCTTGAGTTGTGGCCCATATGGGGGTGTCTGTCTCTTCCAAGTTGCAAGGTCACCTTGTCTTCCATCTTGTCTCCTTGAGGGCATGGCCCTGTCTGACTGCCTAGAATATTTCTATCTAATTTGGCTGCCTGCCACAGTTTCAATCCATAGTTGCCTTACCATAAGACAGAGCAACATGACAGAGGGGGCTGACAGAAGAAAGAGCCCTTGGCTTGGCAGGCAGGAAGCAGCAGCCATCTAGGGAGGAGAGAAGTTATATATTCCCTTCTGGGCCGTGTGCACAGTCACTTGCTTCTTCCTCTCAGGCTTCACCTTCCACCGTCATGTCCAGCTCTAAATCCATCAGTGGCTAATTCAGTATGACACATATATGACCAAATTACTTCTCCAAAGCCCCAGTAGGAGCACATGAATCTTTGGGGGACATTTAGCTGTAAGGGTAGTTTGAAAATTCTTCCTAATGAATCTCTTTATGCTCTACTGGCAGGTCTTGAAGTTTACTTTTTCCATTGTGAAAACCCACAAACCTATCACCTACCCATTGGGTGAGATAAATTGAGACTTGGGAACCTCCTCAGGCATAATACAGTGACAGGAAGTATATGCTTAATGGGTACC
>NW_004524711.1:2997031-2998552 GCF_000260255.1 Octodon degus | reverse complement strand
GCTAGGCCAGCCCCACCCCCAGGGTGTGCTGAGATGGTCATTAAGCCTGGCCATGGTGGCCCATGCCTGCAATCCCAGCACTTAGGAGGCTGCAAACAGGAGACTCACAAGGAGTCCGATCTACGTAGTGAGACCCTCTAGACCCTGTACTAAATACATAAATAAAAATAAATAAATAAAACATGGACAGAAAACCATATTACTATGGAAAAAGACTTTTGCAAAAATATTCATAGCAGCCTTATTCTTAGTAGATCATCAAATGAAGAGAAAAGTCAAACAAAACAAATATCCATCAATAGAATGAAGAAAGCCATATAACATAATACTTGTAAAACAAAATATTGTTCAAAATAGGAAGTATTAATACAAGCAACATGAAAATTCTCAAAAAAATGTTTTATTGACAAAATAATCTGAATTTCCAAAGAATGAATATGATGTTATTTAAGTTATGTAAATTTTAATGAAAGGCAAATAAAATACATGGGAATCAGAGAGTACTCACTTCATTGACAGGTAGAAATTAACAGTAAAAAAGTAGAAGAAAACTGTCTGGCCTTCTGGAACTCTTGCTTATCTTGCCTTGTGCTGGTGACACAGGGAGCAAAAAATGATGTTCAAGGTGGAGGACCTCCAAATGATACAGGGCAAGAATAATCTCCCAACCTAAAAGGTACCTAGGACAAATTTGTGTTCTCTAAAGCTGCATGAAATTTAGGAACAAATGGAGGTTATGAGCAGAATATATTTATTGGGAGAAACAAAGTTCCTGTCTGAGAGATAGATAGGAGGGGGGCCCAAGTGGGTGATCCCTGGGAAGCTGTCTCTTCCAGGGATTTTTATTCAGTAAAACCATGTGGTGAGGTGGGTCTAAGGTGGTGGAGAATATATGGGAGCTCACTTAGGTGGGCATGAGGTGGGACAAAACTATGGTCAACTCATGAGATTACAAGCACCATTGCTCAGGTAAAATTGGTGAGATCCAGTATCAAATAGGGAAGTGAATCACATAGCAAGCAGACATGAGTACAGGACAGGGTCTCTTGCTGTTGGGGGTTCTGCTAGTGACTCATTTGGGCTCTTTTAAGGTGATTCATACCTATTTAGAATATCAATCCCTGATGCCCACCTCTAGGGAAGTATATAGCTATGTTTCCTCCTTTGTCTGGGTCTTGAGGTGTGGCCCACATGGGAGTGTCTGTTTCTTCCAAGTTGCAAGGTCACCTTGTCTTCCTTGTTGTATTCTTGAGGGCCTGGCCCTGTCTGGCTGCCTATAATAGTTCTATTTAATTCAGCTGCCTATAACACTAGCACTCTGGCACGCTGAGTCAGTAAGGTCACAAGTTTGAACCCTGCCTTGGTGACTTAGCAAGAATGTCTCAACACTCATTTAAAAAAAATTGTTTTGTTAAAGGACTAGTGATGTAGCTCAAAGCAAAAACCTTGGGTTCAATCCTCATATACCCCTCCACAACAAAATAAAAGGGAAAAAGGAAAGAAGGAAGGAAGGAAGGAAGG
>NW_004524711.1:2971181-2995643 GCF_000260255.1 Octodon degus | reverse complement strand
AATAAATATATTCTGCTCATAACCTCCATTTAGTTTTAGAGAACACGAACTTGTTCCAGGTATCTTTTAGGTTGGGAGATCAGTTTTTCTCCCTGTGTCCTTTGTGATAGTTTATGGCCCCAGTAAGAATTGCTGAATTATTGTGTGGTCATCTGATATGGCTGAAGCCCTTAAAACAACAGCTTATCTTCCCAGGGACCAGTTCCTCCTCCTTCCCCACTCCAGCCCTGGGTACAACTTCCTTTGACCTTTCCTGCCCACACAAGGCAGCCTCCAATTAGCTCCTTGTATGTCACTGAACCCGCCCCCCTCAAACTCCATCCCCGGAAAACGTCTATATAGTCTCAGGCTCCCTGTCTCAGGTCAGAAGTTCTGCCCATCTCCCTACTTGTGGTCCTTTCTGTGTGTTTAGAGTTAATAAAGTCTTTTCTTCCCCCATTTCAGCTTCTCTGCTGCGCAGCCACCACCGCCATCGCTGTTGCCTCTAAAACCTATCAATTTGAAAGGTTCCCAGTATCACTAGTACTGATCATAGATAGGCATGATGATATTTTTTTTGAAACCCAATGCTCTATGCTCTTGTTTCCTCAAATGATAGGGTTGCTATCAGACCAATTCATTTCTTCAACAGTCAGTTTTGGCATATCCTATAATTCTCATTAATTTTCGAAGTTAGCCTCTAAGTTTCTGTTGAACACAGTTTATTTTTATGTGGCTGTTGTTGCCTGGCCTCTTTGACTTGTGATCTGGTCTCAATTGCCCACTTCATTTTCATGGATTTTGCATCTATTGTCTCTTGAGATCTATATAGTAGCTGTTACATCATGAATTTTTTTTTTTGTGTGTAATATATATACATATATCATTCATTATGTTATATCCATAGTGCTCCTCCATGAAACAGAAGAATGATATATTGGTTTTATGATAAATGTTCATATTGTAAACTATAAACTTGAAATAAATTACTGTTATGAAAAGCAAATCTAAATGGGGTGAGTAACAAATGAAGCTTTGACACTGTACATGAATAGATCCATTTTTTTCCATGTACCTAGACTGTTTATAAATAATTTTGATGAAGCATTTAAATCCCATTCATATACTAAATGTCATTAAAAGATTGTTTGTCATCTGTCCTAAATTTTCTTTCATAATAGCTATTAATTATTTTCTGACTTGTTAAAATCCAGTGGGACTGAGAGACTAAGAGGGAAAATGGGGATATGTGTATCTAGAAAATCAAAACAGAAAATAGATACAGAGTGAATCCTATGAACCAAGAAGCGTAATTGGCAGTAGCTTTAAAAGCTGGCGTCGGATGACAAATAGCAACATGCTGGTGCTATTTTCTCTTTAATCTAAAGAGAGTTAGAGAATGCTGTCAGATATTTGAAAAAATAGATTAGAGTTGTGTTTTGCAGAGTTGCTAGATTGAGTTCCCACAAATTTAACCTTCTATTAGGCTGATCAATGCCCCCTAGCATGTGGTCAGTGTTTGCTAGGATACTTCTTTAGCAAGCTACGAAGGTCTTGCGCAAGGGCATGCCTTGGTAGACGTGCCGCCAGGATTCTGCAGTGCTCATGCTTCAGCTTTGCCCAGTTTATTGAAAAATACAGTGTATTCCTGTTCTGCTGTGTGTTTCCAATGAGCTCGTGTAGCCGAGTTCACTGGAATATATTGACAGTGGTTACTGGCAGAATCAGGTGTGGAATACAAGTGGGCCATCTGTGTGGAGGGCAACCGAGCAATCCAGGCAAAAGTGGAAGACTTGGAGCTCACTAAGCAGGAAAACTGAAGGGTCTGTGCCGGAAGAGTGACGAGTCCGTACTCGAAGCCTGAGGATGGGTGTTCACAGTAGCGGTGAAGATGGATGGGAGCTCCTCCACAGTAGCAGAAGTGACGCTTCTTCTCCTTTTTATTCCATTCAGCTACAAGCCACTTTGTCGGTGCAGTGCACACCCAGGCTGGGTCTTCCTTCTTCAGTAAGTCAGTCACTCACTCAGAACTATACCAAGCCAAGAAAGTGGGCATTTCTTATGCAAGTTCATACAGCAGTTGACTAACACAGCTCATCACCTTCCTATCATTTTCTATTTTTTTTTTTATTGCTTAAGCATTTTCCCTCAGCTCATGTTAAGTACATAGCCTAAGATTAATTATTCATTTTCACTGTTATCAGTATTAAGAGTTAGTGATCTATATCTAAACTGATTTTTGCCACTGGCTCTTAAATATACTTGAATATTTTCCTTAATACATTAACACCTATGCCATTAGCCCACGTATTTTCATTGAAATATTTGTGTGTGTCTCTCTCTGTCTCTGCTTCTGTCTCTCTATCTCTATCTCTGTCTCTCTGCTTCTCTGTGTCTCTCTGTGTGTCTGTATGTCTCTGTCTGTCACTCTGTCTCTCTGTCTCTGTCTCTCTCTTTCTCTCTCTCTGTCACTCTGTCTCTGTCTCTGTCACTGTTTGTGTCTGTGTCTCTGTCTCTGTCTGTCTGTCTGTCTCTCTGTCTCTCTCTGTCTCTCTCTCTCTCTCTGTCTGTCTCTCTGTCTCTCTCTCTCTCCCTCTTTTGTGGCCAGCTCAGCCCACAGTGGGTATGGGGCTGGCATGATATGTGGTGCCAGGGATTGAACCATGGTCCCTGCATTTGCCTAAGCTTGCCTAAGCAGGCACTTAAGACCACTGAGCTATCTCATCAGTCCTTCATTGAAATGTTTTGGAGCACTCATATAATATGTGGCAGCAGTATCTTTCTTCAATTACATGCAAATCACATTTTGTTATATACGGCTTGTAAATCAACATTCTCCCCATCACTTCTTAGATCCACAGACTTCAAATTCTTTCTTTTTGATGAACTCATGGCCTTTTTCTCAACCCAATGCAGGAAAAGTTTCACCATAGTACAAGCTTGGCAGTAGTACTTTGAGTCATAATTACAAAAACAACTTATAAAGAACACTGAGCAGAGTTTGCCTTGGCAAATAAGCCAAAGCTATTATTATTGTTTTGGTATCAGGAATTGAACTTAGAACGTGTGCTTGCCAGGCAGGTGCTATGCCACTGAGTTACATCCCGGACACTTGGCAAATAAACCAATCAAAAGACACAATGTGTTGTTTGAATTACTTGACTAATGGAAATTTACAGAGCCTCATTTCTAATTTTATTTATTTGCTTATTTATTTATTTATTTATTTAGTAATTGGTACACTAAGGGTCTCATAATGCAGCTCACACTTTTAGTGAGCCTCCTGTCTCAGCCTTGCCAGTGCTGGGATTACAGGTCTGCACAAGTACTCTGGGTCTCACTGGCTGGCTTAGTGCACCCCGGGATAGGGCTGGCACAGCATGTGGTGCCCAGGATTGAACCTTGATCCATGCATTTGCCTGAGTAGAAGCTTAGTCCACTGAGCTATCTGGCTGGCCCATTCATTTCTTTTCTTTTTTTTAAATATAATTTTATTGACAAACAAATAGCAATGAGACAGTTTCAAAACCGATCAATAGGACAGTTGCAATAATAAATACATTACACATTGTTGTCTCAGTGGTTATTCATTGTACAAGATGCAGACATGACATCCTGTCCAGAAACACTACTAGAACAAATCTTATTCATTGAATTAAGAGAATGGAGCTGTATATGTATCCTAACTATTTTGACTATAGATACAAAATGGTCATTCATTTGTATCCTCTCGTTTTGTTTAATTTTGTCAGAGAGGGGTATTCCATTGTCATTTAAGCACTGTAGGTGTGTGAATTCAGCAAAATATTCCAATATAGTCAGTAATCCATAATAGTAGTGGGTTATCCACTGTACAGGCAATGTCATAAGTTGATGACCAGAGCCCTTTACAGCTCAGCATATCAACATGGCTTCACCCCTTATACTTCATTTTTATACTTTTCTGCTAGACGGTTAAGACCAAGATAAAGCAAGACTTATATAACAAGAAATATAACTTTAGTATCTGATAAGGTCAGTCAAGTCCCCTCAGGATTTATCCTGTTACCCTGTACCATAGTTTGTAGATCCTTTGTCAGTGTCAGCCATGTGGATGAGTCATGGCCATTGCTTGATCAATTTGTTCTCTGTCAAAGCCTGAGAGAATATTTTCTCTCCATATGACTCTCCTTAGGTACACTCTACATCATTGGTCATATTCCTCTGTGGCCCCATAGTCTCCTTGATCAGAAAATTTGGGACACAACTGAGCTACATGATGTTTCCGCATAGGTTCTCCTACGTCCTGAGTGTTCACTGACTTTGAAAGGCCGGGGCCAAAATGTTGGCTGTCCTTGTAGCCTTTCAATTTTTCTCTGATTTTTGGTCTGCAAACTTAGGTTGTTAACTCTCCAGAAGAGAAGGTTATTATTGCCCTACAACATATGCAGTTGGGTTTAACCTCACTCTCTCTCTGAATATCAAACCTCTTAGGCATAATATGGAACAGTTATTTTCCATCTGCTATTGATATGTTAAACTTTAAGTCTCTACAGAATATGGAGAAAAAATTAAAAAATAAAAAATATTTTAAAAATATGAATAAACCAATTACATATTTTTACACAGAAATTTAGAAACCTAACCATATACAGCATTGTAGCAGGACAGTCCTATGACATTTTTTTTTTATCTCTTGTTTTCATTTATTACACTTTTTTTTTTTAAAACAAACGTTTACTTGAGAGATAGTATGGCCGTAATTGGTATGTCATGACAAGCAGTATGGATTTAGAAGACCAAAATGACAGGCATTCCAAGCATGACCCTAGCATTACACATTGCTATCTTCAGTACAGTTGCTTAGTTCACAGGTATCAGCATATACAGTTAGTCAGGGTGAGAATCCTACCAATTAACTGCTACTTTCAAAAGCCTGCTGATGTTTCTCAGGATCATTGCCTTACCCATCTTTTGTGCATAAATGTATGGCTTTGCACCTGTCATGTTTCCTAGGTTTACTCCTTGTCCTCTCTTCATTATCTAATTCTCAAGTTCTTGCTTTCCTTTTAATTATATTATACCTTTCCATTTGTATTTATTCTTTAGAGTTCTTATAGAAGGGAGACTATATGATATTTACACATGTGGGTCTGGTTTATTTCACTTATGAGTATATCTTCAAGTGGCATCCACTTAAATATAAATGCTTCAACTTTATCATTTTTTATAACTGAGTAATAGTCTATTTTATAAAAATACTGCATCTTTTTCATCAATTTCTCAGGTGATGGGCATCTTGGTTGTTTCAAAGACTTAGCTATCATAAATTGTGCTGCTATAAACATACATACACATATATCAATATGATATGTTTTCAGTTCCTCCAGGAAAATTCCCATTAGGGGGCTAGCTGGTTTGAATGGGATTTCCATCCTAATTTTTAAGGAATCTCCACACTGGTTTCCAAAATGTTTGCACCAGTCTACATTCCCAATAGCAGAAGGGAAGGGTTTCTTTTTTCCCACAGCCTAGCCATCATTGATTGTTGGTTGATTTATTTATGATAGTCATTCTTTCTGAGATGAGATGGTATTTCAGTGTTGTTTTCATTTGCATTTCATGGATGGCTAGTGATGTGGAGCATTTTTTCATATATTTATTTGGTTCTCCAATTTTGTCTTTTGCTTACCCCTAAGTCTTCAAGAGTTCTTCCTACTTTCTCTTCCAGGAGATTTAGTGTTTCTGTTTTTATATTTAGATCTTTAGTCCATTTGGACTTCAGCTTAGTACATGGTGATAGACCTGGGTCAAGTTTTAGTTTTCGGCATGTAGAGAGCCAATTTTTCCACCACCACTTGTTAAAGAGGCTATCTTTCTTCCAGGAAGTGTGTGTTTGGCCCCTTTGTCAATGATTGGGTAGCTGAGTGTGTTCACAGATGCTTCTGTACCTTCTACATAGTTTTATTGAGAAACAAATAGCAGTGAGACAGTTTCAAACTGATTACTAGCACATTTTCAATAATTAATGCATTGTACATTGTTGTCCTACTAGTTATTCATTGTACAAGATGCAGACATGATATCCTGTCTCACACACTATTAGAAGAAACCCGTCTATTCATTGAATTAAGAGAATGAAGCTGTATATCTATCCTAACTGTTTTAAGTATACCAGTGCAAAATTGTCGTTCATTTCTGTCTCCGCCTTTTGTTTAGTTTTGTCAGAGAAGGGCATTTCATTGTTTAAAATGAAAATACTTTAGGTGCATGAATTCAGCAAAATATCCCAATATAGTCCAATAGCACATAATAGTAGTTGGTTTTCCGTAACACTGGAAGTGTCACAAGTTGTTGACTTGAGTATTTTTAGCTCAGCATATAATATGGCTTTACATTCTATTTTATTTATGCATTTATTTATTTTTTGGTCTGGCTCTGGATGCCTTCTGGGTAGGTCTGGAAAACTTTGAGGACCCGAGGATTGAACCTCCGCATCCTGAGCTTGCTTCCTTTGTTTAAGCAATCACTTAAACAAATGAGCTAGTGGGAAGGCCCTCACTTCTGCATCTTATAGTCTATTACATTGATCTTCAGGTCTATTTTGTTGTCAGCGTCATGCTGGTTTTATCACAGTAGCTTTGTAGTATAATTTCAAGTCAGGAATTGTAATGCTGCTTGTCTTGTCTTTGTTCCCCAGGATTGCCTTTGCTATTTTTGGACTTTTCTGGTTCCAAATAAATATTAGGAACCAGAAAATATTAGGAACATATGTCTAGGGCTGTGAGGTATATTGGTGGTAGTTTGATAGGCATTGCATTTAATCTGTACAGCAATTTTGGGAGTGTGGCCATCTTCACAATGTTGGTTCTTCCTATCCAAGAGTAGGGAATATCATTCCATTTTCTGAAATCCTCCACGATCTCTTTTTTCAGAGTACTGTAATTTCCCTTGAAAAGATCTCTGACTTCTTTAGTTAGACTAATTCCAAGGTATTTAATTTTTCTCGTTGCTATTGTAAAAGGTACTGTTTCTCTAATTTCCCTCTCAGTGTGTGTGTTATCTGTGTAGAGGAATAGTATTGACTTTTGGGTATTGACTTTGTATCCTGCTATGCTACTGAATTTCTGTATTAATTCTAGTAGTTTCTTCAAGTTTTTTGGGTCTTCCAAATAAAGTATCATGCCATCTGCAAATAATGATAATTTAACTTCTTCTTTACCTATTGTTATTCTTTTTTTTTCCCAGAATGGGGATTGAACTCAAGCCTTTGTGCTTGCCAGGCAAGTGCTTATTCTACTGAGCCATCTCCCTGGCCTGTTACTCTTTTTATTTCTCTCTCTTAAATATATTTCATATATTTATTTGCTTCTTTTTAATTTTGTCCTTTCCCTACCCCTGTGTCTTCAAGAGTTCTTCCTACTTTCTCTTCCAGGAGGTTTAGTGTTTCTGTTTTAATGTTTAGATCTTTAATCCATTCTGACTTTAACTTAGTGAATGGTGACACACCTGGGTCAAGTTTTAGTTTTCGGCATGTGATAACCTATTGTTATTCTTTTTATTTCTCTCTCTTGTCTAATGGCTCTAGCTAATGATTCCACAACTATATAGAATAGGAGTGGTGATAGAGGACATCCTTGTCTTATACCAGATCTGAGAGTAAAAGATTTCAGTTTTTCTCAATTTAGAATTATCTTAGTCATTGGGGTGTCATAGATGATTTTTATGAGATTTAAGTAGAGATCATCTATTCCAATTTTGTGTATGACTTTGAACATGAATGAGTGTTGGACTTCGTCAAAAGCCTTTTCTGCATCAATGGAGATGATCATGTTTTGTTCAGATTTAGCTCCATTGATATAGTGTATTACATTTATAGATTTGCATGTATCGAACCATCCTTGCATCCCTGGGATAAATACTACCTGAGCATGGTGTATAATGTTCTTGATGATTTGATGTATTCTATTTGTGAGGATCTTATTCAAGATTTTTGCATTTATGTTCATGAGAGAGATTGATCTGTAGTTCTCTTTTTTAGTTGTTTCTTTCCCTGATTTTGGTATCACAATAATACTTGCTTCCAGGAATGATTTTTGGAGTATTGCTTCCTTTTCAACTTAGCTGAAGAGTTTGAGGAGTATAGGTATTATATCTTCCATTAATTTCATGTAGAATTCAGCTGTGAATCCATCATACCTGGACTTTTCCTTGTCAGTAGGTTTTTTTTTAAATTACATTTCATATTTCTTTGGCTGTTATTGGGAGTATTTATATTTTCTTGATTAAGTTTTGGTAATCTGCATCTTTGTAGGAATCTGTCCATATCTTCTGTGTCTTTTATTGTGTGAAGTAAAGGTTCTCAAAGTAGCTATTGACAACCTTCTGAATTTCCACTGAGTCTCTGGTAGTTACACCCTGCTTTTTCCTTATTGCTTGTATTTGAATTTTTTCTTTCCTGCTTTTGATGAGTTTACCTAGAGGTTATCAATTTTATTTAATCTTTCAGTGAACCAGCTTTTTAATTCATTTATTCTTTGAACTGTTTTCTTCATCTCAACTGAATTAATTTCTACTCTAATCTTTATGATTTCTTCCTGTCTTTGGACTTTGGATTTGCTTTCCTCTTCCTTTTCTAGATGTTGAAGGTGCAAAATTAGGGTGTTTATTGTTCCCGTTCTGTTTTCCTAATGTGTGAGTTCACAGCTATAAATTTGACTTTGAGAACTGCTTTCATCGTATCCCATAAATTACGATAAGTTGTGCTTGAATTTTCATTGAATTGTAGATATTGTTGAATTTCTTGTTTCATTTCATCTGTGATCCATTGCTTGTTGAGTAGAATGTTGTTTTATTTCCATGTATTTACGGGGCTTTTCTGTATCCTTTTCTCATTTATTTCCAATTTCATTGCACTGTGGTCAGATAATATGCATGGGATAATTTCTGTTTTCTTGCATATACTTAAGCATGCCCTATGGACCAGTATGTGGTCTATTTTAGAAAATGACCTGTGTGAAGCTGAAAAACATATATATAGCTGTTTTTGTGTGCAACACTCTGTACATGTCCATTTATTCCAAGTTCTGGTTCAGTTCTTCTACTTCTTTTGTAATTTTTTGTCTGGTTGACCTATCTTTTTGGGATAAGGGGGTATTAAGATCTCCTGTTAAGATTGTGGTATTGAATATTAGATTTTTCATGTCCATTAAGATTTGTCTTATATAGTTGCGTGCTCCCATGTTTTGTGTGTGTACATTTCTGAGTGTTACCTCTTCCTCTTGAATTTTTCCCCTAACCAGTATATAGTGGCCTTTCTTATTTCATTTTATCATTCTTGATTTGCAATTGAGACTGTCTGAGAACAGGATTGCTACATCTGCTTTTTTCTGAGATGCTGATGCATGTAGTATTGTTTTCCATCCTTTGTTTTTCAGCTTATGAATGTCTTTATGAGTTAAGTGTGTTTTTTGTATACAGCATATTGTTGGATTTTGTTTCCTAATCCTCTGTGCCAGTCTATTTCTTTTAATTGGTGAATTGAGTCCATTTACATTGATGGCTATAATTGAGATGTACTGATTTATGATCAACATGTTATTTAGCTGCTTTTGTTTACTCTTTTTCCTCCTATATTTAATTGTTTGCCCTATTTAGTGGTTTCCTCTTGTTCTCATTCATGGAGTTCTGATCATTTTGGTCCCTCTCTAGAACATATTTCAGTATTCTGTGTATGGTTAGCTTTGTTATCATGAAATTCTTATTTTTTCTTGTCATGGAAGTATTTCACTTCCCCATCAAAGTTGAAAGAGAATTTTGCATGGTGTAGTAGTCTTGGCTGCAATTTGTTTTCATAGAGTACTTGAAGTACTCTGTTTCATACTCTTTCTGACTTCATGATTGGTGAAGAGAAGTCTGTAATTATTCTGATGGATTTTCCTTTAAATGTGATCTGTTTCTTTTCTCCAGTGGCTTTCAGTATATTGTTCTTGTGCTGCATTTCTAGGATTTTGACTATTATATGTCTCAGTGTATTTTCAATTGGGTTGCATTTATTTGGAATTCTGTATGCTTTGGTTAACTGAATGTCAGATTGTTTTCTCATATTTGGAAAGATTTTGTTATTATTTCTCTCCATATTCTTTTTATACAACTTATATTGACTCCTTGTTTTTCTTTTCTTTTTTTTTTTTTTTTTTGGAGGAGCTGGGGCTTGAACTCAGACCCTTGTGCTTGCCAGGGAAGCACTTATTCTACTGAGCCATCTCCCCAGCCCCCAAGACTCCTTGTTTTTCACTGATGCCTATAAGTCTCATGTTGTTCATCTTTGTATTGTATTCCAGGTGATGAATTATTTTTTCCTGCATCCTAGTTGTTTTAAGAGATCTTTTCTTACCTTTTCACTAGCTGCAACAGTGTCTTCAAGATCTGAAACTCTATCTTCACTTTCACTCAAACACTTTTCCAAGTTTGTGATTGAGATTTTAAGTTCCTCTGTATCTCTTTGACTCTGCTTCATGTGATCTATTGCTTTCCTGTATTTCTCATTCAAGGAATCCATCACTTTTCTATTCTCCTGTTTTTCTAATCAGTGTCTTCTTGAGAAAAGTTATTAATTCTTTTACCTCAGAGATTATTTCTCCTCTGATTTCCTCTATATGTTTCTGCATTTGATTCTTTACTTCAGATGCTATTAGTTCAGAGATTCTGTTTTGTATTTCAGAGATTAATTCTGATCTGAGTTTCTCTATACATTTCTGCTATTGTTTCTTTACTTCATACGCTATTAATTCAGACATTTCACCTGTGCTAGTGTCCTCTGCACTTGTTCTGGGTGGGCTCTGGACCTGAGATTGCATTTTGCTCTTTCTCTTTGTCATTTTGTATAGCACTGTCCTCTGACATTTGGTGTAGAGCTTTGTTTTAGTTATAACCTTAGCACCTACTAAAATTCAGGTGAAGATCTCCTAAGCTTGAGTTCATCCAGTTGTGCCTGGCTTGGATATGGCCACTGTGATCCTTCCTCCTGAAGCCCTTGTAGTTGAACCTGTTGTGCCCCTCTGACAAGATATTCTGCTGCTGGATTATCTGGGTCATTTTGGCCTCTAATCTCTTTGCAGGGACTTTGGCTGCAGAGTTTCAACCCAAGCCTGTATGCCAGGTCTGTACTGGTTCTGGAGGGGTGCAGGAGGCACAGGAGAGAGCAGAAGCTGTCCCACACACTTACTGGACCTGGGCTTGGGCAGATCTGGAGGAGTCCTCTGAGTCCCATGCAAGTTCTCACACAGATGGCGGGCTTGGGCTGGCTCTGGAGGGGTGGTGGGGTCCCAAAGCATGGCGAAAGATCTCACTCATGCGGCAGGCCTGGGCTTGGTCATGAGGGGTCCAGTAGGCACAGGGGAGTGCAGAAGCTCTCCAACATAATCGCAGGGCCTGGGGCATGTCTGGAGGTGTCCCCAGAGCCTGCTGGAAATTCGCACTTACAAGGCAGGCTTGGGCTGGCTCTGGAGGTGGTGAGGGGTCCTGAGAGCACTGTCAAAGGTCTCACTCACGTGGTGAGCCTGGGCTTGGTCCGGAGAAGTCCAGCAGCTGCAGGCCCATTCATTTCTAACTTTGACATTCATTAGTCTTTAGCTTCACAACAATCATGCATGCATATGCATTAAACGAAGCACTGAAACAAAAATGAACCTTGGATACAATAATAATCTAGGATAAGTTTCTACTTACTTTCCTTTTCTTATGCCTACACCAGAATTTAGCACCATAATTATAAGAAAGTCTCTTTGTTAGGAGTCTGAAAATACTATGCTGTGAACCACTGAAGTCAATAAGAATGACAACTCTATACATTTTTTTCTATGCAGTCAAGTGGGAATGTAATTATGTGCAAAAATGAGTTTGCACATTCCTTTTCATCAACAAATTACCATAAAGCTTATCTTGGAACTTATGAAGATACTGACTTCTTTCCAAGGGCTGGGGATGTAACTCAGTAGCACAGAGCCTGCCTGACAAGCACAGGGTCCTGAGTTTGATTCCCGGTACCAAACCCCCTACCCCAAAAAAGTACATTGCAAAACTATATTCATTCTCTAAGTTTTCTAAATTGTAGCTTTTCTATATAGTTTTCAAAACTTAAACCATGTTGCTTTTGTGAAATTTATATATTTCTTATTAAAAATCTTCAAAGAGTCTTTTACACTGCCTTTGTCTTAGTGACTTTCTTTTTTACTGGGACAAGATATGCAATACTCACACCTTAAAGAAGAGGTTTACTTTAGTCCACAGTTATTAGAAGATTCAGTTCACAGGTGACTGGCTTCATCTCAGGAAGTGCACAATGAAAGGGCCTGGTGGAGAAAGCTTCTCACATCGTGGTGTTCAGAAGAGAGAAAAGGGAGCAGCCAGGGAGAAAGACGGAGCCTTCAGATCATGCCCTCAGTGATCTCTCTATTGAACCTCTGCCTCCTAACAGCACATTCAGAGACTGACCTCATCAGTAATGAACCCAACGATGGGCATATTCCCTCTGTGGCCCAGCCCCTTCACAGGCCTCACTTCGGAACACATGAAGATTTTGGGATATTCTACATCTAAATCAGAAGTCTCTTTTGCTTATACTGTTATGTTTCTAAAATGTTATACTTTATATTCTTTATAATATGCTTAGTGCTAGTGTTATCTTTTTTTTGGGGGGGGGAAATATGTTGCAACTATCTACTTTTCTTTTGTGTATTTTTGTGTTACAACTTCTATGTAGAAGTCACTGCCATGCTTCATGGGTCATAGGTGGGGAGTTTCAAAGGTGGATGGATTAGGGTGTGTGAATGTGGTTTAAGAGCAGGAGACTGAGACAAGGGTATGGATAACTGAAGCTCCACGCTGTGTAGAGATGGCCTCAATCAACAGATTTGCAGCCTGGATGGAATATAAAAGGACCAAAAGGAGGCAGGCGCTTTTTCTGCTTGCTGCTTTGATATTGCCTGCCTGCCTCCTATGTACTGTTTCTCCTCACAGCCCCCCTCTGCCATGCCCCTCTGACTTGGAGCTATCTAACTATGAACCAAAATAAAAACAAACTGAGCTAAAAATAAATCTTTCCTCCTTCAACTTGTGGATGCTGAATATTTTGTCTCAGCAAAAAGGAAAGGAGTTGTGTGGGCTCTCATTAAGATAATAGGAGGAATAGAGAATTTCAATGTGGAGCATATGATCAAAGTGAAAAGCAGCCTAAACATATTTACCGTATTATTTATTGTGCAAAGTCCCCCAGATAGATCCTGGCATCAATTATAAACTAGTCAATGCTTATATATCAAATATAAACAAATAATTCTAAATATAGTATGAAGACATCAAAAATGGTCTGGCAGGGTATCTTATCATAGATGCTGTAGATGTAGTCAAATAGCAACTAAAAAGTACTACAATATTTCCTTTTACATATGAACAGCCCAGGTACTAACGCATGATGTGGCTTGTAATTGTTGTAATAATAATTGCTTTTGTACTTAATTACCTTTGCAGGGAAGGTGTTTTCTCTTTTGTTCCAAATTTCCACGGATGTGTTTTCTATTTCAGGGTCTGACATGGAATATTGATGAAGTAGTTCAATATTTTTACCTACACCCCAGAGTAATACTGTCTTGGATAATATCAGAAGTACATAGATTTTTTGAAAAATTAATTCAGGAGAAAATCTTGGTCATTTGCAGTTGTAGATTTATAAATTAATTAATGAGATATGTAAATAGCCTCAATAGCTCTCAGGGGTAGCACTTTCCAAAATGATAATGCATTACTGTAGAAATAGATTGCTTGTTCACTTCCAAAGCAAAATTTTAAATTCAATTTATAAATGTATTTTTATATTATATAGATGTTCTTTGATTATAGTGTTCATATACTCGTAAATGTTATAATTTTAACTGAGAAGATTTTTTATTGAAAACAAACATAAAAAAGCAAGGGACCTAAAATGCATGTTTATTAGGAAATCTGAAAACTCATTTACCTTAAGTACCATTGTCTGAAATATGTGAGATGAACAATAAATAGCTGTTGAACGACTAAATAGTTGTTGAGTTAATAGGTTAAGCATATATCTTTTCTCTAGTTAACTGCTGTTACAGTCTCAAATATGGAAAATTCACATAAGGTCACAAGGGCTTGACAGAAGAAATCTGTTTACCTCATCCCATCCACGAAGTAGAGAGAGAAGAAAAGAGCCAAATAGGAGAGGGGATGGGACAGGTCACAATCCACAAGGTTACACCCTCATGGCTCATTGCATTTACCTAAGCCCCACCTTCTTAGTTTCCATCACCTCCTAATAATATCCTCAAAGTACTAATCCATTGGTGAAGATGTAGTCTTCATAATCAATCACCTTCTGTTATGGTCTGTGTCTAGTTGTCCCCCCAAAGCGTCATGCAGTCATTAGATTTCCAGAGTTTGCGATTAATTCATTATCCAATGTGGGGATTAAGAGTGTGAGTGCCACACTCATCCTGGGGTGGGTAATCTGCGTACAGTAGAAGGAAAGGAGAGAGGCGTGGTAGCTGCCACAGCCGCTGCTCCTCCCCTTGCTCTTTGCTGCTTTCCACCTCGATGAGCTGCTGCCCTCTACCATGTGCCACTCTGTCTTGGAGCCAGCTGAGTATGGACTAAAACCTGCATGAACTGTGAGCTAAGTAAAACTTTCCTTCCTCAGTTTTGGTATTGGATATTCAGCCCCAGGGTAACGAGTGAAAAGTAATTGACACACTTTCCAAATCACTGTCTGTGAATGCGTGAGCCTTTTATTGAACATTTTTTCACACAAACATAGCAAAATATAACTCTACACTTGTCTTAATCATTATTTAGTCATTCAGCTTGGCTAATTATCACTTACCTACTTTCTGTCAACACCAATTGTTTGCCCCTGCACATGAAAGGAAAAGAAAAGTAAAAGGATTGCACTGAGTTCTCATAAACTCTTGAACTTCTCCATAGGACATATGTGGACACTTCTAAAACAGTAAAAGAAATAAGAATCATTTAAATAATAACAACTTCATAACCATTCCGGAGCATGCTCATTGAGGTTGACCACAAGGTTTAACTTCAGTGCTATATTTATTAGTAGGAAGCATTTATACTCTACAGGCAAAGAAAAGGAGGCCTCCCTCTCTTTTGGCTGGAACACTTGACATCTGGGAGATATCCTCCCTCTTTCATTTCCTTTTTTATTGTACAAATGGAACAGTTTAAAAGAAAAAAAAGACAGAGTTAATATTAAAAATTCCTTGTTGTCATTTCAATTTGTCATTTTCTAACTGCTTTTCTCACAATTTCCACCTTTCCAGTCTCTGCTCTCTTGCTTTTCTGTAACTCACTCACTATAAATCAACATGTTTATGTAGATTGAATTGAAATGAAATGTTCTTTTCAAACATTTTAATTTGCATCCTCATGTTAATTTTTCACTAACGAATTATAAATCTAACAAAAATCAATCAACATTTGGAATAGAAGTGCCTTAAACATGCCTTCCTCATACTGACTTACCATGGATTTTGCAAATGTTAGCAGTAGTAAAAATGATATCGAAGGGGCCAAGGAGATAGCCCAGTGGCATAAGCACCTTCCTAGCCAGTGCAAGGTCTTGAGTTCCATCCTGAATACCAAAAAATAGATAAGAGAAAAGAAAAGATGATATAGAAAAGTAGTACTGATTAATTATATTAACATCAATATAAAGTAAAATGTAGTTAGTGGAAAATTACATTTGCATGATAAATTAGAAAAATTCCATGTATGATCATAAAGTAATAATATCATTATTTATGTGTTTGTCAAAAAGGGAAAAGTGTTTTGTTTTGCCACAACTGCATTAATACCTAGAATTGTAATGTTTTCATCTTATCAAGGTAAAAAGATATATTACAGTTTAGCAAAAAAATAATTCTTTTTTGCTGGGAAAGCCCAGAATAATTAGATTGAATTGAATAAGTTGTTTAATTCCTGGAACTGACACTAAGCAATTTTCTGTAAAGATGCAGCAAAATTATTTGATTAGTTATAGAATTACAGATGATAGAATGGATATAATTAGATTTAGAAGGTGACATTTAATGAGAAATAGGGTTAAATGGAATTTTCTAATAAATAATACCACTAATCTGATGTTAGTAGTATGTAAACTCAATTTTGTTCCTGATACACACATAATTTACCCTAACTCAGTGGATGCTCAGCCCTTCTTTCTATTTCCTTCTGCACAGGTTTTGCTCTTTTCCTACAAGCCTACACACCTATTGGTTGGTGCCACTCACATGGATCATGGTCTTTCTTCTTTAATAAATCCACTCACTCACACTCAGAACAATGTCAAGCCAATCAATTGGGCATTTCTTACCCAATTTGACAATTTGACACAACAGTTAAATATCACATCTTCTTTTATTTATTTCTTTAATTTTAAAGAAAGTACAAAATGGTTTTTTTTTTTGTTTGTTTTTTTGGGTTTTTTTGGCGGAACCAGGGGTTGAACTCAGGCCCTTGTGCTTGCCAGGGAAGTGCTTATTCCACTGAGCTATCTCCCCGGCCCCACAAAATGGTATTAAAACAGAAAAATTACAAGTGATACAGAATTTCACTTAACAAAATAATATGAATTTCATATATTTTTTGTAATGCATAATGTTATCTTCCAATGAGTTGTTCATATTATCAGATATATGCATGGAAAATGAGAAGCAGAAAAAAATAAAGAAATATATAAGAAATTAATAACAAAAAGCACAAACAATTGAAAAAAAGAGACAAAACAAATTAAGCTTTAATTTTTCCCTTCCATAGACACGTAGAAATCCACAGTACAGTTGTCTGAACCATCCTGTGACATATATAGATATAGCTCTTTTTCTACTCCCTCTCCTGTCCTTCTTAACTCAGTGATTCCTTCCTTCTGAATAAGCTCATTCACTTTTCCCAGCATCTATTGCAGCCTTCAGATTTTATTTTCTCTTTCAGATTCTCACTCTCAGGAGACAATATGATGCATGTATGTGGGTCTGATTTATGTCACTTAAGAGAATGGTCTCTGGTTGCATTCATTTACCAATAAAAGCCTCTAACTTGTCCTGTTTTATAGCTGAATAGTACTCCATTATATAAAAATACCACATATTCTTTACCTATTCTTCAGTTGATGGGTAGCTGGATTGTTTCCAAGATTTAGCTATGACAAATTGTGCTGCTGTTGACAGGGGTGCACTTATATCACTGTGGAATATATTTTCAGTTCTTCTGGAAAAATATGCAGGAGGGGAATAGCTGGCCTGACTAGGAACTCCAATCTGAACTTTTTGAGGAATCTCAAAACTGATTTCCAATAGTGGTTGTACAGTCTGTATTTGCACCAACAGTGGAGAAGCGTTCCATTCCTTCCACATGATGTTAGCCATTCTCTCTGGGGTGAGAGAGAATCTCAGTGTTGTTTCAATTTGCATTTCTTGAATGACCAATGATATCGAACTTTTTTCAATATATTTACTTGTCATTTGTATTTCTTCATCTGAAAAGTGTATATTTATCTCTGATGTGCATTTTTGGATTGGATTTTTGACTTTTGGGGGGGCTAAATGTATTAATTAATTAATTAATTAACTTTTTTTTGTGGTACCGGGGATTGAACTCAGAATCCTGCACTTGCCAGGAAAGCACTTATTCCACTGAGCTATCTCCTTGGCCTCTTAATTCTTAATATGTTCTAGATAGAAGGCCTTTCTTGGAAGAACAGTTGACTTTAATTGTTTCCCTTTTTTTTGTGGCAGAACCGGGGATTGAACTCAGGCCCTTGTGCTTGCCAGGCAAGTGCTTATTCTACTGAGCCATCTCCCCAGCCCCTACAATTGTTTCTCAATTCATACATTTTCTTTTTACTCTGTTGGTGATTTCTTTTGATGTGCAGAAAATTTTTCAAAAGACAAGATCCCAATTGTTGATTCTTTCAAGCATTTCCTGGGCAGTTTGGATTTTGTTCATGAACACTCTACCTACCCCTATATCTTTTTGTGTGTGTGTGTGTGTGTGTATTTGGTACAGGGTCTCACTACACAGCTCAGACTCATGGTGTTCCTCCTACTTTCAGCATCCCCAGCACTGGGGTTACACGCATGTGCCACCATGCCCAGACTTGGTAACCAGCTCAGCACACCTGGGGGCAGAGGTAGTGCAACTTGTGGTACTTGGGATTGAAACCTGGTCCCTGTGCTTACCTATACAGGTGCTTAGTCAATGGAGCTATTTCACTGGCCCTACCCTGTCTTTAAGATTTCTACTTACTATTTCCTTCACAAGATTCAGTGTTTCTCTTCAGCCCCTTTATCTAAGACAAGGTTGCTGAGTGTGTTTGTGGTTGTATATGCATCTTCAAATATATTCCACTGATCCTCAGATATGTCTTTTATTGTATTTGATACAGGGTCCCACTACACAGCTCAGATTAATAGTGATCCTCCTGCTTTCAGCCTCCCCAGTGCAAGGATTACAGGTATGCACTACCATGCCTGGACTCTGTGGCTGGCTCAGCGAGCCTGGGGGTGGGGCCAGTGGAGCATACAATGACAGGAATCAAACTCCAGTTCCTGTGTCAGATTTGACTTTCATGCCAGTATTGTACTAATTTTACCACAGGAGCATTATAGTATAATTTCAGGTCAGCGAATGTGATGCCGCCTGCCTTTTCTTTGTTACCAGGATTTCTTTTTTTCTTTTCTCTTTCTTTCTTTCTTTCTTTCTTTCTTTCTTTCTTTCTTTCTTTCTTTCTTTCTTTCTTTCTTTCTTTCTTTCTTTCTTTTTCTTTTCTTTTTTTTCTATTCTAGGTGTCTTCTAATTCCAGATGAATTTGAGGAAAGTTTTCTTTATCTCTGTGAGGCACACTGATAGTATTTCAATCAGGATTGCAGCAAATCTATGTAACAATTTTGTGAATAGAGCAATTTTAGTGTTGGTTCTTCCTATGCCAGAGCATATCTTTCCATTTTTCTGAAATCCTCTTGAATCTTTTTTTAGAGTATCATAATTTTCACTGTACAAATGTTTTACTTTCTTTGTGAAATTGATTTCTAAGTATTTTATTTTTTAAGATGTTATTGTGAAAGGTGTGGTTTCCCTAATTTCTCTCTCAGTGCATTCATTATTTGTGTACCAAAATGCTACTGAATTTTAGATGTTGACTTTGTATTCTGCTATGCTGCTGAATTTGGTTATTAAATCTACAAGACTTTTGGTTGAGTTTTGGGGGTCCTCTGTGTAAGTATTATTTCATCTGCAAATAATGGCAATTTTACTTCTTTTCCAATCCTTATTACTTTTATTTCTCACTGTTGTCTAATTGTTCAGGCTAGTGGTTCCAGAAATATACTGAATAGGAGTGTAGACAGTGAACATACTTGTCTTGTTCCTGATTTTAAACTGAAAGGTTTCCATATTTGCCCATTTAGTATGATGCTGGCTATCGGTATCTCATAGATGGGTTTTATTAGGTTGAGATATAGACCATCTATGCCAATTCTCTGTAGGGTTTTTATCATGAATCAGGGTTGGCCTTTATCAAAAGGCTTTTTCCTGCATCTATTGAGATGATCACGTGTTTCTTTTATGTACTGAGTACAGGGTCTTCAGGGTCTCACTGCACAGAACAGACACAGTGATCCTACTGTTTTCAGCCTCCCAAGCACTGGGATTACAGGCATGTACCACCATGCCCAGTCTCAACTGTCATCTCACTTTGCTGTTGGAGGGTCAGCATAGCATGGGGATTGAATCCCAGTCACCTAGGGCTTGCCTGAACAGGCACTTTAGTCTGCTGAGCTAGCTGGCTAGCCCTATCATGTGGTTTTTGTTCTTAGCTCTATCGATGTGTTGTATTACATTTATGGATTTGTTGAACCATTACTACATTCCTGGAATGAATTCACTTTGTCATAAGGTATAATCTTCTTGGTGATTTGTTGCATTCTGTTTGCTAGCATTTTATTGAGGATTTTTGCATCTATATTCATTAGAGATATTCTCCTGTGGTTTTCTTTATTAGAATGATCTTTCTCTAAAGATCATTCAGAGTATTACTTGCCTCCAGGGCTGAGTTTAGGAGAATTGCTTTCCTTTCAATTTCATTAAAGAGTTTGAGAAAAGTTGGTATTAAATCTTCTCTAAATTTCTTGTGGAGTTCATTTATGAATCCATCATGTCCTGAGCCATTCTTTGTTGGTGCTTTTTTTGAATTATTATTTTTCAATTTCATTTCCTGTTATTTTGTTATGCAGAGTATATCTCCCTTACTTAGCTTTGGCATTTCATATATTTCTAGGAAATTGTCCATTTTCTCTGTTTTCCATCCTGTGAGAGTAAAGATTTTGGAAGTAGGCATGGTGATTTTCTGACTTTCTCTAGCATCTGTAGTGATTTCACCATTTTCATTCCTTATTGCATGAATTTGAGCTTTTTCTTTCCTTTTGTTTTGGTAAGGTTGGCAAAGATTATCAATTTTATTTATTCTTTAAAAAACAACTCTTTGATTCATTTATTCTTTGTATTGTTTTCTTCATTTCCATTGCATTAATTTCCACCTAATCTTTATAATTTCCTGCCCTTTTTTCTTTTTTTTCAGCTTTGGACTTGACTTGCTCTTCTTTTGCTTGGAGCTTGAAGTGCCACATAAAATCATGTATTTAGGCTTGTTCTCTTTTCCTAAGGTACAAATTTACCACTGTAAATTTCTCTCTTAAGACAGCTTTCATTGTATTCCACAGTTTCTGGTAAATAAGATCTGTATTTTCATTTGGCTACAGGACTTTTTAATTTCTTCTTTAATTTCATCTGTGACCTTCTGGTTGTTAGGAGATTTGTATTTAATTTCTATGTGTTTATGGTGTTTCTGTGGTTTCTTTTGTCAAGAATTTCCACTTTCATTACACTGTGGTCCAATAGTGAATGGGATAATTTCAATTCCTTTGCATTTACTTAAGTACATTGTGTGTGCTAGCATATGGTTTGTATTAGAGAATGTCCCGTGTGTAGCTGAGAAGAAAGTGTGCTCCTTTGTTGCTCAGTGAAACACTCTCTAAATGTCTATTAAATCCATTTCTTCACAAATTTGGTTTAGTTCTGTTATTTCGTTGCTGATTTTTTGCATAGTTGATCTATCTTTTTGTATCAATATGATATTATTTCCCCAGTGCCATTATGTTATTGCTCATTTGATTTTTCATGTTTGCCAAAAATTTTTATATGTAGGTGGATGATCTACATTGGGTGAGTATATATTTATAATTGGTCATTTAGGGATTGTTCTCTTTTCATCTTGAAGTTTTATCTCTTCCTCTTACAGGATTCCCTTAGCAAGTATGTAGTGAACTCCTTATCTCTTTGAATAATTTTGGTTTGAAGTTGATGTTGTCAGCAACCAGAATAGCCAGCCCTGCTTTTTTCTGGTTTCCTGTGGCATGGAGAATTATTTTTCATCTTTCAACTTTCAGTCTCTGAATTTCCTTTAGAGTTAAATGTGTTTCTTTAATGCAGCATATTGTTTTATTTATTCATTTTTTCTTAATCCATGGTGCTAGTCTGTTTCTTTTGATTAGTGAATGGAGACCATTTATGTTGATGGTTATAACTGATATGTGTTCACTTATCTTTGTCATGGTATTTTCCTGCTATAAGTTCCATATTTTTTCCTCTCTTTTCAATTACTTTCCCTGTTTGGTGGTTCCTTTCTGTTGTTCATGAAGCTGTGATTATTTTTGTCTCCTTCTAGAATATCTGTCAGTACCCTTTGTGGGGGTGGTTTAGTGGTCACGAATTGTTTCAGTTGTTCTTTGTCATGGAAAGATCTTATCTAATCATTGAATTTTATAGATAATTTTGCAGGGTACATCAATCTGGGCTGAAAGTTCTTTTCTTTCAGGACCTGAAATACTTAGTTTCAAGCTCTTCTTGACTTGATGGTTTGTGTTAAGATATATGCCATGATTCTGATCAGCTTTTCATTGTAGATGATCTGTTTCTTCTAACAGCTTTTAACATTTTATTCTTTTGCTTAATTTCTGAGATCTTGATTATTATTTGTCTATGTATAGATTTATTTTGACTATGGATATTTGGAGTTCTATATGCCATGCTTAAATTTATCTCAGATTATTTGGAAAATATTCTGCTAGTACTTCTGTAAATAATCTCTATGTCATTTGTGTTGTCTCTTGATGTTTCATTGACACCCATTATTTTTATATCATTTTTCCTTGCATCATCTTGTAGCTATTGAGTTATTATTTCCTGGTTTCTTTTAGATTGAAGAGATCTTTCCTTTCATACTCATTATCTGCACTGCTGTCTTTCAGGTCTGAAAGTCTATCTTCATTTTCATTCAGGTGGCTTTGCCAGCTTTAAATGGAGTCTTAATTTCCTGGTTATTTGTTTGACTCTCTTTCATGTATTCTAATTCTTTCCTGTATTGTTCATTCGATGTTTCTATCATTTTTCTTTTCTCTTTTGTTTTTTAATCTATGTCTTCTTTAGCTCTGCTAACCAATTATTTGTTATTAACAACCATTATTGTTATTTCTTTTTTGACCTGAGAGATTATTTCTGATCTTATTTCTTCTATAGCCTCATGGAATTTTTTTTTACTTCAGTTGATATCATTTCAGGAATTTAAGGTCTATGATTTCTAAGCACTTGTGTGTTCTTGTCTCCTGGATTTCTTTTGAGTGGGCTGGAGGATTGAGATTGCCTTTTGCTATGGCATTTTTATCCTCCCAATAATCACCCAAACTTAGCAGTGGTGGGAGAGCAGTGGGGAGTGGGTCAATAAGGCTTCTGTTGCACTAGGCAGCAGAGTAGGACTCATCAGGTCTCTCACTGCTGGGTGGGGGGACACTGGCTGATATTCAACAAAACTTCAGTGAGCCATATTAACCAGGTTCCCATAGGCCACCTAGAATCCTCCTGAGCTCTTAAAAGTTTGGACCACTACAAGCACAAGTTCAATGCCTGTGCACTACAGGTGAAGGGTTTGAGCGTACCAGAGTACTGCAGCCTACCAGAGTCCTCCAAAGTTCTTATATATGGTTTAACCAGTGCCAGCACCAGCTTTCATGCCTGTGCACTGGTAGCCAAGGATCAGATCTTACTATCACATATTCTACACCATAAATCCTTTCTATATTATTCAAAAGTCAAATTGCAAAGTCAGAATCTCATGACTTATATGGTACTCATATTTTAGTATGGTTATCAATTGATTTATGCATTAAAATTCTTCTAAATGCTTAATATATTTTAATCCTAAAAGTTGAACTAAAATATCATGTTGTATTCATCATGCCAAAAGACTTAAATTGGCATAGTACCCATCAACTTGTCGGTATTTTTATTATAAACTTAGCTAAAAGTATTCTAGATTTTCTTACAATGATATATTCACACATTGGTACAGAGTATTATTTGATTATCACTATTATTGTCTTACTTTTTTATTGCTGAGACAATGTATTCAACACCCACAAGTTAAGGGAGAAAAGATTTTTTTTTGGAACCAGGGATTGAATTCAGGCCCCTGTGCTTGCCAGGGAAGCGCTTATTCCACTGAGCCAACTGCCTGGCCCCAGAAAAGATTTATTTAGCCCACTGATTATAGAGGCTTCAGTCCATAATTGGCTACGTTCAACTCACAGTGGCTTGACGGATGGGAATTGCAGTGGAGAAAGAGTTCATGGCAGGCAGTAGACAACAAAAGCAATCAAGGGATGACCACAACTCTTTCTATACCTTGTCCAGCATAATTAGGGTGGGTAGAGCTCACTCATAATCCTAGCACCCTTGACCCTACGATCAGTGCACCACGAATCAATTCCAGTGTCACACACTCTGGATCAAGTCACCTGTGAGCACACAGGTATTTGGGGGAATATCGAAACTCAAACCACAATGATTATTAATAGAGGATTTTATTTGAGACAGAGTCTCACTATGTTGGTCCTGAACTTGCTTCTGTAGCCAATGATTACCTCAAACTCACAGCAGTCCTTCTGCTTCAGCCTCCCAAATGCTGGGATTACAGGCATATACCACATTGCCTGGCCCTATTAGGGGCTCTTATTTTTTCAATAAGGGCTTTTGAAATACTTTATTATTGCTTCTTAGATACATCATGGTTTTTTTAAAGCACTCCTGCAAAAAAGTCTGAATCCAAATTTGTGGATGTATGAATGTATGTATCTATTTTCATATGACTACATGTATATATGTATGAGTAAATGTGTGCATAGGTACATGAATATATGTAGGCATGTAATCTCCCACTGTGTAAATTTTATGCTATATATGTTAAAGCAGCACATGCCTCATCAGGCAGGGTGACACATACGTGTAATCCCAGTAATATATGAGACTCAAGCAGAAGAATTTAACCCATCTTGGACAACTTTGAAATTTAGCAAGGCTCTGTCA
>NW_004524711.1:2962034-2964246 GCF_000260255.1 Octodon degus | reverse complement strand
GCAGGTTTGGCTGGCTTGAGCTGTGGGGATCGAACCACAGCAACCTGAGCCTGACTGCTTTGTTAAAGCAGCCACTTAAAGAACTGAGATAAGGGGCAGGCTCCCAAATGGCAGAAGGATTTTTTTTTTTTTAAGCAAATCCAATGGGATAGCCTAGTGCTGACATCAGCTTGAGCCCTGGGATCCCACCCTGCCTCTCAGGACCTGTATAGAGAAGTTTCTCACATGTTCCCTTGATATTTAGACATTATGAAGGGACACAATGCCAGAAAGAGCTTGTTTTCATGGCTTGCCTCGTGATAGTCTGCCCTACCTTCCCCAGGGTGTTCTATCTGTTTTCTTCTGTTTCATTCAGCCCAGCCTCCCTTCCAGAGCCAGTTTTTTCCTCCCTCTTCACTCTTACATTTACAAATAAACTTTGCCTCTGAATTTTGCTAATTTCATTCAATTCTTTGTTCAAGAAGAGAAGAGCCTGGAATCTTAACTCCAGAAGAAGAGGAAGGCAACCCAGAATCTAGTGACATTTACTTGTTCATCCACTGTTAGGAGGAGCTACCTGATATCATTGTGGTTATCAGGAGAATGAAAAAGCGCTAGATTCTGACAATTACCAGCTTTAAAAACATGTTCATTTTTACTGAATGATTTAAATTTGGCTATGTTAGGCCATCCATCACAAGCATTTGCCTTGTGATTGATAGAGATCTTGAGTATTTATTTATAAAGCCAATTTAAGTGAACTTTTGGATGATAATATATATTTAATTGTTAACACACAAACATGCATATTAATGATATAGGAGAATGAAGCTCCCGACCTGAAAGGTACCTGGGTAGAGTTTGTGTTCTCTAAGACCAAACAATGAATTTTAGGAACAAACAGAGGTTAAGAGCAAAATATTCATTGTGAGAAAGAAAGCTTCTGTCTGAGAGAGGGACAAAATGGGGACCCTAGTAGGTTGCCAAGGAAGCTATCTATTCCAGGTATTTTTTATATAGTAAAACCATGTAGTCAGGCAAGTCTAAGGTGGAGAACATGGGAACTCACTTAGGTAGGCATGAGGTGGGACAAAACTATGGTCAACCCACGAGGTTACAAGCACCATTGCTCAGGTAAAATTGATTAAGTTCAGGACTCAATGGGGAAGCGAGTCACATAGCAAGTGGGCATGAATATAGAACAGGAGTTTATCAGTAGCCCATAGCGATTGGATCAGTGACTTGCTGGCTTCCTCAAGGTGATGATCAATCCCGGATGCTTATCTTTAGGAAGGTCAGCATTTGTTTGATCTTTGGTCTTTAGATCTGGCCTACAGCCCGAGCCTTAATCTCTCTTACAGTTGCAAGGCATCTTGTCTTCCATGCTGCCTCCTTTGAGGGCCTACCCCTGTCTGACTACATATAATATTTTTATGTAATTCATCTGCCTACAACATTAACATGAGTCATGTGAAAGCTTGATGTTAGCAAAACTTTATGGCTTTTCTTTCTGTGTAAGCCTTGAGCTTGGCAGTCTTTATCTGGTAATGTTTTAAATGCGTTTGGATACCCTGAAATCTGCATAAACAGTCTTTCCATGGAAATGTCACAAAAATAAAAGGAAAAGGAATTGTTGAATTCAATTTTTTTTATTAGATGAAACACTTTCAGGTGCTTTAACAGGTTGCCAGCTGGGTGTCTTGGCACTTGCTTGTAATCTCAGCAGCAAGGAGACCCAGGCAGGAGGATTGCCATGAGTTCAAGGCCAACCTGGCACTGCATAACAATCCCTGTCTCAAACAAACAAAGTAGTTACTATAAGTTACCTTAAACAAACGAACAAACATGCAAATACACAAGACCGATGTTTTTAAACCAGAGCATAGACTGAGATATACTCACCAGGTTGAAGTACAATAACCCTTTTACAGTTTTTAGGTTCATAACTGTGAAAAGACTAGTCAGTATTTTTCTTATAAGACATCATCAGTTACAGATTTTTTTTATTTTTTAATTTTTAATTTTATTTTATTTTGACATCAGTTATTTTTATTTTAAAGAAAGAAACAAAAATAAAAACAGTGGTACAAAATCTCAAAACAAGATTTTAGGAGAGTAACAATGGTTAGTACATTGTGTATTGTTATTGCTAAAGTAGTTTCTCTTATTACAAGATATAGGCAAGAAATAATAAGCAAACAACATAGGTATAAACCTCTGTTTTTTTTTTTAG
>NW_004524711.1:2949674-2960483 GCF_000260255.1 Octodon degus | reverse complement strand
TTGTTCCTTCTCTTTGTCATTTTGTATACCTGTCTTCTGACCTTTGGTGTAGAGCTTAGATAGAGTTATTACCTTCGCACCAGGTCCAGATCTATAAAGTTTGGATTCCTCCAGGTGGGTGTTGTTTGGATCTGGCTGCTGTGCTCCACTTCTTTCTGCTGCAGGATTTATAGTTGAACCCTTTGTGTCTCTCTGGCAAGATGTTCTGCTCCTCAATCAGCTGGGTGGGTCTTGCCTCTAGCCTCTTTGTGGGGAGTTCTGCCGAAGGGTTCTGTGCTGGGCCTGCAGCCTCCATCCAATGCTCTCAGTGGGAAACTCCAAAATGATACAAGGAGAAAAACTGGTCTCGGGTGGGTGACCTCCAAACCATACAAGGAACCTCCAAGTGACATAGAGAAAAGCAATCTCTGGACCTTACCTGCACGAGTTTGTGTTCTCTAAAACCAAAGATTGAATTTTAGGAGCAAACGGAGGTTATGAGCAGAATATATTTATTGAGAGAAAGAAAGCTCCTGTCCAAGAGAGGGACAGGAGGGGGGGCCCTAGTGGGTAGTTCCCAGATATCTTTTTGTAATAAGAATTGAAAGGAAAATACCCTTTTACAACTGTGAAAGCAAAGACTAATATTAAGAATGGACTTATGATGATGGTTTTTCTTATTGGAATAGACATATTTCTGTTTAAAACTATTAATAAATCCATAAGGAGCCCTAGGGATATTTTCTTTTAGTAAGAAAATTATCTCTACTGTAAAAACCAGACAGTTTGTTTCATGGAGCAGCATTCCTGAAGGGAGTGAAGGGAAGTGAGAGGAGTAAGCTTCCAGTTCTCTGTAAGGGCAGAAAAGCTGATAAATTTGTAGAAAAACAAATTGCATTTATTCTTTGAAATTCAAGGGTCAAATCCAGACTTGTTTTTAATATATGGCCCAGAGATAAGTGCAGGTCATCTTTATTCTGGCAGGGATACAGGGAAGGGGAAACTCAATCCAGAATGCAAGGGCCACAAGGAGAACCAGTTTAGAGCTGGGGGAACAAAAATCCCAACCATCTCAAGACCTAAGGGTTTCCAGTGGTGAATTTCCATTCCTTAACAAAACATGCCTCCAAAGACAAAAGCTGCAATTGATTTCAATTGCATTGTAAAGTGGAAAATTAAATGATTAATTAAAGAATCTGAGTGACTACTTTTGAAGAGAGAGAGAGACAGACAGACAGACATAGAGAGAGACAGAGAGACAGAGGAAGAGAGGGAGAGACAGAGAGAGAGACAGAGGAAGAGAGGGAGAGGGAGAGAGAGAGAGAGAGAGAGAGAGAGAGAGAGAGAGAGAGAGAGAGAATGAAACAGAACAGATTGGAGAAGCTACTTTAAACTAGAATTTTGGGCTCAAAAAAACCTCTATGCTTGAGCCTTTGTGAAACTATCCTGGTGGAGGTTCATTTTTCTTGATAAATTTGTCCCAGTTTAACATAACTTGCTGGCTTGACTTTTTTTTTTTTTTTGTATTTAGTACAGGGTCTACAGAGTCTCACTACATGGATCAGACTCATAGCGACCGTCCTGTTTCCAGTCTCCCAAGTGCTGGGATTACAGACATACACTAGCATGCCCAGTTTCAGTCCCTTCTCCATGTGCCTCAGAGGAGGGGCTGGCCACAGCATGCAGAAGATTGAAACCAGTCCTTGCATCTGCTTGAGCAGGCATTTTAATCCACTATCTGGCCAGCCCTTCTCCCTTTATTTCTATGTTCCTTTTCCCATTTTTCTTTTCTTTCTTTTTTTTTTTTCTGATAAAACAAGTCCAGTTGGCATAAAGCATTACAATTTTTGAGCCCCTGACCCATCCCCCCTTTGGCCACCTCTCTTGGGCTGTGCATGTTTAGGGGTAAAAGTGACTTTTCAAGGGAGCTGAGGGAAAAGGTGGAAGCTTTTTTTGAGGGGAATGTCCTTTGTTTGAATAGACTGAATAGCAACTCCGCAAAAATGCCAAGTAACAAGGCACAAAGCTTTTACAGGATCTAACGACTGCCTCCATTTTTGGCCCACATGTTCCCTGGCTTCTGTCTCCAGGTTGTGCTCCAGAGGAAACCATGGACATTGTTGTCAAATAACTATCAATAATTTAATAAATTGAGGCTCATAAACTTTCCTCCAGATGTCTTTAAGAGACATTGTAAATGTAGCTTAAGTCATGCTTCCTCACTGCACAAAATTTGATCCATACCATATGAATGAAAATAAAAGAGGAAAAAAAAATAAGTTCCTCCCCTCACTTAGCAGTTGAACAGTTAAAAGCCCTATGGGCTGATGAAACTCAACTGTGGCCTGTGATCTTGCCACAGGCATTCTTGGCCATTCTGCAGCCACCTCTGTGCCCTTAACAGGGTGAGAAGTTGATTGTCCTTGTTCTTTCCCAGGCATTGGAAGGTCAGTCCTCTGTGTTGACCTGCACTAACTTACACCTCACATGGGGCACCACTTCTCAGAGTTTGTGACTGGCACAGCACAAAGGATGAAAGGTTCCTTGGAGTTGATGTACAGTTCAAACTTGAAGAAAGCCTAGAAGTGTTGCCCTTAACTGCCACCCTTCAGTGTGAGAGTCTCATAAAAACAGCCCCAAACTGAAGCTTCTGTGGCTTCTTAATGATAGAACCTGAAGACAAGGAGAAATGTCAGATCTGTGATAAATTAAAGAGTATGATGCGCAAAGGGTAAAAGCACTCATTCTTTAGTGTAGTGTGGCCTTGTGGCCTTGAAGGCCATCTTTTAGCCTCTAAACATGCATTCTGGGAGATTTTGGGCATGTGGATCCCATAATCCTTATTTCTGGATATCCATCTCATATATACCACTGGCCAATGCCCTCCACACAGGGGTACACATCTAGTAAAACTTTTGACTCTGAAATAAGCATTACAATGAAAGAAATAAATTTTAAAAAAATGAAATAAGCATCATAATTTACTTCCCTTGTGTGGATAATGTCAAGTATATTGTAACATTTGAATTTAGATTTAAATCAAAGATAAAAATATTTGTGCTATTAATGTAAGGTAGGTAGGGAGAGAATACTATGATCTTAGAAGGTTGGTAGAGACTCCCATGTGGGCAATAACTCTGTAAGGCAGATTTGTTTTACTGTACATAAAATTGACTTCATGTTAATATATTTTACTTAGTATGAATACCACAACATAATTTACTCGCTAGTGATACTTATGTTGAATTAATTAGTATTAATCAGTTATCCAGTACTTTAAGGCTTTTTCTTTTATTTCTTGTAATTCTATTTATAGATTTAATTTTATTATCTTAATTAAAATATATATTATTAATTAACACCTTGAGGTAAGGATGTGTATATAGATGTCATAGGGTCAAAATTACAAAAATAAAAGACTTTGCTTTGAGAGGAGATCCCACAAACCACTGTTCCCAAAGTGCCATCTAGAGAATTTGTGTTCCTTGTGATTTAATTCATAGTGCCCACCAGTCGAGGCCCTCAGAGAACTCTATTGTCTGAATACAGTAAGCCCAGTTACTGACAGAACTGGTGGCAGAACTGGGTATCATACATTATATATGTCTATCTATCTATCTATCTATCTATCCATATATACACACACACATTTGGTTTTACAAACATGCGGAAGGCAGGGGATGTGGGGTCGTGAAGTCTTCAGGTCTTCCACCCAGATTTCTGAGGGCCTGGGAGGTCAGACAGTGTACCATTGAGAAGGCAATGTAAGCAATATAAGGGACAGAGGAGGAGGTGTATGCAACGTAAGGGGCTGTCTCCTCTCTTGCTGCTCTATCTGTGGTCTACCACCACGAACTGTTGCCCCTCTACCATGTGCCACCCTGCCCTGGAGCCAGCCCCTTATGGACCGAGGCCTCCAGAAAGTGCGACCTCAATAAACCCTTGCCCCTGTAAGTCTGGGTGTCGAGTATTTTGCTTAGCAATGAGAGACAGTAGCTAAGACACTGCTATTATATATTGGTAATATATAATTTTCTTCTTGATTTTTATAGAACTTCCCAGCCAAGAGTTTTCCTTGAGTTTCAGAGAAGAATTTGGACTTCATTTTTTCAGAATCATAAAACTTAAGACTTTACCAACCCTTTAAAGAGGACCTGAATACATTTTACATAAGATGATGCACATGAGTCTTTGGGGGGCCAGAGTGGAATATTACGCTTTGTTTCTAAATTGTCCCCTAGAGCCTCATGTGATCATAGATGGGACCTTTGGAAGGTGATTAGACCACAAAGGCATTGTAGCTCACGAGCCTTTAGGATGGAGGGCCTGGTTGGAAGTGGTGGGTCACCACAGACAGGGCCCAGCAGGCTTAGCTTCCTCTCTATATCCTCCCTTTACTCGTTCTGTCTTACGCATGCCATTACCATGAGGCACTCTGTTCTGCCTTGCAACACTGCCATGCTGTCCTGCCTTGGAGAAAGCCAACTACGAAATGAAACATGACCAAATTAACCATTCCTTCAAGTGTATGTGTCTAACATTGTCCCTTACCGATAAGGAAGCTACCTAATGGCTTACTAATGATTCTATAAATTGGGTCATCATGCTGACCAAAGAGTAATAGATATCTTTCCAAGAATATTATAGCATTTCTAAAAGAGCTGGAAGGTATTAATAGTTTCTTTATGAAAAAAGTAATAAGTACCCTCATGAACAGTTTTTTTTTTTTTTTGAGGAATCGGTGATTGAACTCAGGCCCTTGCACTTGCCAGGCAAGCACTTACTCTACTGAGCCATCTCCCCAGATCCAGGAATAGTTTATAAGCTTAATCTCATTAGAATGGATCTTGGAGGGCTGGGGAGATAGCTCAGTGGAATAAGTGCTTGCCTGGCAAGTACAAGGTCCTGAGTTTGATCCCTGGTACCACAAAAAAAAAAAAAAAAAAAAAAAAAAAAAAAAAAAAAAAAAAAAAAAAAAAGGCTCTTGGAAGACTTTCTGATCCTGTTTAGGTAATCTATTTTTAGATGGATAGAACCACAGATTCCAATTTATTTGTCAGGTTCCCAGGCTGTAGGTATCTCTGGAAGAAAAGTGCAATAGTGGAAGAATTGCAGCTGTGGAAGTATCCTTCATCTGGACTATTTAAAATGATAGCAACTACTCGCATTTGGATGTAGGAAACTTAAAATATGATTGTCAGTTGTCATGGGGGGCCAGGGAGATGGCTCAGTGGAATAAACGCTTCCCTGGCAAGCACAAGGACCTGAGTTCAATCCCCGGTTCCACAAAACAAACAAACAAACAAAAAAAACCCCAGAAAACAAAACAGTTGTCATGGCTTTGGGGTTTCTGCAAAAGAGACAATATAATGCAAGACACATTGTATAAAATTAGTTTATGAGAAATCATCCAAGAATCCCATATAACAAATGCAGGAAATCTATCCACACACTAACTACTAAGGAATCCAGCTGAGGGCCTGGATCCTAATATCCTGCATAAGTCCAGATGAACCTAGAGCTCATAACGATGCCTCCCACAAGTCCAACTGGAGACCTTGAGCCTATAACAAAGTCTCATGCAGGCCCGATTCATAGATTTGTGCTACAAAAGCCCAAAGTTCAGTGATATAAGCTGGGAAGTCTATGCCAGTAGGATGAAGGATCTCTGCTAGCAGGCTGAGGAATCTGAACTGGAGATAGGAAGCAATGCTCAAGGTAAGCACCAGAGCTCCCCCAAAAGTACCCCAGCTGTCCTCAGCAACAGTGAATGCCCAAACTCCTCCAGCAATGAGGAAAGATGAGTTCCCATCAGGAAAGCCAATCCAACAAGCTTCTCCATGAGGTTGAGCAGGGCACCATCTCCCTATTCTGATCCAGGAAGCGATGCTTCAGATGAAGACCAGAGCCCTCCAAAGTTCATTGGGAAAGCCAGCATGACAAGGTCCTCCAGAAAAACAGCCCAAGAAAACTATCAATTTTCAACAGCTTCAACAGCTTCTCCAAAGAGCATCCCTAACAGTGTTTCAGAAGCTTCTCCTGTTCCGCCTTTATGCTGCTGGCAACAATCCTCAGGTGGGCCTCCCGCACCCAGCACCACCTAGTTTAATTCAGCTGGTGTAATAATTTGACCACCAGCTAGAAATCTACTACAGCAATGATACATTTATCTTTATACAAATCAACCCCATTGTTTCACAAAATCAAAAAATGAGACTGTGGAAAGAAAGGAGAATTGAAAGTGTTTATTGGAAGTAAGAAGAAAAGTTACTCTACCTGATTATTCAGCAGGGGTTCTGAAAAGTTGGGTGTTAAAGTACTCTCTTTGTCTTGGACTTTTATGGGTAAGCAGAGCATGGGAACTTGTCTAGTTATCCAGGGGTCACCTACCTCATGTGGCTCTGTGAGATTAGAAAAACCAATTAGGGTACAGGCTTTGTAACAGAGTGCAAAGAAAACATTCTCTCAATGGAGCAATTTCCTAGGAAATTTAGTTCAAAGGAAACCAGCTCACTAGGTATTTTCAGTTCCTTGGAGTTCACCAGGTAGGTAGAGAAGAGTTATTAATGGACTTAGTGTATTCTAAGAAATTTTCTCTCTTCTGAATTATGATTCTTAGTTCTTCATTCTTTTTCTGTTTGCCTTAAAAATCTAAGCTTAACTAGCTATATTGTTTGAATTAGCTTATTGTTTGTATTATTTTCTTTACAACAGGATAATTGTATCTTTGGCCCTGTCCCTTATTGGCTGCCTACTTATAAGCTAACTAGTTAAACTACCATTTACAGTGAAAAAATGGAACTGAATATATTTAATAATTTACTGACAGTAATTTCAATTTAAATAGTTACATGCGGTTAGCACATATGATGGTAGCCTAAGAACAGTTATAATTTAATAAGGGAGATGTTTGTATAAGTGCAGTTTGATCAGTACTCTGATAAATTATGTTTATTGAATTATAAGCAGCAGAAGTCAACTTTAGCTAATTGAAATTAAGAGAAGAATTTATTGGAAAGGTATCACAGTTAACTTATGGATTAGAAAATTTGGCAAGCAACTTCAGAAAGGCTAACACAAAGATATCTCAGCATTAGGAGCATGTTACTTTGACAGGCTATCATTCATGTGATTAAGCTCTAGTGTCGAGGAAGAATTGTATTGTCATTATCAATGAAGTGCCTCTAGTTGGATCAATATTACGGAGGTAGATGGGAAATGACATTAGTATTGACAAACCTACTGGAAGAATCACTGAGCGGAGTAGTGACTCTGACTTGCACCTAGCACATATGCAAATTTTGATTAATACCATAAAGATCAGGCAGAAAGATATTTGAAACAGTTAAAATATAGTGTATCAGAAACTTTCTTGAATCTGCCCTTTTTACTCAAAATATGATCCTTAGGGAATAATTATTGCCATCGTTGAGACTCAGTTTAGAACGGTGAATCTTCAAGTGTTTATTTAAATGAGGAATTAACATTAATAGTTTATAATGAATAATGCATAGCATTTGCTCTTGACCTTCTAGAAATACAAAGTGCCTCCCAAAAGCTTATGCTTATTTAATTCTTAGAAGAGGGAAAGAAAGAGAAGACAAAGAAATATAAATGAAAAGTGAGAGAAGAGACAGGGAGATCATCTATTTAGTAACAGGAATATCACACATTATAAGACAAGCTTTAATTGGGAAAACAAGAAATAGCAAGGTATGAATGTATGAGAGCTAAACTAGTAATTCTTACACACACAGAAATACATGAAATATACACGAATGAACACATACAATTATAAAATTGTCCCTTGTTAGGATATTTATAAGGAGACAATTATTTTCCCCGGAATTGTACTGTTAGCATCCTTTGTTATGGTCTTTCCAGATGTTCCCCTCAAACTCATTTGCTCAAATGTGGGGACTTTGAAAGCTAATTGGATTTTGGGGATGATACAGTGGGCTTTCTGTTAAGAGTTGGGGCCTACTTGGAACAGTTTGGTCACCCAAGAAGTTCTATCTCCCTTTCTGGCTCCCCCCTTAATTTCATGCTTCCTGGATATAATGTGGTAAGATGCTGTCATTTACAGTGCTCCACTACCATGCCTCTCTGCCCTGGAGCCAGAAGTCTATGGATATAATTCTCTATAAACTGTGAGCTGAAGTAAACTCTTAAAAAAATAACTAAGATATAGACATTGTGACTCACCAGGAGAAAATGACTAAGACTGATTTTGGTACCTGATGTGTTTCACACGCTGACAGTACTAGAACACATGCTTTAGAAGCCTTTCGAGATAGTTAAGGGAAGGAACTTGGAAAGGACAGGAGATGCTGGCTGGAGAGGCCTTAGAATGCTGTGAGACAGGCTCAGCAGGTCAGAATGCCAGTAAAAGTGCAGACAGTAAAGACAAGGCTATGGACATCTCAGCTGGGAAGAAGGAATCCCATGGCACTGAACTCCAGGCCATGTATTGTCTGGTAGAAAACTTGTTTACATTTTGCTCATGTCCTCAGAATTTGAAGGAAGATGAGATGGATGTTGCAAAGCTAGTAGTGGAAATTTCAAGAAGCTCAAATTTCAGGCTGTCCTATGAGTATTGTTGGAGGCTTTAAGTAAATTCTACATTTCCAGTCAATGCATAGCTGAGTGATTTTTTAAGATTTTGAATTTCACTGGAGTAGAGGCTTCTGTAAGGTTGTCACCTGTAAAGTTGGAGCAAAGGGGAGATTGGTTGCTAAAAAGATTAGTATTGGAAAGAAATGAAATAGTTTACATCAAGGCAGTACAAAGGATGCTTTGACAGCATAAGAGGAAAAATAAAATTTTGAGAAGAGAGCTCCATGGAATGCTAGGAAATTGGCTTTTTGAGATTCCATTCAGTGTTCTTTCTTTTAGGGGCACTTGCTCCCATGATCCAAAAGGGACTGACGCTTATTAGAGCCAGTGGCTGACCTTGGCATCATCCATGTGGTCTCAGTTTTGTAGGCATGCAGCATGTAAGAGTTGCAGAGTCAGGAAAACTTCCATCCAGATTTCAGAAGTTCTGGGAGTCCAGGCATTGTGCTCTTGAGGCAACAGTGCATGAAGCTGTGAATGAAGCCAGAAGTGCAGCTGAGAGCCCAGAAGCTTGGAGAAGCCAAGAATGTGGAATGTGTGAGGAAAGCTGCAAGAAATGCGTAAAGCAAGGCCATGAGAGAAGATATAAGGGCTGCACCTACAGGCAGTGCTGTAGAAGTGGGTTTCCTAAGCAGCTTGGCATTCATATCCTATTGCCGTGGCTTAATCTGGGTGCCAGACACAGAATTCTGAGATTTAATTTTGCCTTGATGAGTTTTGATCTTTCTTTGTTCCCATAGGTTTGTATATTTTTATTTCTCCCTTTATGAATACAGTATTTAACTTTTGCCATCATATGTCAGCAGGGTTTAACTTCAAAAAAAATTACAGCATCTCACAACAGAGATTAAGCCTTAACTCCCAGAGGAGGTTTTAAGTTTGGACTTTCTAGCAATGCTGAAGCTAGACTTTGCTGAAGCTTAGGCTTTGTATTGGGATGTTCTCTCAGAACATCATGGGTTCAAAGGTGGACTTTTCAAAAGGTGATTGGATATCACTGGAAAAGAAAATAGGCAGAAATTCTTAAAGACATAGGAATAGGCAGAGAGTTCATAAACAAAGCTTAGGAAATACTTCAATCAGGAACTGGGATCTGAACTTATTAGAAAGTTTTTGCACATCAAAAGAAATCAACAGAGTGAAAAGTAAACAGAAAAATTGGAAAATAATTTAGCCAACTGTCCCTCAAACAAAACTTCTATCTAGATGATATAAATAATTTTTACAAAGGGGCCTGGGTGGTAGCCTAGTGGCATAAGTGCCTGCCTAGCAAGCACAAGATCCCAAGTTCAATCTCCAGTACTGGAAAAAAAAATCAAGACCACAAATTTTAAAGGCACAATAAAAATATTTGTATCTGAGATCAATGCACACTTCTCAAATGAAGAAATACAAATGGAAAATAAATATACAAAAAATGTTAAACATCACTGGTTATTTAAGAAGTACAAATTAAAATAACACTGAGATTCCATCTCATAGAAAGAATGACTATCATCAAGAAATCAACAAATAAAAAATGCTGGAGGAGTTGTGGGGAAAAGGGAGCCCTTCTCTACTGTTGAGGGGAGTATAGGCTGGCACAGCCATGGTGGAATCAGGGTGGAGATTCCTAGGATTAGAGGTCTAATCTAAAGCAACTATTTCCTTTCTGGATATTTTTTCAGAAGAAATGGAAATGTCATACCACAGAGGTATATAAGCACCCACATTTACAGTGGCACAATTTGTCATAGCTAAAGCAACAACCTAAATGCCCATCAAATGAGGATTGGATAAAAAAAGATGTGGTAATTTTGTACAATGAAGTATTATGAAGCCAAAAGAAAGATAAACTTGAGGGTAAACAGACATGACTAGAGACCATACTCAAAAGTGAAATAAACCAGACCCTCATGTGTAAACAACATATATACAGTGAAAGAAACTGAAAGACTAAAGAAGATCCAAAAGGTACAATAGATATAATAAAAGGGAAAGAAACTGCTGTAAAGGAAAGAATGATTGGGATGGGGAAAGAAAGAAAAGAATGAAGAAAAAAGTGGGATATGTATATATGCACAAAAGATAGTGAAGATAATTGTATTATTAATTTCTATCAGTTCATTGAAAGGAACAGTTAATGCTTACATTATTTGATCAATTTTACATGCCTATATCTGGTAATCTGAGCAACTACTTTGAAAATAACAATATACCATTGTTATTGCATAT
>NW_004524711.1:2943537-2949574 GCF_000260255.1 Octodon degus | reverse complement strand
TTTTTTTCTTCTTTACAATAGAAAAAGAAAACTATAGATAAAAAGGTGACTGGATGGATTATTTAGATGAACTAGAGGCTGTGGCTTTGTCAGAAGAGGTGGGTGATTGTGGCTTTTATGCTGAAGGTTATATATCTCCTTTCCCAGCTCTTCTGTTGACTTTCTCCTTCCTGCATGCCACCCATGAGAAAGTTCCCTGTGCCATGCCCCTCTGCCATTACATCCTGCCTTGAAGCCAGCTTACTTCTGATGAAAATTGTGAGTCCAATTAAACCTCTTTTTAAACTTTGGATGTCATGTACTGTGTCTCCGTGGTGAGACAGTAACTAAGATGCACGTCTGCTAAGATGTGGAAATCATATTTCTTCCTCCTCAGCCTCTGTCCAAGTTGAAGAAACGATCTAGAGAGCCTGCAGGCTAAGTACCACCTTTCTATGGTAATAGATTAAATATAGGGCCAGGACCTGATCAGGTTCACTATCTGAGTTTATTCTGCACAGGCACAAGAAACTTTGTTCTGTTTGTTAAATCCTTCACTGCTATATTGTGGGCAGGTCCAGAATATTGGTCAGCATTTCTAAGAATTGCAAGACTTTGTTATTTTGGAGTAACATTGGGTCAGGCTGACCAATGTCTGCATGGTGTTGTGTTTACTCTGAATGTCTCTGAACAAAGCAGAGTGCCCAGCTTTTCATGGGTCTATTTCTGAACTCAAACCCCATTTTCCCTCAGAATTTCCCAAGGTTTGTGCTACCAGTGTTTTGTGCTTCCTGAATTTTTTCTTTACTTTTTACTTTTATGGAATTTGCCTCTCTCTGCATGAATGTGCCAATTGCTGTCTGTGTTTTCATTCTATGTCCCTGTTGTGCATTTCTCTTTATCCTGTGATTTTTACTTTTCTTTATCACAGTCACTGTTTTCCTTGGCTTAAGACAATGCCTAAGGAAAATGTCCTCTGTGTCTCTGAGGAAAAACCATTATTGCAACCTGGTAATAGAAAAAAAAATCTGAATGGTGATCATGATGATTTATTCTTCCATATTACCTATGGAAGCAACTAAAAGTCACTTCATATGGCTCTTTATTCCTGCCGTGTTGAATCCACCTGCTCCTGGTCTACTAAGGTAGAGGGCAGAGGAAGCTCTAAGATGCCTCTGTATTTTAACAGTAAGTCCTGAGGGAAATCCTGGGGGTTATTATCCACTGTCTCTCAGATGAGCACTTTATTCTGCTCAGGCTGTATACCCATTCAGTAGCAAGACCTGTATTCATATGAATATGCTAATATTTTCTCTTACCTCCCCGCTGAACTGCCATTTAGTCAGTGCTGGGGTGCATCACTTCTGTTACTTTACTTACCTTTAAATGCCAGTGTTCCTGGGTTTGCCTGGTTGCTTGCATACTCAAATTGCTATCCAGCTACTTCCCATGGTTTCCTCATCTTCTTGTGGAGCTGTGCACCTGTTAGCTGGTAGGAATATCCTGGTGGGGCTTGCAAGAGCTGCCTCATCTCACCTGTCATCAATAAGGTCCTGTATGTGACAAATTTTTTTAGGAATTAAAATTCCTTAAAACTTATCCAATGCATTTCTTATAGTCCTGCTTATCTGAAAATATATGCAGATGGAACACCGACCACATTTCTTTTCCCTTAGCCTCTGAAGAAATTACTCTCCAAATGATAGATAAATTCTACAAAATGATAGATGGTAGCAGCACAGTAACTCTCTGATCCTCCAAAGAGGTCAAAGGAGGGATAATCTATTTAGTGGAAGACTAATATTGCCTTCCATTTCTTTGAAGATTACTGCGCATCTAGCCATATAAAGTTTACTAGTGATGCTGTTTTCTCTGGCAAACCCCTGTCTGTGAAATCTTTCCCTTAGCAACACAGTACTGTGCTCCTGTGGGCAAATAAAAGGGAGCCACAGAAAGACCCCAGCAATCCTTGCCTTCTAGTCTCAATTGTGTGGTTTGGAAGTAACTTATGACTTCAATATGGAGTGTAACACTAATTTTGTCATAAAGGTACAGAAACATGGGTCTGTCGAATCCACATTTATTCTCAGAATATTTCTATTGATGAATTATTAATTTTAACTTTGTGAGTTTTGTTGTTTTAAGCAATGAATACTTAACAGGAAATATATTACAGAGATAAAGTAATGAATTTTTAGTATTTGTTGAATTTATAAAAAAATCAAAATTTTCGATATTGTTTTGTGGTGCACAAAATCTAAAAATGAACAACAAAAATAAATTCTTGTGTGAACTACGAGGAAAACATCAATAGTAGGCGGCGACCTGGCGCGGCGGTCTGGGCGCCGAGTTGTGGAGCGCGAGGTCTCGGGTTCGCGCCCCCGTCCCAACTCTTTTGGGGCTGGTGAGATGGCTCAGTGGTCTAAAGCACCTACTTAGAACAAGCTAAGCAAAGCACAGGGACTGCGGTTCAATCCCCCAGCACCACATACCAGCCAGCCCTGCCCCCTGGTGGGCTGAGCTGGCCACACACACACACAAAATAAACAAATAAATAAATAAATAAATATTTAAAAAAAATTCTTTCTTAAAAAAAATCAATAGCATTTTACAAAAATCTTTACTTCAATTATCAGACCTAAGGCAGTCTGCACACAGGACAACAGTGTGTTCCATATACTTATATCACTTACACAGAGAGTACATGAACTTTGCTTTCCTGCCCTTCATGTAGGACATAATTGACATCTCAATGGTCTTGTTTTGTTGCGAGCTTCTTATTAATTATGTAGTGTGTAGCTAACAGGAATATAAAATATCTATGAAATTAACTATTAAATTCTTAAGATGTTGTCTGCATTTAGAATAGACATTGACATTTTCATATCAGCTATATACCTAATCAACAAACCTAAAGGAAAACATCAGAAATAAATTCAAATATGAACTACAGTGAAAATTCCAGCAGAACTCTGCAACAAAAGTAATCTGTGCTTTAACTGTCACACTTAAGGCAGTCTTCACACAGGACAACTGCATGATCTATGCACACGTCTCACTCACACTGACAGCACATTCCTTTTCTGTGAAGTAGTCTTGTCATCTTTGTTCTCTTTCTCCCTTGTCATGAACTTCCTACCGTATTGTATCACATGCATGTAGCAGGGAAATAAGATACCAATGAAATAAATTCTCAAATATATAAAGAGTGTTTAGAGTAGATATTAATATTTTCATGTCAGCTGTTTACTCACTTATGAGTAAATCTAAAAAATAACATCAAAACCAAAAACCTATGTGAACTACAATGTAAAAGTCAAGCAAATGGCTACCAAGGAAAGTATTTTTACTTCTACTGTTATGCCTAAAGCAGTCTCCACACATGACAACTGCATGTTCCATACACAAGTATTTCTTACACTGATAGCACATAGTTTTTGGTTTACTGTCCTTTCCTGTAGGGCACAGCTGACATCTTTTTGTTTTCCTGTTGTTGTAATAGGCTTTTGTGATGTTGTACCTGCTTGTTCACCTGTCAGCTCACCAGTGTGCTCCACAATTTTTTGCATAATTATTTGTACAGAAACATTTTGCTTTTCCTCTTCTGTAGGTGATATCTTTTGAGTTCCAATCATGGACTTCTAAGACAATTTCTCCGTGACATTGTGCACTTGTTGTTTTCTTTGTAAACTATCAGACTACTTATACCAAATATGTTTAGTTTCAAGTAAAGCACAACCATTGGCTAGTTGTTAGTGCTGGAATCATAGTTATTGCATGACTCATCAACAACATCTACTGAGTCTTTGGCTTTGTTGTTGGAAATTTTCCACCCCAGGTTTCTCTTTTGTGAAGATTTATCTATCAATGTGTTGATATCAGCAGTACCTTTTTATTTTTCTTTGCCATATACAAAGACAATGTTGTATCTTTCTGGAATCCAAAGGTTGAGCTAAAAAGTTCCCTGTTTTGAAATTGCAACATTTCATTTGGAATTTCTCCTTTGTTCCTGTGTGCAGTTCCTGCAATAGTCAATTTGTGCTCTGTTAGCAAATGTAGCATCAATTAGAGACTGGTAAACAATTGTTGCATGATATATTCACTTTAGGGAAATTGGAGCAAGAAGACTGTTCATAACATCATCTGATTTATTTCTATATGAATTAGGATGTGACAGCTGAACCCGAGGATAAATGTCTAAATTAAAGGCATAATAAATCTTGCATCTATAAGGGCATACATTTTTATGCCATATTTTGGACTCATTGCTTTGCCATAATTATTTTACATTGCTGCAAAATCTATCAGAAATCTCTGCTAAGTATATCCAACCTATGAGTGTTTTCAGTTCAGATAGTGAGGTGTAAGAATAAATAGATTTGAATATGGCTATTGGTACACAAAGACTGTTTTGTTTGAATTTCAGCCTTTGTATATTTCATAGCCTCTTGATTCAATTCAGAGCCCAGGCCAAAAAGTGTGAGTGAGACTGCCTGGGCCTCGCTGGGTCCTCATTTGATCCACAGCTCAGGCCTGAGTGTAAGTAGAACTTCCTCCATCACACAGGCCTGGTGGGGAACCCTGCAGCAGAACTTCTTGCAGAGAGGCTAGATGCAAGACTCACCCAGTTGATCCAAGAGCAGAACATCTTGCCAGAGTGGCACAGAAGGTTCACCTCCAAGGGCTGCAGCAGGTAGAAGTGGAGCACAGCAGCCAGACCCAAGCCACACCCACCTGGATGAGTTTGAACTTGGTCGTTCTGGACCTGGTGCTAAGATAATAACTCTATCTAAGCTCTACACCAAACATTAGAAGACAGTGCTATACAAAATAACAAAGAGAAGGAGCAAAGTGCATTCTCAGGCCCTGAGCCCATCTAGAACAAATGCAGGAGACAATAGCATAGAAGAAATTGGAAAGTATACACCTGAAATCTCTGAAATAATAGGGGCTGAAGTAAAAAGAAAAGTACAAAGGCATAGAGTAAATCAGATCAGAAATAATTTATGAAAGAGAGCAAAATGGTCAAGAATGGCTGTGACTCATGCACATAGCTGACACTGACAAAAGACCTACAAACTGCGGTACAGGGCTTCTGAGTAAATCCTGAGAGGATTTGACTGACCTTGTCAAATACAAAAGTTGCATTTCTTGCTATATATGTCTTGTGTTATCTTGGTCTTAACCATCCAGCAGAAAAGTATAAAAACGAGGTATAAAAATAAAGGCATATTAATATGCTGAACTGTAAAACGCTGAAGTCAACAACTTCTGACATTGCCAGTCATGAGGATAACCCACTGCTATTATGGACTACTGGACTATATTGAATTATTTTGCTGAATTCACGCCACCTAAACTATTTCAATGGCAATGGAATACCATCTGTGACAAACTAAACAAAAAAGGGGATATAAAGGAAAGACCACTTTGTATCTGTATATACAAAATAGAATAGCTATACAGATACTTTCTCTTAATTCGATGAGAAGAAAGATTTGTACTAATAGTGTTTGGATATGATATCATGTCTTCATCTTGTACTATGAATAACTATATGAAGACAGTAATATGCAATGTATTATTGAGATTATCCTACCAATTGGTTTTGAAACTCTCACATTGCTATTTGTTTCTCAAAAAAATTAATAAAAATAAATAAATGAAACCAGGTCACTGGTAGGGTGTCACTTGGCACCCTAGTTTGGAATCCCATATTTTTTTAAAAGAGAAATAATTTGTGAATTAAAAAAGGAATGATAACTATAATGAAAGAAGTACTACTTGCTTCTAAAGAAGACATTGATAAAAAGTGGAGGAGAGCAGAAAAATGATGGAATCATTGAATGAGCAATATAGGAAAACATATAATGCAAGAAGCAGATTCAAAGTGCTATTAAGGAAACTAAAACCTCAATCACCAACTGGTAAAACAGTTTGAATGAAAGTGAAAACAGGCTTTCAGACATTGAAGACACTATTGAAGCTAGTGAAAAGTTAAGAAAATATCTCATAAACACAACTAGAATGCAGGAAAAAAATGATTCAACATCTGCAA
>NW_004524711.1:2940884-2942817 GCF_000260255.1 Octodon degus | reverse complement strand
TATTATGGGCTACTGGACTCTTTTAGAATATTTTGCTGAGTTTACACACCTATAATATTCAAAGAACAGAACTTAACAACAAAAAAGGGGATGCAGATGAATGTCCATTTTGTATCTGTGTATTCAAATGGTAGGATTGATATAAAGTTACATTCTCTTAATGAATAGAGGGATTTTTTCTAAGGTGTTTGTAAGTAGGATATCTTGTCTGCATCTTGTACATCAATTAACCACTAGGAAGAATGTATACAAAGTGTTAATTATTGAAACTGTCCTACCAGTTTGGTTTGAAACTGTCTCTTTGCTATTTGTTTCTCCATAAGTTCATGGAAATGAAAATAAAATGTATACTGTTTCTTTGACTTGCAATCTATTTGTAAGACATGGTATGACATTTTCTTCTAGTATTAGAAACTTTAAAAAGTATATTTCCATTTTCCATTGACTTTATATTACTTCTCCCTTGTCTTTTACACATGTGCACACACATATATTAAAAAAAGTATATAATCTGACATAAGATTAAAAATGTTTTGTAGAAATCTTCAATAATCTTTTAAATGGGTTCATCTAATATACTTTAAGTAGCCCTGCATTATTATCATTTTGAGAGCTCTTTATTCTTTATCCAGGACTGTATATCAACTTCTCTTGTCTTCTGCATTATGCTCTTTGCTATTTCCTATATGCTATGTCTGGGGTTATTAGGACATTTCAGCTTTTTATAACTGGAAAATAATTTACTTCTAGTTTTCAAGGTTTTTTTTTTTTTGGCTAAGTATAGAATTCAATGAGGACAGATCTTTTTTTCCCTTTTAGTCCTTTGAATTAATTAGTCTAGTCTATTACACATTTATTCTTTATTTTTTTCTTTCAAATGTGAACTAAGATGCAATTTAATTTTGTTCTTCCAAAGCTAAGTTTTCATATGTGTAAACTTTAATAATTTTTTTCTTCATAATAAGTTTTGGACAATTTCATTTTTGTGTATCTTGGTATTATTTTATTGAAATTTCTTGTGCAGAACGTTCATTTTTCTTGGAAATGTGTGATAATTTCAACTAAATTAAGAAATTTTAACTCTTTAAGTATTTATTGCCTACACCTTTCTACTTTGAGAATTCTAATTACTTGAATATAAGTTTCTTGATTTTAGTGCAGAGTGAATTATATATGACTGATGTATAATTCTTCATTTTTATTTTGGACAATTTTTACTGTTATATTCATTTAAGCTTGTAAATTATTTCCAATGTGCAATCTATTATTAATCTCATGGTATGTATTGACCTCAGAAATTTTTTCTCTAAAATTCAAAAAAGTACTGAACAATTATATTGAATAAATAAAAAAAATTCTCATATCATCTCATAATATTTTGTTGGTTACAATTTCTGGCACTGAATGTCAGTGCTGACCTCTTTTCCAGCTTGTTTTACCCCTGCCAAGACCTTCACTATATTTTTTAGCCCTAGTTCTAAGGTTAGATCATTTCATTTTGTTGTGTGGCCATTTTTCAACATTTCAATTAGCCAGATGTTGCTGTTTTCTTCATCATAAGAATCAAAGAGGTCTGCATTTCCTGGGTCTGTATCAGTTGATTCTTGATCTATTTCACTGTCACGGGAACTTTGGCTCACATGGCCAGGATTAAAATTATTATCACCACCATCATCTACTACACCACTCTTGTTTTCCAAAAGCATCAATTTTATCATAATAGGTCATCTTCCTCATCTCTGCATGTGTAATCTGATGATTCACTTTTGACCTTCAAAACTTGAAAATCTGACTTTTCATGTTCCATTACACTGGATTAGGCTACTTTTACTAGAAAAATCCAAAGAAAACTTTTTCGAACAATTCTAAGGGTGGAGTGGGTGATTTGGATCCTCTGGGATGCTTGGGGAAATTGCCAAACCCATTACATGGA
>NW_004524711.1:2938665-2939978 GCF_000260255.1 Octodon degus | reverse complement strand
TGTTTTACCTTATATCTCTTGAATGACCAGTGATGCTGAATATTTTTTCATATATATAGGTGTTGTTTGTATTTCTTTATCTGAAAAGAGTTTATTCATCTCAGATGTCCATTTTTTGATAATATTATCAAATTTTGGAGATCTGATTTTTTGAGTACATTATATATTCTGGATAGTAATCCTTTGTCTCAGGAACAGCTGACAAACAAGTTTTATTCCCATACTATGGGCTGTCACTCTACTCTGGTAGTGACTTTTCTTGCTTTGCAAAATCTTTTTATTAAGATGAGATCCCCATTGTTGATTCATTTTGAGAGTTCCTGTAGGATCTGGGCTTTGTTCATAAAGTCTTTGCCTACAACAATGTCTTCAAGAACCTATTCTAAAGGAATGCAACTAGATATCATACTCATAAGTGAAGTAAATAATATTCATGTGTATAAAAATTGTATTCTCTCTAGTAAAAAGAAAAAAAAACCCTGAAAGAGTAAATTAGATCCAAAAGCTACAATACATACCATGAAAGGGAAAGAAACTGCTCAGAAGGAAAGAACAACTGGGATAGGGGAAAGGAGAAAAGAAGGAAGGAAATACACACACACACACACACACACACACACACACACAAGCTAAGATAACTGTACAATTAATTTCTATTAGTTCATTGGAAGGAATAGTTTGTGGCATATGAATTTACATAGAATTAATAGGCCCACTTAGTGAAATATTACTCAAAAGAATTTTGAAAAGATCAAGTCCTAGCCCAGGCCTGATGAGTGTGTAGGAGAGCATCCAGCTACCCTGTGCTGGCAGAACCTGCCTGTCCAAGCCCAGGTGCAGCGTGGGTGAGACCCTGTTCCACCCCCGTGGAACCCCCCACCTCTACGCAGCACACCACCCACCCCGCCCACAGAGTGAGAATATCTGACGTGTTCTGGGGACCCACAGATCCAGCCTTAGCCCAGACCCAGTGAGTACCTGGGAGAGCTTCCTCTCCATGCTACTCCACCTTATCCCCTTCAAAACTCAGCTCAGGCCTGGCATACAGGCCTTGGGTGAAACATTGCAGCTTCAATCTCTGCAGAGAGAGTAGGGGACAGAACAACCCAACTACTCCAGGAACATCTTGTCAGAGGGACACAAGAGGTTCACTCTCAAGGGTAGCAACAGGAAAGAGCTGAGCACAGCAGCCAGACCCAAGCCAGGCACAGCTGTATAAATCCAAACTTTGTAGAGCTGCACCTGAATTTCAGTAGAAGCTAAGGTTATAACTACACGAAAGCTCTACAACAAAGGGCAGAAGACAGTGCTAC
>NW_004524711.1:2928815-2934705 GCF_000260255.1 Octodon degus | reverse complement strand
TCCCTATACTCCTCAAACTCTTCCATGAAATTGAAAAGGAAGCAATTCTCCCAAAATCATTCCTGGAAGCAAGTGTTATACTGATACCAAAACCAGGGAAAGACATAACTAAAAAAGAAAACTGTACATCAACCTCCCTCATGAATATAAATGCAAAAATCCTCAATAAAATCCTAGTAAGTAGAATACAGGAAATCATACACCTTGACCAGGTAGAATTCATCCCAGGGATGCAAGTATAGTTCAATATTCGAAAAGCTATAAATGATAGACTGTATCAATAGAACGAAAACTAAAAACCACATGATCATCTACATTGATGCAGAAAAGGCTTTTGACAAAGTCCAACACTCATTCAGTTTCAAAGTCCTACAGATAATTGGAATAGATGGTATCTACTTCAATCAGGTTGAAAACCCAACAGCTAACATAATTGTAAATGGGGAAAAACTGAATTCCTTTATTCTTAGATCTGGTACAAGGAAAGGATGTCCTCTATCACCACTCCTATTCAATATAGTTCTGGAATCATTAACTATAGCCATTATGTAAGAGAAAGAAAGGAAAGGAATAAGAATAGGTAAAGAAGAAGTTAAATTATCATTCTTTGCAGATGACTTGATACTTTACTTGGAAGACCTAAAAACCACCAAGAAGCTACTAGAATTAATACAGAAATTCAGTAGCATAGTAGGTTATAAATCCAATACCCAAAAGTCAATACCAATTCTCTACAAAGATAACAAACACACTGAGAAGGAAATTAGAGAAACAATAACTTTTGCAGTAGCACCGAGGAAAATGAAATACCTTGGAATTCATCTAACTAAAGAAGTCAAAGATCTTTTCAAGGAAAATTACAGTACTCTGAAAAAAGAGATTGTAGATGATTTCAGAAAATGGAAAGATAATACATGCTCCTGGATAGGAAGAGCCAACATTGTGAAGATGGCCATATTCCCAAAATTTCTGTACAGATTTAATGCAATCCCTATCAGACTACCACCGACGTACCTCACAGAGGTTGAGAAATCATTCCTAAAATTTATTTGGAACTAGAAAACACCTAGAATAGCAAAGGCAATTCTTGTCTGTAAAGATAAGGCAGGAGGCATTACAATTCCTGACTTGAAATTATACTACAAGGCTACTGTGATAAAATCAGCATGGTACTAGCAACAAAATAGACCTGATGATCAATGGAATAGATTAGAAGATTCTGAAGCCGCTTTGAACACACTCAGCCACCTTATCTTTGCCAAAGGGTCCAAACATACTCACTGGAAGAAAGATAGCCTCTTTAACAAATGGTGCTGGAAAAACTGGCTCTCTACATGCCGAAAACTCAAACTTGACCCAGGTCTATCACCATGCACTAAGCTAAAGTCAAAATGCTTTAAAGATCTAAACATTAAAACAGAAACACTAAATCTCCTGGAAGAGAAAGTAGGAGGAACTTTTAAAGACATATGGTAGGCAAAGAGTTCAGGAACAAAGATCAAATTGCATGGGAAACACTTGAAAGAATTAACAACTTGGACCTGCCAATATTGAGATGTTTTTTTCACGTCAAAAGAAATTACCAACAAAGTGAAAAGACAACCCACAAATTTGGAGAAAATCTTGACAATAAGTACTCAGACAATCATCTGCTCTCTAGAATTTATAAAGAACTAAAAAACACTAGGGCCCCAAATTTAAAGACCCAGTCCAGAAATGGGCATCTGAGATGTGCACACACTTCTCAGAGGATAAAATTAAAGAAGCGAATAAATATATGAAAAAATGCTCCACATCACTAGCCATCCATGAAATGCAAACTGAAACAAAACTGAGATATCATCTCACCCCAGAAAGAATGGCTATCATAAAGAAATCACCCAACAACAAATGTTGGAAGAGGCTGTCTGGAAAAAGGAACCCTTCTACATTGCTGGTGGGAATGTAGACTGGTGCCACCGTTATGGAAATTAGTGTGGAGACTCCTTATAAAACTTGGACTGGAAATCCCATTTAAACCATATATTCCTCTAGTAGGAATTTTTCTGGAGGATCAGAAAACATCATATCATGGGGATATATGTGTGCCTATGTGTATAGCAGCACAATTTGCAATAGCCAAATCTTGGAACAACCAAGATGCCCATCACCTGAGGCATAGATGAAAACAATGTGCTATTTTTACACAATGGAGTATTACTCAGCTATAAAGAATGATAAACGCGAAGACTTAAGTGGATGCCACTTGAAGATATACTCATAAGTGAATTTTGAAACTGTTTTATTGTTATTTGTTTCTCAATAATATTATGGGAAAAAAGAATTTTGAAGTAACAGATTATAACAATAATAGCAAAGAAAAAGTGGGATGCAGAACTGCAAATGCACGTTGTAGGCTCATACTGATTCCCGAAATATGAAAGTTGTATTCTGATTTATTTTGTCTATTTTTCATATAGCTTTTGGGTACATTCTAACATTTTCATAATGGTAAACCCAACTCAATAAGCATGTAAGGAATATAAAAGTGGAGTCTTTAAGCCTACTATGATGTACCAACACTGATAATGTAAGTTGATAATTGCAGAATTTAGAAGTTTCACAAATGAATATATGGTCTTAGGCAATGAGTAGAATTGCAGGCAGTAGCGTTACTGAAAGGGCCGCGTGTTGCATGAGATTGAGCTATTCAGAGTTTTTATATCTTCTTGATGCAGTTTTGGTAATTTGTGCCTATCTAGTAATCTGTGCATTCTTCTCCCATCCAAGTTCTAACCAGGCCTGATCCTGCTTCTGAGATCAGATGGGGTCAGGCATGCTCAGGGTGGTATGGCCAGAGACATGTCCATTTCTTCTGTAACTTCAATTCTGTGAGAGTAAAGCTTTTCAGAATAGCTATTGAAGACCTTTTGAATTTCAACAAGATCTGTTGTAAGTTTGCCCTTTTCATTCCTTATTGCTTGAAATTAAGTTTTTTCTTTCTTCTTTTTGATGAGATTGACTAGGGGTTTATCAGTTTCTTTTAATCTTTCAAGGAACCACCTCTTTGATTCATTAATTCTTTGTATTATTTTCTTTGTTTCAATTGCATTAATTCCTCCTCTAATCTTTATAATTTCCTCCCCTCTTTGAGTTTTGGGCTTGGTTTACTTTTCTTTTACCAAAAACTTGAAGTGCAACATTAGGGTATTTATTCTTATTTTGTTTTCCTAATGTGTGAGTTCACCACTATAAAGTTCTCGAGAACTGTTTTCATAGCATCCCACAAATTCCAGCACATTGTGTTTGAGTTTTCATTGAATTGTAGATATTGTTTAATTTGTTGTTTAATTTCATCTGTAACCCATTGTTTTTCTGAGGAGGGTATAAATTAATTTCCATGTGTTTCTGTGGTTTCTTTTGTCATTAATTTCCAGTTTCATTGCACTGTGGTCAGACAATATGCATGGGATGATTTTTGTTCTCTTGTATTTACTTAAGCATGATCTATGGACTAGTATGTGGTATATTTTAAAGACTGTCCCATGTGCAGCTCAAAAGAATGTTATTTAGATGTTGTACAGTGGAACACTCTCTAAACATCCACTAGCACCATTTGTTCAAAGGTTTGGTTTGGTTCTGCTACCTCTGCTAATTTTTTGTCTATTTGATCTATTTTCCTGAGATAAGAAGATGTTAAGGCCCCCTGTTAAGATTGTGTTATTGATTACTAGACTTTTTTTTTTTTTTTGTATTTTAGGAAAGGGAAGTAGTCTGATTCACTACTACATCAGACTTGTAGTGATCCACCTATTTATAGCCTCCTAAGACCTGGGATTACAGTTATGCACCACCACACCCAGTTTCTTGTTACTAGATTTCTTGTGTCCCTTAAAATTTGTCTTATGTACTTGGGTGCTCCCATATTTGGTGCATACATACTTATGACTCTTATCTCCTCCTGTTGAAGTTTTCTCTAACAAGTATGTAGTGACCTTTATCTCATTTGATCATTCTTGGTTTAAAGTACAGATTGTCTACAAACAATAAATTTTTTAAAATAAATAATAAGGACAGGAAAAATTAAGGATTATTCAAAGTGTTAGTGTTCAAATATTTGTCCAATCTTGTACACCTATATCTGTTAATCTGAGCAACAAATATGACAATAAAAATATGTAGTATAACAACCATTGTTAATTTGCTATTCTTGTTTTGAAAATCTGTGTCATGTTGTTACTGTTTCTGTCTTTGTTTTTTACTATTTGTTTTTGCTTTTTTGTTTTTAACTCTTTATTTTTTATTTCTTTAATTTGATTTTTTGTATCTTAGGGAAGGGTGTACAGGGTGTTCAGGGTCTCATGACTAGATCGGACTCATAGTGATCCACCTGTTTACAGCCTCCCAAGAGCTGGGATTACAGATGCACGCCACCACGCCCAGTCTCAATTGCTGTCTCAGCACACCCCAGGGGCAGAGCCAGAAGGACAGGCCCAGGGATCAAACCCTGGCCCCTGCACCTGCTTTCAGGTGCTTTAATCCACTGAGCTATTTGACTGGCCCTGTTTTTTACTCTTTAAAATAAAATAAAACCAAATTTTAAAAAGGGCCATATGTATTTTGAACATTATTATAATTTTGAAACCTAAAGCACTTCATCTTCTAGCAGTATTTCCTAATGATCAATAGCTATTTTTAGTATTAGAAGCCATAAAATATTAATATACTTAATGTCCTACACACTGTATGGAAATATTTAAGTATAAGAATCATTCAAATATAAGAAGTATAATAACTTCTGTACACCTAGTCATTGGAATAAATTTGAGATGCAATTTTACAGACAGTTTTTCTACCCTCTGTTTTTGAGTGCCTCAAGGGGCAACAATAGCAACTAAAGTGAGCTAATACTGGACAAAGAACAAACCCTCAATAACCACTAAGAAGAAAACAATATGCAATGTATTAATTATTGAAACTGTCCTACTAATCGGTTTTGAAACTGTTTCGTTGCTATTTGTTTCTCAATAAAATTATTTTAAAAAATTAAAAAAAGAACAAACCCTTGTCCTACCACCATGATTACCAGAGGGCTGAACTACATTAAATTTCCTAATAGGAAAGCATGGCTAATGCTGTTCATGTTATATAGTAGCTTACATCTTACATTAAAAGGTTTAAATACTTTTTAAAGTTCTGATCTGTGAGTATTCTATTCTAGGCAGTATTTCCCAGGCCCTATGATTGCATTTCACTTGGTTTGGGTGTAATGTTAATTTCGTAGGCTATCAAACGGAGTTGGAGTTCAATGACATTTTCTTCTCATGTTAGTATTAGTACTCTAAATCACCATAGATAATTGATTTTCATATTCTACAAAACGTATCCATTATAAGTTAATGTATTACTTAGAGTTCATTGCATATATTCACTTTATTAATAATCCTATTTCAAATTGCTCCCTGGGCTTTTACCTAGATCAGCTGCAGGTGTAAGATATCACATACCCATTATTCTTCACAATATGATTTTTAAATTTAAGTCTGCTATTGTCTAATTCGAAGGAATACTAAGGTTCTATTTTCTTGCAACTGCGTTGTTAACATTGGCAAATTATCAGAATTACGCATGCATTATGGTTAATTCTTCAATGTTGAGTGGAAGGTTTTAATTTATTAATTTGTCATCTGTTAGCACATTGATTATGATGACTAGAGTGTAAAATTTATATTTTACATGGGTATTGTCTAAACCTCATAATACATTTTGCAAATTTTTTGAAAGTGAAAGATCTATTGGAAGGTAATACTTTTTGTAATTTTCCATATTTGTTTTTAGAATAGCATAAATATAGCACAGTTACAGAGCACTCTCTCTCTCTCTCTCTCTCTCTCTCTCTCTCTCTCTCTCT
>NW_004524711.1:2918961-2928707 GCF_000260255.1 Octodon degus | reverse complement strand
CTCTCTGTGTCTGTCTGTCTGTCTGTCTGTCTGTCTGTCTGTCTCTCTCTCTCTCTCTCTCTCTCTAATGTATTTGGTAGAGCATCTCACTACACAGCTTGGACTGATAGTGATCTTGTTTTTAGCTTTCCCAGCACTGAGATTACATGCTTGTGCCACTCTGCCTGGTCTGGGTGACTGGCTCAGCGTGCTCAGGGATGGGTCCAGCGTGGCATGTGGTGCTAGGGGTCAAACCTCAAGGTTTGTCTCTCTTAAGCCAGCGTTCTTTACTTATTCTTTTTCCCTCTTGTTTTAGCTCCTGAACGTTTCTGACCGTATAATCAGGCTAAGCTAGACAAAGTTGAAATTTCTGCAGTCTCTTTATATGGCTCAAATTAACATAAAAGAAATTGCAATGTGAGGACATAAATGTTTAAAACTGAGAAAGTCTTTAACAAATCAATGAGTGACACTCTACATCATTTTTCTTCTGGAAAAAATTGAAATTACTAGGCAAACTTTTGATTTAGTTTCATCAATATAAATATTATATTTAGCTTCATCAAGATTATAAGACTAATACATTTGAGGTTAATTATATTACAGGCATTATTTTCTATGAAGTAACATTTTTCTCATGAAGAAAATATATTATTTCTGTGTCTAAGTACACAAAGCAGATCTCTTTCTGATTAATTATTTTGTCTTTAAGTTTTGATGAATTATAAGCCCCTGAACTTACTGAATTGTGGATTTGATATGAATTTATGATTACTACACAAGTAACTTATCAAGCCATAAAATTGGAAGCTTTTAATATGCAATAGTAATAATGTAACAATAAACTGTAATTATGTTATATAATTATGTTTTAAAATACATAATGACTAAACACCTACTGAAGCAGTCATTAGGCTTTATTTTTCACTAAACTGTTATGCATTGAAAGGGCAAATGAATGACAAGAACCATTAAAAACTATTCCTAACTTCTAATTTTGTCTTCACCAGATTTGGATCAAGAAAAAAACTAAAATATTAAAAATAGCATTAGCTGTTTTTTAAATTGCTGGAGCTATTTGTAGGTCTATAACACTAGTTGGCATTTGGTGGCAGATATTCAGATAGCATGACATAAAAGAGGAAATAGTACCAAATATTTTATAGATAAAAGGAGCAAGCCAGACATGGTATTGGACACCTGTAATCCCAGCACTTGGGAGGCTGAGGCAGGAAGATCACTGCCGGGCCAATCTACATAGTGTACTACATGTATTGAATTACATAATGAGTTCAATACCAGCCTGTGCTACATAGTGAGATCCTGTCTAAAAAATAACCCCCTAAACCAAACAAAAGAGAACAAAAGGGTAAAACAAGGAAAGAAGCAGAAAGTTTACTTTTCATGACAAGATGGCTTTGTAGTTAGCTGAACAACATGAGGAAGTGTGTCTATAACAGTCACTTCGTTTATTACATTGCTTAAGTATTTTCAAAATGGACTTTATAGATGTTGACTAAATGATATTCATGTGGAATTTAGGAAAGAAACATAGAGAAATAGGTGAATGGGCTAATTTTGTCTTGTAGACTAGAGACTTGTTGCAATTTTACTGTAATTTTTATTGAAAAATTTCCTTTCATTCTGCCTCTGCTTCGTTTCTCATTTGCCTCTTTTCTCCCTGCCTCCCTTCCCTTTTCCCTTCCCCCTTCTTCCTCCCTCCCCTGGTCTTCCTTCCCTTCTTTTCCCATTTCTTTTTTCATTTAATGGAATTAATTCAGAGAAAAGTGGATTGAGCAAAACCTGAAGAATGGTTTTAGTACTGCAGAGACTTTCAGCAACAAAAGGACAATTGTAAAGCTAGAGACAAACTTGCTAACTTTTTTACCCATGTATCAAGGAGGTCTTTTCTCCCCACTACTGCTATGTGTGAGATGACAGTAATCTAGTTTAAATATCTTTCATATTACACTATTACTCTTATTGTAAGACTCTTTATCTAATTTCACAGACGATAACTTCTAGTTTGTAAACCATTGGTTATCAATTAAAAGAAATCATCCAGAACTAACTCTCAGGCTAGTGTAATTAATCTTTATATAGTATAATCCCTATTTGATGAAGTGATCTGCATCAAAGGACAGAGTATTTACTCCAAATTATATGCCTGGTGTTCCGATAATCAATTTTTACTATCATTACAGTCATCTAGAAGAAAAGATAAAGAAAATGATAAATTTCACCTATTGGCTATCATTCATCATGTTGCAAATCATAACATTTCACTAAGGAGGAACCCTGAATATATTACCTTCCTTTGCAAGGACAACTGGATATAAAGTAAGAGGAACAATTAAGCACAGTAAATCAACAATAGCAGACATATTAAATGTAGTTCTGTTTAGTTCATAGTGTATAACACATTATAGCGCTCACCTCTTTACTCTCTCACTAATCATTGTGCTAAATTTGCATGAAAAACCCAACTTAAATTATGTAGCTGCTTCTCAATACTGCTCGTGCTGTTGCCAGTAGTTCTGCACAGGGGATGATGCCTCCCACCCAGGTTGCACCTGAGAGTATCTGGAGGTGTCTGATACCTCTGGCATTTAGTAGGTATCAGCCAGGAACGCTGCTAAGTACTCTGCGATGCACATGACAGCTACCTATAATGAAGTTTCTGACCCAAAATAAAATGTGAAGTTGATAAATCTTGATTTACACAAATACTCATTGTGAATCATCTGTTTTATTAATATTGGGCATGCAAACATTAGGGGATATGAAATAAGCAAACAAATAGCGCAACAAAAAGGTTGAAATCTGAGCTGAAAGTCCAGATGCTGATGTTAGAAATAATGAGCTACAAGAAACTAGTAGGGCAAATGGAACAATTTAGCATATGTATTAAAATGTTTTTGTAACAGCAAAATAGGTAGCTTGGAGAATTATTTATTTATTTATTTTCATGTATTTAGTACAGGGTCTACAAGGTCTCACTACACAGATCAGACTCATAGTGATCCTCCTGTTTTCAGCCTCCCAAGCACTGAGATTACAGGTGTGCAGTCTCAATCACTGTCTCAGCGTGTCTTAGGGGTGAGGCTGGCACAGAAAGCCAGGGACTGAACCCCAGTTGCTAGCTTGGAGAATTAATTTGAACTTCTTATATTGCGCTTTATTTGTAAGACAAATACTTTTCTATCCATGGTTTATACTCTGACTAAGTACTTTGAATATAATGATACGTGGAGTATCAAATAAGCGTTATTCTCATTATTTTGTTATGAAATTTTATTTTTCCTAAGATGAAATTGATTAATATTTCTCAAAAAAACAAAGCAAAAACCTGTAAAAGCCCACTCAAACCCAACTCAAATTTATTGGGGAATAGATGGAAGTTTGAAAAAGATTACAGCCCTTTCCAATAAATATTTTTCTTTTGTAATTAATGTACATAATTATAATAATAATTCTCTAACCAAAGTTAGAGAAAGGTGCTTATTTAAGAATACATTTTTCTCTCTTGGCACCTGGTTACTACTTTCTTTTCCTTAAGACAGTATTATTTTTACTTTCTTGAAGACCTTATCAAATTAAAGGTATCCAGTTTCTTTAAAATACATATACATGGGCAGGCCAAATAACTCAGCAGATTAAAGCACCAGCAAGCAGGCGTAGGGGCCAGGCTTCGATCCCTGAGCCTGCAGTCCCGGCCCCGCCCCCTGCCACGCACTGAGATGCCAATTGAGATGGTATGGTGGCGCACGTCTGTAATTGCAGCTCTAGGAAGGCTGTAAACAGACGAATCGCTGAGTCTGATCTAGTAGTGAGACCCTGAACACCCTGTAGACCCTTCCCTAAAAAAAAAAAATACATATACGTTACATCGTATGGACATATTATAATTGATCAAATATCTATGGAGTAATATTTCAAATTTTTGCAACTGTTAAAAATACTTAGATGAATATGTTCTTTCACACATCTGAGAATTTATCTGTAGAATAAATAGAAGTAGAATTTGTGCATCACAACCATGGAGATAGCTCGGCAGACTAAGCGCCTGCCTAGGCAAGCTCAAGAACCCAGGTTTGGTCCCCAGGATCACATGCCGCAGCAGGCCCACCCTCAGGAGCACTGAGCCAGGAACTGATTGGGTGTGGTGATGCACACTTGTAATCCCGAAGCTGAAACAGGGGGATCACTAGGACTCCAAGCTGTGTGGTGAGACCCTGTGACAAATATATAAAATAAAATGTAAGAAAAAAAAAAGATTCCTGCATCAAAATTTGTATGCATATTTTCAAAAATGTTTCTTGTGCAGTCCAGCCCCCAAGATGACCTGCAGAGATCAGTTCCTCCTGAGACATATGTCTGTGTGGTTTCCTTCAACCTTAATAGTACAAATGCTGAAAAAATTAATATCTTGTGACTGTAGTGTCTAAAGCCAAAAAAGGAATCACAGCTTCTACCTTGATTTCTTGGGAATCTGAAAAAGGGGAATCCAGCTGCAGTACTGTGAGATCTCTCTGCAGCCCTGGGAGGTCCACATTCAGAGCAACTGAGGTTTCCCAGCAACAGCTACAGCAGCTGGCTTGCTACATGCATGGACCACTTTATAAGTCAACCTTTTAAACCCAGTGGTGACTTCCCATGGCTGCTTCCCTGGCTGCCATCCTGGTGACCTCAGAAAGGCCTTTGATCTAAAGCTGTGCAATCTGAGTGTGCCAACATTGCTGACAGAGAAAGAGTTGGAGAAAATCGATGTTTACAGTTGCTTTAAATTTTCATATGTTAGGTGACTTTTTTGTGTATCAATAGATGTGCACAGAAGTTGCTCCAAATTCTACTCCCCGTACAGTGAGGGCCACCTCTCTCTAGGCTATTAAATTTAATGTGATATCTTTTCATTACTTGCCAATTCAGTGGTGAATAGTCTGTTATTGCAGTTAAATCACATTTTCTTATGAATTCATTTGAGCATATTTTAAACCATTTTCTTTTCTGCGCTGGTATAGAACACACAGTCTTTGCATGCCAGGCAAGCACACCATCACTGAGCCACACCCATAGTTCCCTGAACAGGTGTGCACCAGCGCTCACACACTTGTAGTCTGCTAGGTTGTTGGTTGCTTTCTCACTGATTTTTTAAAACTAGTATTATGGACAAAACTGGCATGTTGCTTGTGATATGGATAGAAAGTATATTCCCTTCCTTTGTTTTGGCTTAAGTATTTCATCTTTTTAAAAAAAATTTTAAAGGGCTGGGGAGATGGCTCAGTAGACTAAGTGCTTTCCTGGCAAGCGCAAGGCTCTGAGTTCAATCCCTGGTTCTGCAAAATAAATAAATAAATTTATTTTTTTATTTATTTATTTATTTATTTATGTGATACAGGGTCTCACTACAAGCTCCGACTCATAGTGGTCCTGCTGTCTCAGTCTCCCCAGCTCTGGGATTACTGGAGTGTGCCACCACACCACGTTTCAGTGGCCTGCACGGCATGGCGCCCCTGGGATTTTGGGGCTCACATGGCATGTAGCGCCAGACATCGAACCTGGATCCTTGTGCTTGCTAGACAGGTGCTTAGACCGCTGAGCTATCTCCCCAGCCCTGTGTGTTTTGTCTTTACCAAGGACAAAAGATTTTTGCAAAAGATTATGAAAAATTTTTGTGATTAAAATATTTAACCATTTTTATGGTTTATGTTAATTTACAAAACTTGATTGATTTCTTAAATAACTAAAATTTCTGCCATTAGTTTTTAGTATTTTTAGTTCTTTTTTTAAAATTGAATATTTAATCAGAGATTATTTTGTTTTAAAGTATGAGTCACTTTTAGAATATTTTGCTGAATTTACACACCTATAATATTCAACAATGGAACTTAAAAAAATTGGGGTATAACTATGAATGTCCATTTTGTATCTGTGTATTCAAAGTGGTTGGGATAGATATATAGTTGCATTCTCTTAATGAACAGAATGATTTGTTCTAATGGTGTTTGTAAGTAGGATCACAAGTCTGCATCTTGTACAGCAATTAACCACTAAGAAGAATATATGCAGTGTATTATTTGTTGAAACTGTACTTTCGATTTGATTTGAAACTGTCTCATTGCTATATGTTTATCAATAAAACTTTGAAAAGAAAAAAAAATCTCACTCTAACCAATGCCCACCTTTTATAGATGTAAGTATCTGTAGGCAGTGTCTGGTTGTTTATAAAAGTTTAGATGAATGAGTAGCAAGTATTTCACACACAAGGATAATGTTATACTTATTTAAATTCTCTCAACTTAGTATTTGTTTTCAGTTCAATAATTAAAATGCTTCTTTGTTCCTGTGAACAGAAAAGTCATTGTCAAAAAATTTCTAATCACCATTATATTTTCTTCACTTTGTCTAGTCACGAATTCTTTTACCATCTTTTCTTGATGCAAAATTTGTCTGTGCTATAAAATCATAGATATTGTAGGAAAATTGTGAGTATTTCTAGGTAGGTATAAACCATGTGCATAGTCGCATAATAAAATGGGACTCATTCATTAAAAAAATAAAGTATGAGAGTCAGCTTAATGATATAAATGGTCACTGAGTTATGAAAACACCAGTAAATATGAATTAACTTACCCCTAATTTGAAATGTTTCCTTTTTAAAAAATAAATACTTGTTTTTGGTTAATGTCTGACCCTAGTATATTTCATTTATGGGGATCTTTTGTTATTCTATCACTCTACTTCATTTTTATTTTTATCATATACTGATTTTTAGAATTATTTTGTCTATTAATTCATTAAGTAGCTTTGAGTACTTGGCTATGCGCCACATATGATTCTAAATCTTCAGTTTGGTAATGTTTCAGTTATAGTTTTTGTATCAATATCTATAAATAAAAATGTTCTGTGCTTTATATTTTATTTACTTCATTGGAAGATTTTTGACAACGTTATGGTTTTCACTATAAAAAATTAGAAACTTTTATTATTTTCATATGCATATGAACATTTTTTACATTGTATTGCATATGTATAATAAAATTGTGTCATATGTATTTATATGTGTATATATATTTCTATGTTGTCTTATATATATTTTACATAGTATTATATATATTACAAATGTGTTCTGAGAGGTCCCTAAGAAACAATTTCAATTTTAAGATAATACTGTACTGGGTGGGGGCTAGGTGGAAAGGGTGAATATTTTATCTTTCTTCAGTTAATCTGGTTAGAGTTTTTACTTCTTTTGGGTTGATTTTTGACAATTTATATCCTAGAGAAACATCCACTTTATACGAAATTTCAGCTTTCTTTTAATTGAATTTAGAATAGTAATTTCAGATATATTTAAATTTAAAAAAAAATTATATGTGTATAAGCTCAATGTTTTTGTCTTTCACATTTTGGTTTAAGTTTATTCTCAATCTTAAACATAAATATTTTAAGATTTCATTATTAACAACTGTGTTGAATAGATTTCTTTTTTGCTCTTTCATTTGGTCCCTTGGGTGATCTTTGCTGTTCATTAAGTGACACAGGGCTACTAGGCTGTTGTCACTTTACTGCGTCCTATATTTTTTTACTTAGGAATCTATCCATTTTTTCTCTCTGTCCTGATCACAGTGTTGATTGTAATAACTTCTCCTGGTCTTTTGCTTACTACAGGATTTATGGATCTTTTTCATATCTTTTGTTTCCATTAACTTCTCTGTTTGCCTCTACGTCAGTCTGATCAGTGGGTTGCAATTTTTATTAGTCTTTTCCAAGAACCTCTAACTGGATATAAGGTACATCCCTGTAATCACAGACCTGTTGGAAGCTGAGGCAGGAACACAATGAATTCAAAAACTCATTCAGATTCAAATCATTCAAATTCAATCAGTCAAAAAATTCAAAAATCTTCCAGGATGACTTGTAGCCTAGTGAGACCTTGTCTAAAAATGGAAGAAAAAAATTAAAAAGACAAGAAAGCAAAGGCTATGGATATAGATTAGCACAAAGGTCTTGTTTTCAATACCTAATATTGGAAAAAAAAGAAAAAAACTTTCTTAGACTTTGTTTTCTTTTGTATGTTTGCCTTCTATTTTTATATTTCATGCTCTTACCTTTGTCATTTCCTTCTTACCATTTTATCTAGGCTAATTTGTTGGTAGTTGTTACACTTTTGCCATCTATTTTCTGCATTTCTATTTTGTGCCTTCCAAATTGTAACTCCTGCGTGACAGTCATCATCTGTGAATTTGATGGAGACCAAATTAACTTAGTCCACTTACAGCGAGCATAATTACTGACATATTTGGCCTTTAACTTGCTATTTTACTACAGAGATTTTGATCGCCCTGCCCGTTCTATGCACTTCCCACTCCATTTCCTTCTTTCTTTTGCTTTTCCAGTTCTTACTGCTTAGTTTTTCTTCCTACATGGGTGTGCTTCTGTGGCAATGGCCGTGCTGAATGTTTCAACACAGAACAACCAGGCTGCCCTCAACACCGAGTTCCTCTTCAGACTCACCCACCAGTGAACTCTGCCTTTCAAACGTGCCTCATTCTTATGTTTTTGTTTTCAAAAAATTTCTTTCAGATTTCTTACCCAATGAAGCATGGGAAGAAGGCTCTCCCAGAGTGTTGCCTTTCTGTTCTCTGTAATGTAAACAAGTCATTTATTTTCCTATTTCAAAATGAGATGCTTGCAGAGTCATGCAGTCATCCAGCAGTGTCAAGGACATACAGCTGAGGGCAGCCTTGTCTGTATCTCCCGGCATCTCAGACCTGTGCTGTTTCGTTGGCTTGGTCCTTTCATTCGTTCTGTCATTTCAGTGACAGTGGGGTTCCATCTCTGCTTTTTTTTTTTTTTTTTTTTTTTTAACACATTGCTGTTATTGGAGAGTGGTGTAATTTCTGGAAGAACAGAAAAACACTGGACTTACTTAAACTTTTAAAAGCCAGTGCTTATGGTATAGCATACAACTTGAGCTTGTAAATGCCCTTAGAGTTAATGGGACAGCACAGAGCAGGCAAAAAGCATATTTTACAAATATATTTAGCCTGCTATTATTCTATGAAATGGCCATTTAACAGATGCTTACTTTTATACTAGTATTCTTTTTTCTGCTTAATAGTAAAATCCAGAATACTAAAATGCACGCAAGCATCATGTCTCCCTGATTTCCTTGTTCACGGATTTTCTTGCTTTTCATGACTGAGAGTTTTGAAGACTACTGGTCAGGTACTTTGTCAATGCCTTTCAGGTGGGCTTATTGACACTTTTCTCGTGACTATTATGCACTTATAGGAAGAGTTTGATAGAGGCATAGTGTCCTCCACACTGCATTTTCTCAGAAGCACGTGACAGCAGCACGTACCACTACTGGTAAGCTTAGCTTTGATGACTTCTATAAGAGTGTGTGAGGGTTTCTTCCCCATCAAGTCCTTGTTTCTCCCTTTTCATCTTCTATTGTTTGCAGATGAGCAATTCAGTGTAGTCTGCTCACAAGAGAAAAATTGAGCTGGAAGAGGACTATAGAAATTATATGCAAGCACGTTAAGTGCAACCTGGCAATTAATGCATATGGAAAGCTATACGTTAAATACATATATTACAGTTCAGGGCATGTAAGTATCCATTTTTAAAATAATTTTTTTCTACCAATCTTAGCAACTTTTAGTGAAACTTATCTGTAATAGTTATTACTACCGGATTCTAATGGTGATATTTTCTTTTATATTTAAGAAATATAAAAATGTGTTTAAGAAAATGTTTTATAT
>NW_004524711.1:2914171-2916475 GCF_000260255.1 Octodon degus | reverse complement strand
GTCTGGGCTGGGACTGGTCCCGCCAGCGCAGGGTAGCAGGAAGCTCTCCACACACTCACCGGACCTGGGCTAGGACTGGGTCTCCCTACTTGTTTTTAAGAGATCTTTTCTTACCTTTCACTAGCTGCAATGGTGTCTTCATGATCTGAAAGTCTATTTTTACTTTCATTCAAATGGTTTTGCTAGGTGTGATTGAGGTTTTAATTTCTTGTGTATCTCTTTAAATCTGCTTCTTGCATTCTATTTCTTTCTTATATCGCTTATTCAAGTATTCCATCATTTTTCTATTCTCTATTTTTTTAAATCAGTGTCTTCTTTAGAAACACTTACTACTTTCATTATAGTTAACATTTCTTTTTTAACTTCAGAAATGATTTCTAATCTGATTTCCTGTACATCTTTCTTCAGTTGTTTCTTTGCTTCAGACACTTATTTCAGGTGTGTGATTTCCAGTTTCCTCTATGCTGGTGTCTCCTGCATTTGTTCTGGGTGGGCTCAGGGCCTCAGAATGCATTTTGCTCCTTCTCGATGTCATTTTATATAGCACTGTCTTCTGATCTTTGGTGTACAGTTAGGTGCAATTATTACTTTAGCACCAGGTCTGGATCTACCAAGTTCATACTTGTCCAGGTGGGTGTGGCTTGGGTCTGGCTGCTGTGTTTTACTTCTTCCTGCTGCAGCCCTCCATGTGAACCCGCTGGGCCACTCTGGCAGGATGTTCTGCTCTTGGATTAGCTGGGTGGGTCTTCCCTCTAGTGTCTCTGCAGGGAGTTCTGCTGCAGGGTTCCACACCGGGTCTGACTGGTGGAGGAAGTTCCACTCACATGCCTGGCACAGGTGCTGGCTGGAACGAGGATCTGGCAGGCCCCCGGTGGTCCCAAACACAGACTAGACCTCGGTACTGGCTGGAATATCTCTCTTTTATATTTAAAATCCATAATTTTCTGTAAAAATGACATCTTTTCTCCCCTGCTTCATTTAATTCTTAGGAATGACCTTTTTTTCTGGTAGGGGGCAGAAAATAAACATTTTAGACTATGATACTGGCTTTTAAAGGAAAATGAAAAATATCTACTACTTCTTACCCTTGTTCTTGCTCCAGAATTCCATGATTCATGTATCTTCTAGACAGCTGTTCATTGTGCATGTGTAAAAGAGCACTTAACAATAAAGCATGTCTTTTAAAAAAACCAAGAGTCTTTAAGCATTATCTTCCAAGTACATTTTAATATACAGAAAGTAAAATGTAGTTGGGTGAACTTGGTGTTTCAAGACTTCACATTGGGGAGATACTGCTTCAGGCTGGAACACAGTTTCATAAACATATGGCTTCCCGTGCTTTACAAGGATAAAACTGAGGCTTAGAAAACTTGCAACAGTTGTGTGTAAGGTTATATGCATAATGGGGATCACAGTCTAGTCTGTAATTCTTGTGAATTGTGTTTTTCATTATTCTCTGTCACATAAAAATAAATGAATGTGTCAGATAAAATACTGTAGGGTTAAACTGTTATTTAAAAAGTTTTAAAACTAAAAGAATGTAAAACAAATGTCAGATGTGATATTGGAAATGGGAAAACCTGGTCTATTTGGTCTTTATAACTGCTCTCTGCTATGAAATAAAGTAAGTTCACAGAAATAAAACAATTGCTCAGGCTACCATTTATTTTTGTCGATTGTCAAGAAAGATGAATTAGTCAGTATAAATTCTCCAGAGGTGGCAAGATGTGTAAGACTAATAAAATCTGTTCCTGATGATTCCCTTGGAGAGTGAGAGAATGACCTCAAAGAAGAATCAAAATTAACAAGAAATGAGACCAATCTTTCACAACACCTTGAAGGTTAGAAAGATAAAGCTGTAGTATTCCAAAAGCCATGAAATTACCCCTAAAGGCAATCATCAATTTAGTGAGAAACATTAGAAAGTACGAGTCAAAAACAGTACCAACAAGAATGGTAAGCCCTGGAGGTTACAACCAACAAACAAGCAGTAGTAAATCCTGTTTGCCTCTCTCTACTCCTCAGCTAAGATTGATTCATGCTGAATCCTGAGCTAGGAACAATTTTTTCCAGAGGAGAAACCTTTTTACTTGTGAAGAACTGTCTTTCCATTACTTGCTTTTTACAGAGAAAATAAGGCAGAGAAGAGAGATGGGAGGAGGGAGGGAGGCAGGGAGAGAAGGAGGAATAAGGAGGTGATCAAATATGCCATTGTCTGTTTTCCTTCTTGTTTCTTAGTCCACTCATTGATCCAAAAGTCTTCAGTGAAGTACATTTTGCATTTCTTTTTTCTTTCTTTCTCTT
>NW_004524711.1:2911930-2913355 GCF_000260255.1 Octodon degus | reverse complement strand
CAAATGAAGATCTATCAATTAAATACCTATTTTAAAGAACTATCTAGAACATAACAAAAAAGTTATATTTAACAATAAGATTTCTTAGTTTTCTTTTGTGCTTCTCTAGAATTAGAAGAGAATTTATCGTTTAACAATGGGAATGTGATTTAAATGACTTTTTCTTTAAAATAATTCCATAATTTGAGAACTAGGCACACATATTTTATAGACGTGTTCTAAAACTAAGATGTATAGTATAGAATACCTTCTCTTATTTTAGTACACGATTTCTTAATTTTTCCACATTCAAATTGATAACGACTTTGGCAGCATCTGCACTGAACTCTACTCTTGCAGAAAATTTACTTCTAAATCAATAAGCCATAAAGCTAGGACAAGGGATTATTTATGATTCATGAAAATCATTGTGTTCCTGAGGCACGAATCATAGAATTATTGAAATTACCAGCTGGACAAAACTATGAAGATAAACCAGTCAACTGACAGATGAAGCCTTGTACAGCATATTGCTGGACTTTGCTTTCTAATCCACACTGTCAGTCTATTTCCTTTAATTAGTGAATTGAGTCCATTCACATGGATGGTTGTAATTAAGATGTGCTGACTTATGTTTTCCATGATATTTATCTGTTGCTGTATACCTCTTTTTCTCCTGTGTTTTCCCTATTTGGTGGGTTCTTTCCATCCTCATTCCTGTAGCTGTGGTCATTTTGATCCCTCTCTAGAATATCTTTAGTAGTCTGTGTAGCACTGGCTGTGTCATCATGACTTTCTTTAGTTGTTCTTTGTCATAGAAGTATTTCCTTTCTTCACTAAACTTGAAAGAGAGTTTTTCAGGGTATATCAGTCTGGGTTGCAATTTGTTTTCTTGCAAAATTTATAGTACTTTTCTCCATGTTCTTCTTGACTTGATGGTTTGTGAAGAAAAATCTGTCATTGTTCTGATGGGTTTTCCTTTAAAGGTGATCTGTTTCATTTCTTTAGTGGCTTTTAGTATACTGTTCCTATGCTGAATTTCTGGGATCTTCATTATTATATGTCTGGGTGTGTTTTTAATTGAGCTGGTGTTATTTGGAGTTTTATATGCTTTTGTTACCTGAATGTCAGATTGTTTCCCCATATTTGGGAAGTTTTCTGCTATTACTTCTGCCCATATTGTTTTTATATCATTTGTATCAACTTCTTTCTCACTGATGCCTTAGTCTTATGTTGTTTATCTTTGCATTGTCTTGCAGATGTTGAATTATTTTTTCCTGCATCCTACTTTTTTTTTATTTTTCAACAAATAATACACTGCATATATTCTTCTTAGTGGTTAATTGCTGTACAAGATGTGGACTTGTGATCCTATTTACAAACACCATTAGAACAAATCATTCTATTCATTAACAGAATGTAACTATATATCTATCCCAACCACTT
>NW_004524711.1:2896783-2902569 GCF_000260255.1 Octodon degus | reverse complement strand
GCTCAGCCTGTCCTAGAGGCAGGGCTGACATGGTATGCAGTGCCGGGGATCCAACTGCAGTCCATGTGCTTGCCTAAGCTTGCCTAAGCAGGTGCTTTACTACATGGAGCTATCTCACTGGACCCATAATTATTTATTGAGAGAGCATTTCATTCAGCCCTGTGGATGCTGGGTTGGAAGATATTTTCAGTGTTCAAGTGAAACACTGCTCTCTAACTGTTTCTTTACCTCATTTGAAAGCTTGATTTCCTTTGTCAGTAGAAAAACTCTAAACATTGATAAGGGATGTACTGCTAAGATAAATTTATGATTTTGAAATACTTTTACTATGCAAAATTCATATATTTTCTGTGATAATCACAATAAAACTAAATCTTTTGAAATTATAAAGATACTCAAGTACAAATTTAGAGATATGTTTGAGATAACAATATATTTTTTGTTTAATTTTGCTTACACATTTAGTTTTGTCAAAAATTAAATACATATTTTTTAAGATTGATCAATTCCTCTAGACTCTTCTTACTACCTTTAATCCCAAGTCGTGTTATCCAGAGATAAGTGCTTTAAACTCCATAACTTCTTGTATTTTGGTGACTATTTCTGATTCATATATGTATACTGATGTTTTCTAATTTTGCATTACAGATATTAGCTACTGAATTCCTTGGAAGATGAGATTAAAATTTCATTTCTCTTCTTTTTCCATTCTTTCTTGGCATGCATACTTTCCCTCTTCTTATGATTATAATACACATGTAATTATTGACCAAATCAATTTTTAATGTTTTCAGTCTACTGAGTATCTAAGTATCATTGAAAAAAAACACCACTGGAGATTTTTTTACAAAATCATTCCTCTGAGGAAATTGCATAGCTATTCTTTCTCATTTGATGCTTTGGGTTTGCCCTGTCCTAACCTTGACACATTTTTCTCCCAAAATGTACACTAGTATGAAAGAGAAGAAATACAAAGGAAATAGTGAGAAAAAAATATTTTTCCATGTGTGACCAAAGGCTTTGTAGTGGCCTGGGTTATATATTATACATCATGTAACATTTTAGTCTCCAAAAATCTCCCAGAGAAATCAGTTCCCATGTCTTTCTTCTCAGTTGCTGCAATTTAAAAATCTCTATTTTCCTTCTTCCTTAATACTTTATAGAATTCCCCATGCACTTATCTGCCTCTAGTTCTCCTTCATTTGGCTTCACTTCTGCCTTTGTGATTTATATTTTAGTCTGTCTGAGGAATCCTCAAAGAAAAATTTTGGTATTGATACCATGTCTCTGAAATAGCTTTATGTCAATCAGGATGGACCACATGATCCCTTGTAATTAAAAACTCCCAAATCTCAAGTGCCTGATAGAAGAAGAACAAAGTTTCTTGATCATAATGTATGCAAGTTGTCATAAAGAGCCTGTAAAAAGTGGATTCATGCTTCTTCTGTCATAGCAAGAGAAGGAATAGTGACATGTCAATTCCACTCACATTTTAATAGTAAAAACAGCACGTGACATGTAGACACCTAACAGTGGGGAAAGGAAGGTGTACTGTCATAGTCACACTAATCTGTGGCAGAAAGGACAGAAGAAATATTTTCAAATTGCTCTGCTGTTGACCTGCATAGTTGGGACAGAGATTTCCTATAGTGCAAAGGAAAGAGGCTACTGCAAATAGCACACAGTTTTAAACTATCTATGAAAAATTTCCTCACACTACATATATTTGATAGCTTTTAGGAAATGTGAGTGCTCCAGTTAATGTAGCTCATTTCTGAATAGCTCACCCACTACAGCGTAAATCATTTCAACAAAGAAAAATTTAATATCATTTATCTTGAAACAAGTATGCAGACAATAACTATTGCAAAATTTATAAATGTGACATTCCAATTCTGAGACAAAAAAAAAAACAAATCTCAAACAAGGTCTTTAATATTACTGGTATCATATGTTTTTATCTAAAGCTTTAGTTATTGAAATCTAAATTAGTAATTATTTAACATTGATGATACTCATATGAATTGCTTGAGAGAAGACAATTCTAGCCAAAAATTGATCACTGATCAATTTCATGTATTGACATTAGGGCCTTTAAAAAAGGACAGTAAGAAAATAATCATCTATGGTTAAATGCAGCATAATATAATTCTCATTGCAAGTAACTATCATTTCAGGCTCAGTAAGCATGGGTGACCAGTCATCCATTTCAGGCAGGCCTCTGACCAGCTGCCAATGAAAACAAATGTTTCTCACTGCTGAACTAGCTTGAGTACAAAGTGGTGACTTGGAGGTGGAAGGTTGTGGAGTTTGTTATCAATCTTCTGAGCTACCCATGCTTTCAGCAGCAAACCACTGCCTGGACAGGAGGGACAGGGAGAATTGTATGATTCAATTCATTTGCACTTCATTCCACTCTGCTGGCAAAGTATCGCATTGTTCAAAATAGGAACAGTATAAAAAGCAGCTTCGTTTTATTGTAACATATGGGACTATGGTAGGAAATTATGCCAAGAACAATATTTTGCAAATTGCTATGAACTGTTGGTGAGAAAATTCATGTGACGTGTGAAGGTATTTTTTCTTGTCTGTGGCTGTCCAACAATAGCAGTCTGATGGATGGAGTCACCTCAGGAAGGTCCCCTGTGAACACAGACTCTGACATCTCGAGTAACATTGCAGATCTGACTCTTACACTCACTGTTAGCACACTGGAGAGATAAGTTATTTTACTTTTTGGCCACACTTAGTTTTATTTTTTCCATTAAATACACAATAGAGAGTAAAAGAATGATTGCTAAGATGTAAGCAGAAGAAAAGTAAATAATGTCAGCTTGGAATACTCATTGCTAATGATGATAATGCACTTCAGTCTTCTTTCCAAACAGAACTCAAAATGATCAAGACCGAAAGGACTCATGTTAGTCAGCATTTAGCCATCAATGTTTGAAATGCACGCATATAGTTTTCCTGGGATAAGTTGAACATTTAAAAGAATTTTGTAGAATGCCTCTTCTAGAAAAAGACATGTTTTAATGTTTTAACTGAAATTCTATGCAGAGTCAACTGTTTACTTTGTGCTTTCTTACGTTTTAAAATATAGAAATAAACCCAGGAAGTTACGGCCTATTATGTAGCTGGTATTTTGGTGAGATGATAGAATAGAAATCAATAAAAATGATAATATTGAGGGCCAGGGAGATGGCTCAGTAGTATAAACGCTTCCCTGGCAAGCACAAGGGTCTGAGTTCACTCCTCGGTTGCACAAAGAAAGAAAAAAAAGATAATATTGGAAGATTTAATAAGTATTATTTAAAAAACAACAAGATAGGTGAAATGGGAACCATATAACTTTCTTTATACTTATTTATTTATTTATTTATTTATTTAATTGTATTTAATAGGGGATCTCCCTGAAGAGATCAGAGTCCTAGTGATCCTCCTGTTTCCAGCTTCCCAAGCTCTGGGATTGCAGGAGTGGGCCACCACTCCCAGTCTCAGCATCAGAGTGCCCTGGGGGTGGGGCTGGCATGGCTCACTGGGAATTAAAACCCCGTCCCCTAGTGCCTAAACAGGTACTTTAGTTGACTGAAAACTTTCTTGTTTCCTAGGTCATTCACAAAAGACCTTCATGAGGAGATAATGGATGAGCTGAAATTTAAAAAAAAAAATAGATCAAGTCTTGAGAAAATTTAAAGAAAATCATTCCAGTTAGAAAGAACTCAAAATAAATGACTGTAGAAGGGATTGTGCTTGGCATGTTCAAGAAACAGCAAAGAGAACAGCTTGGTTGAAAAAGAAAATGAGGCTAGGGGAGACAGAGCCTGAGGTGGGAGAGCTGGCTTTGGCCAGACGCACAGGACGCAAGTCTCTCTTTCGTGTTTTCCTAATTAACTGGTTTAATGTGGAGGCCGGTAATTTAGATAGGAAACCAGAGAAGGTGCAGATTTCAGTGACAGGAGAATCATTCCTCTTATTTCAGACTCATAAGTTGTAAAAGATGGCCATGAGATCCTAGAGTTGTTTTTCTGTACTATATATGCATCACCACAAACTTGGTAACTAACAAAGAAACCCTCCTGGTGTCTGTGGGGCTGGAGACTGAACATGGCTTGGCTTGGCTCTCCGTCAGCCTGCAAGCAGGGCATCTGCCAGCTGAGTCCTCATCGGAACACTTGATGAGAAGGCTCTGCATCTCGGCTCACCCAAGCCACTGCCATGCTTCCTTTTGGGAAGCTTTAAAATTTATGGCTTTTTTTTTTTAATCTTGGAAGCCAGTAAGAAGAGCAAGACATTAGAGCAAAACAAGTACCAAGATGGAATCTCATAATAGAATGGAATGGAGTACAATGCAACACAATGCAACACAACACAACACAACACAATCCAACACAACACAATAGCACTGGAGTGATGTTGTACCTTCTTGATGTCCAAATCACAGATCCCGGCTACATTCAGGAGGGAATCTATAGACATGGAAAGCAGAATGTGGAGGTCATGCAGATGACTTGATCTGTGAACCCCCAGTAGGATAAGCTGAACAGGGAGTTCAATATACTTTTCAGAAGAAATACTAGGGCTGGAGGTAAAACACTTGAGGGCTTTCAAGGTGTACGTTCCTAATTCTGGGAACCTGGTCTTGTCTTCCAGTTTCTTTGCTCTTCTCTTAAACTTTTTATTTTGAAACAATATCTCATTAAGTTTGACAAATTACCTAATTTGGGCTTAACCATGCTAATCTTCTATTTTCAAGAAGGCTGGGATTATAAGCATGTGCCAGCACACACAGTAAAGTATTGATATTTTTCAAGTCTAGTGTTTGGAAGAAAATAGAGTCTACAAAGACATGGAAATGGTGGATATTTGTGTTCTAGTTGCCATACAGGGAAATAGCTCAGTTATCCAGAATCGTTTGAATAGGATGAAGGAAGTAATCCCAGGGTCAATTTAGTAACTATGTCAGTCAGTTCTTATCTGCTTTACTCCAACTACTCTTCTCTAATAATTGAAGTTATCATCCGATGCCGATTGTGTGCCACACAAATATGGAAAGGGCTTTAAGGAGGTCATTCACTTTTTTCCTATAATAGACTAATGAAATAATATGGTTTTTTTGAACTTATGAGAAAAATGATGCTTAAGAACACAGCCACTCAATGATACAAGGTTGTGATACAGTTCCATCACTGTACACTTTGCGACACTTCCCTTGTGGACAGTTTACCTGAGTCCTTGAACTCAAGGCTCCACTTTGGTGTTCTTTATGCTTCGGGGTTCTGCCATCCTTCTTCCTTTGTCTGCTCCCGTCCTCCTTGCCAATGCTTGCTTCTGCCCTCATGAGCAGTCAGCATGGATATTTGTGGCCTGTGGCTGCTTTAACATCATGCGATACACATACCAGTATGTTTACTTTCTGTTTTCCTTAAAGAGGAAATTAAAGATGGTGCACAGAAAAGCAGACATGAAAAATCTGTTAGCTTTACCAAAAAGAAAAAAAAATCATAAAAGGAAAATATTTTTAAAGAGAAGAGAATTATTAACTTTAAAAATATACTCTTCATTCTCACAATTGTTATGGCTATGAATAAAGTAGGAATTATGGCTTGAAGAATGGATTTATCTACTGAAATATTTAGAAAAAGTGCTATAAACTGTATTTCCCAAGTATTGTTCCATTAATTATAGTGGAATGCTTCACAGAAATTTTAGTTGGTTTCTTTCTTTAATTTTATAGTTAATTCTGGAGAATGGTTATAATTGATTCATATTATTGAAATTGTGCG
>NW_004524711.1:2893248-2895256 GCF_000260255.1 Octodon degus | reverse complement strand
ACCTCCCCATCACTGGGATTACAGGGTTGTACCACCACACCTGGTCTTGGTGGCTGGATCAGTGCACTGGGAGGTGGGAGGTGGTGGCAGTGTGTGGTGCCAGGGATTAAACCCTGGTCCTTTTGTTTGCCTAAGCAGGCATTTGTTCCTCTAAGCTATCTTGCAGGTCCTTCCCTTCTATTTTTTATCCATGTCTTCATTAGATGCATGAAGTCATTCTTTGATTGTTGCTATATCCTTTTTTATCTGAGAGATTATTTCTGATCTGATATCCTACATAGCCTGATGGGGTTGTTTCTTTACTCCAGTTTCTATCATTTAAAAATTTCTTGGCTCCTAAGTTCTTCTATGACCTTTCCTCCTGGACTTGTTTTGGGCAGGCCAGAAGTCTGATATTGCCTTCTGTTCTTTTCTTTTTTCAGTCTTTGCAGTTATGTTTGGTGGGTGAGTTGCACATTAGGAAAGTTCTTGGAAGAATGGGAAGTCAGGATACGTTCCCCAAAGCTCCTGCTGTGTGGGGTTCAATGTGGTTTCACCTCACTAAGGAGAAGGGGCAAGGTGCAGTTCAAGAAGGATCCAGTGATGACGAGGGCAGGCCCAAGTTGTGCAAGGCTCTCTCATTGGTGGGTTTGCAGAGAGCAGTGCTCCCAAAGGCTCCTGCATGTCGCTGTGGCAGTCATGTCATGCTGGTGGTCTTTAGGTGGAGGACAGGTAGCTAGGCTCAGCAGAGCTCCAGCTAGAAGGCTGGTTGGGTGAGGCTAGGGCTGCCGAGTCTCCCTGGAAGTCTTCAGAGTGAGGCCAGGTGCTTTCAGTTCTATTTCTTTGAGGTGTAGTATACTTTCTAACCAGAATTCAGAAAGCAAATATTAATACAGGAATCAAGCATGCCAAAATCACTTCTGTATATGTGTATGTCTGTGATTCTTGAGACTATTTGCCTTATTTTTAACTACCAGTAATTCTATATAACTTTCTCTTTTGGCTTCTCTTCAAGATCTTTTATCTCTTGAACCCTAGTGAACCCATTTTGGGCTCTAATGAATATATTTCTGGCCTAGTGAGCCTCTATCTCATGCTTTCTACCTGATGAGCCAGTCCAAATGCATACCTGTTCTGAATACTGGCTCTAGCCAATTTATTTTCCTCTCTTGTGTGTGCTCTTTGGAAGTGTTTTGCTGCTCACTTATCTCTGAATGGGTGTCCCTGTTGCAGGTGCCACACGTGGGGACTCATTGGTGTCATGGTATACCCCAGGGAGACATGGCAACAGCAATGGGGAAAAATAGACAAAAAGACAGAGTTGGGTCAGGTGGTAACACACTCCTGATTGGCAAAGGACCCAAAGAACAACGGTAGGGTGTTTATTTATACCTTTGAACTGTTAGTATCAGGAGACCCAAAGTTGCCTAGTGACTGATAGCTGAAATTGACCAGGCAGGATGCTGCTCTCAAGACCCAGGTAGCCTTGCTGCTTTAGTCCCTCTGCCATTGTCCTGCCCTCCCACCTATGATCAATATCCAGCTTCAGCCACTCCCAACAGATGTCACTCTGCCAGAGCTGAGGTTTCACTGCTTGCTTTTTCCATTGTTCTGACTGCGCCCACTTGGTGAGCCTGAGAATGAGCCCCGCTCTCACTGCTCCCCTAGCGTGGTGACTTGGCTCTGAGTGCATGTATTGTTTACTAATGCACATTTGTAGACACAAGGACTGCATCTTTCACAGGAAGTTCAAACATGTACATCATACATCTTCATTACGTTTTCATGTGTTTTTCTCCCCACTTTATCTCTTCGTTCCCTTTCTTTTTGCAAAAGGTCTGTGTCCTTATTTCTGAATACTCGCTTTTTATGTTGTTCTTCGTTGATGTTTTGGGTTTACCGTCTTGTGTGTCTGACTTGTTTCACTTAAAGTTGTGATCTCAAAGTGCAACCATTTCCAGACAATTGACTCAGGTTTATTTATTTTTTTCCTCATAGCCCAGTAGTGCCGTTGAATCACTTTTTTTTT
>NW_004524711.1:2890453-2892023 GCF_000260255.1 Octodon degus | reverse complement strand
TAATAAATATTTCCTCTTAATTTATGTAAAATCATATCAGACAGCATTGGAATTTTTGCTTCAGCTGTCAGTAGTCAGAATACTTAAAAACTTAGGGGGAGAAGGAAACTCAGCATTATTTACTCATAATTTTGTTTCCATACTTTTGACAATAAGTTTTCTAAGTTTTTCTTCATCAGAGAACAGTTTTTCTTGAATTCTCTTTCAATTTTGAAGGATGTTTCCTTTTCTTATAGAACTGCAGATTGAGAGAAATTTGGCTTTTTTTTGCATTTAAAAAAAGTTGTATTTTATTCTGCTGTCTCTGGTAAGATTTTCTTTTTCTCTTACTTTTCAATATTTTTTTCTATATGTTTAGTTTTCAGAATTTCATTTAACGTGTCTACTCTTCTTTTTTATTTCTTAAGTATTTTCTCGTTTCAGGACCTCACTACACAGCTTGCACTTGTGGTGACCCTCTTGCTTTCAGCCTCCCCAGTGCTGGGATTACAGGTGTGCGCCACCACACCTGGACCCTGGGCCAGCTCAGCACACCCTGAGGGTGGGGCTGGTGCAGCATATATGCCAGGAATGGAACGGTGGTCCCTGGGCTTGCCTAAGTTTGCCAAAGCAGGTGCCTTAGTCTGTTGAGCTATCATGCCTGGCCCTGGTCTTCTTTGTTTATCATGTTTGGGACTCATGCTTCTTTGTTATTAAAGTGAATATTCACTGTATATTTGTGAACTCTTTAGCTAATTTTTTTACAATAGTTGCTCAGCTCCATCAATTTTGTCTAACGGGGCTCTGATGGAAGGACTTTTGATCATTGATCATTGTCCTACAGATGCCTTTTTATTTATTCATGTATACTCCCTTCTGTTGCTCAGATCGGTGAGGTGGACAATAAGAAAACTAACTAAATATTCTCTCTGTCGAGTTGTAAGTAAGATTGAAAATAATGTAACAATAGAACACTAAGTAGCTTTATAATGATCAATTTTCATATAGTTATAATGTGATAAATCTTATCATGAGTTTTAAAAATTTATAACTAACCAATACTTGCAGTCAAAAGATATTAAATTTTTATCGTGACCATGCAACAGAATATAAAGATAATTAACCTTGTTATAAAATGTAAAGAATAGATTTCATTTTTATTTACTTTTCTAAAAATTTAAAAGATAATGTACAGGTGTATGAGAGGGAGAGAAATAGGGATAAATCCATTTTGCAAAGTGAGGAGTCAAAAGGCCATATCTGTAATGGAATTAAAAATAAGGTTTTCAATATTCCTTATTTTAGTTAACTGTGTAAACTACAAGCTAGAAACTTATTAAGCTATGCTTTTGATCATTGTTTTCTTCTTTTTCTCTATTACATTGTCTGTAGCTCTTTCTGCACTTTTTCTTCCAAAAGGACACCACATCTTGGTGTTTGTGCCTTTGCTCATTGGTTAAACTGGAATTCTCACTTGCAAAAACCTGTGTGGGCCAGCAGTGAGTCCCACAATGCATCTCTCACGGACACAAAAGTGTGATGCTTCAGACTAAGTGTCGCTCTCACCCAGTGTATAGTGCTTGTGTTAGTG
>NW_004524711.1:2888873-2889676 GCF_000260255.1 Octodon degus | reverse complement strand
CAGGGAAAGATCATAGAGGTAAAAATGTATATATGCTCCATGAGTTCATTCTGAGATTTTTATCTTATTTCTTTCTGCTGTTGAAAAGAGGATAGCTTTTAATAAAGATGATAGCTTTTAATGTACATTTAATGCTGTTCATCCAAAATCTCAATGAAATTGGATTAATCATTTGAAGATAGCTTGCATATGTTAGGCAAGGTAAAGAGTATTCCCATTTCAGATGTACTCTAATGTCATGCGTCTTCTTCACATTACTAATGTGGACATGCATCTTTAATGGCCCCTGAAGCCTTAGCAGGGAGTGAAGATGCTGGTAGTGAGATGTTCCAAGAACAACAGACAGGTTGATTGGCCAGCTTTTAAGTGTTTGAATGTGTGAAAATCCTTGAAATCAGCCATGTAGCAAATGAGTTGTTTTAAGTTTTTAGCTTTACCACTAGATGAAGGAGTTAATATCACTTTTCTTTGAATATCTGATCATTTATTCCTTTACTGTTGAAGAAGACTCTTGAGCTATTATTAGTACTTGATGATAATATACTAATAGATTAAATTAAATCTCAGTGTTAAGTCAAACATGGTGGGGTATACCCGTAATTCCAGGTCTCAGAAGGCTGAGGCAAGAATATATCTGAGTTTGAGTCCTACTGGGCTACAAAATGAATTCAAGACCAGCTTGAACTGCACAGAGAAATTCTATCTCATAGGAGAAAATTCTATGTTTTGATATTTTTATATGATATAATCTTTCCAAAGTTATAAGACACAGTCTGTATTGAACCAGTAAAACTTCCAACATT
>NW_004524711.1:2886586-2887433 GCF_000260255.1 Octodon degus | reverse complement strand
TGAAAACTACAATATTCTGTCAAAAGTCATAAAAATGGATATCTGAAAAGAGTAACTTATTCCTTGTTTTGGGGTACGAAGACCAACATACTGCAAATGGCCCTATTCCCAAAATTGTTATACAGATTTAATGCAATCCCGATCAAAATACCATTAGCATATCTTGCAGAACTAGAGAAAACATTCCTAAAATTAATTTGAAACCACTAAAAACTTAGAGTAGCAAAAAACAGTTCTGGTCAACAAGGGCAAGACTGGGGCAGCACAATGTCTGACCTTAAATTAAACCACAGAGCCACTGTGATTGAAAACAGCATGTCTGCTGGCCAGATAGCTCAGCGGACTAAACCTCCTGCTTAGGCAGGTGCAGGAACCAGGGTTCTGTCTCTAGGGTGCTGTGCTGGCCCCAACCCTGGGGTATCCTGAGGCAAAGACTGAGACTAGGCATGGTGGTGCGCACCTATAATCACAGTGCTTGAGAGGCTGAAAACAGAAGGATCACTACAAGTCCAATCTGTGTAGTGAGACCATGTAGATCCTGTACTAAATACATAAAAAACAGCAACAATGAACAAAAAAACCCCAGGATGTCACTAAACAAACAAACAACAAGTAAACAGACCTGAGGATCAGTGAAATAGACTAGGAGATGCAGAAACAACTCCAAACACGTGGAGCCACCCGATCTTCGACAACGGGGCCAAATATGTTCCCTGGAAGAAAGATAACCTCTTTAATAGATGGTGCTGGAAAAGCTGGCTGTCCTTGTGCTAAAGTTTAAAACTGAACTCATATCTTTCACTGTGCAATAAACTAAAATAAAAATCAATTGAAGATCTAAATATTA
>NW_004524711.1:2869053-2882319 GCF_000260255.1 Octodon degus | reverse complement strand
AATATTGCTTAATCTTAATTTTTTTCTAAGATTTATACTGTATCTTTGGCTTACAATTTATTTAAAAGACATTGTATATTATCTTCTCCTAGTAATAGAGACTTTAAAAAGTAAAAAAAAGGAGAAAAAAGACAAGAGTTAATACAGATTTAAATGATTTTCAAGCAACTACTTATCAGATGATAAATGGTATCTGGGGAGAATTCTCAGCTCCAGTCATAGGAAAGGGAAGCTAAGTGGACACGGTTCGGTGAGAGACGCTGAAGACACTGAATTAAGAGTCTGGAAAGATCAAGGCAGCTTATGTTTTGAGAACGGATTACTAGAGAAGAGGCAGCTGCACAGAAAGAAACTCCAGGGATTTTTTTCAAGGAAGGGTTGATGCAGCTGATTACCAGCCAGCGTATATATCCTTATATCTGATGCTAAAGGAACAACTTTCTGGAAGAATTACAAGTAAAAATGTTCAGTGCTCACACAAGGCCAGGATAGTGATTGTTCCTATAGTTACACTCTAAGAGTCTTGGGGGTGTTTAGTGACATACAGAGAGATCTTTCCTCAGTAATGAAGAATAACTGACCCACATAGTAAATGTTATAAGCAAGACTAGAAAGGGAAGCATTATTTCTAAGTAACTTAACTGGTTCAAGAACAAAATATCTAAGCATACTTATATATTGCATGTCTGATCAAAAAACTAATCTTTGAAATTTTGCAAAAAGATAATAAAAAAAATAGGGCTTAGAAACAAGACAAATCAAACAACGAAAACAATCCGAATCTCTAAGACTTTAAAACAGTTAAAGTCTGTTTTAAAGTCTTAGATCTTGACAGTTGTATAATGTTTAATAAAAAAATCAAATAATAGCATGGAAGTAATCAAGAAGGTCTATGTATCCTATAACTCCTAAAGCAACCATTACAATGGTAAAGAGTTGTAGGTAAAATACCAACACAGCCAATAATATGGAAAAAGATGAATGTTTATTAATCTATAAGAAGATTAATCTGCTCTCAGTAAGAGCAGATTTGGAACTAGGAGATGACACAAAGATCAAAAATAACTAAGTGATTGTCAGATTGTTGGGCTATCAACAATTAGATTCATTTTGTCTGTGAACAAACTTCAAATACATAGACATAAACATAATCAGTTAAAATAAAAGTTGGAGATATCCATAGAACATTCTAATATCTAAAAACCCTGAGATTAGAGATAGAGATAGTTCAGTAGCCTAAGCATCTGCCTAGGCAAAAACAGAGACCCACATTCGATCCCCAGTACCACTTGCCATGCTGGCCCCAAAACCCCAGGTGTACTGTGCTGGTCTGAGAAACCAGGCATGGTGGCACACCCCTGTAATCCCAGCACTGGGGAGGCGGAGACGGAAGAATTGCTACAAGTCCAACTTGTGTAGTGAGACCCTCTACCAAATAAACAGATAAATAAAAGTTTAAAAGCAAATAAAAAAACAAATAAACAAACAAAACCCCTGAGATTATATTAATATCAGAAAAGTAGGTTTCAGGACAGAGAATTCCAGCAGCATATTTCATTTTGATAAAGGGTTAACTTTTCAAGGACAATACACCTAGTAACCTAGGTGCAAAATACATGAAGCAGAAACTACAAATTTTGAGAAGAAATAGACTGACACTTGTAGTTAGAGATCTCTGTCCATGACCAACTCCTTGTAGTGGAAGTAATAAAAAGAAAATATCCGTAAGCTTAGTGACGATTTGGGTAACATGATCAATCAACTTGACCTACTTGATACTTATCCAATGTGCCACAGAGAAGCCACAAACTGCTGTAAGTTAACTACCAGCCAAGTGAGATCATGTTTCCTTTATTATGGATACAAAGGCTAAACTATGTCTCTACTATTCCTAGAAGTCATACCATTGGCCAAGATATCTGTATTTATTTATTTGGATTTTATTTTATTTTTTTTTTTTGATTTTTAAAAATGTTCAAAGAATACAAAACAGCGATAGAAAAAAACAGTATTAGAAACTATACAAAATTTTACTAAATAAAGTAATAGTAATTCAACAATGGTTGTTGCACTGCATGTTGTTATCTTCAACTTAGTTGTTCAGTTTACCACATATAAATGTGCAAAATTGCTTTAAAGAAAAAAATAACAAAAAATTGCAAGAAATTCAAAAGAAAAACAATAAGATGAATTAAACAACATTAAGCATTAACTGCTCCTTTCAAAAGACCAGCAGAAATCAGCAGTACAATTATCCAAACTACTCTGCATATATACCTAAATATCTTTTCTAAAAACCTGGAAAACAAAACCCAAAACAAACAAAAAGAACAAAGACAAGAACAAAGCAACACACACACACACAAAAAGAAACAGTATAGAATTTCAAGCCAAGAATAGAAAATTAACAATCTTTGTTACATTACGTATTGTAATCATCAAATTTGTTGCTCAGGTTACCATGCTCAGACATACAAGATTGATTCAACAATGAACCGATAACTCATAGCCTCTGATGAAACCTATACTTGTGCCTACACAAATTGCCCCTCGCCAGCTTACAGATGAGCCAGGTCTATCTTTAAAATAGAAAATCTCTGCTCTGCTCATACACTTTTAGGAACTAATGGGACAAACATTTTTTTTTGGGGGGGGGTAAGAATTGCTATGATTTTACCTGCTAATATACTTGTAAGTGATGAGATATCTCTCAAACTTACTTGATCATAACCCAACTCACCCCAACCTCCACTGCCACTAGAATATCTTCTATGACAAGTATTCTCAAAGAAATATAGTTTAGAGGTAACAGAGAGGTTGTGTTTCTTGTCTCTTTTATAGTCCTGGAGTTGAAACTCAGAGCTGTGTGCATGACAGACAAGCGCTCAACCACTCAGCACAGTTTCTTCCCAACTGATACTAACATATAGCTGATCTTGCCATTTTCCTTCTACTGTTACTCATTGTGTAGTCCCAAAAGTTGATGGTTTTCTGTAAAAGAGTTCTAATACTAGCATCAGTTAGGTTTAATTTCTATCTACCTAAGTGATTTCTAATATGTGTGAAAAAAGTATTTCAAATGGATATCTAATAATATCAATTAATTTGAAAATTTAGGCTTTCACTTTAAAAAAATGTATAGCTCATAATACGTGATATTGTTTTGATGCCACATATCTGAATGTTGCATATAGCCTGGGGTTTATGGAGCTGTATATATTTTACTACATGAATAATATGCTAATATATTGGTGAGGGTTCTCCATTAGATAAAATGGAGGGTGGGTAGACTTCATGCTACTGTTTGTAGTGAAAATAAAAAGAGGTGATTGGGGCTGGGGAGATGGCTCAGTAGAATAAGCGCTTCCCTGACAAGTGCAAGGGCCTGAGTTCAAACCCTGGTTCCGCAAAACAAAACAAAACAAAACAAAAAAAAAAAAAAAAAAGAGGTGATTGTCATTTTATGAACGTATATAAGCACTAGGATCTTGAATATATAGGAACAAAGAGAAAATGGCATATTGGTGGTTGAAAGTCTATAAATGTGATATAATAAATCTTTTAGCAGGCAACAAAAGTTGTTTTAGGATGGCAATATTTTGCATAATTCATTACCTTAGTTTGGGAAAATGATAGTGCTTGTTGGCTGATAAGTTGTTAAACTTTAATCACAATGACAGTCTTTGTGATCTACATTAGTGTAACATTGCTTTTATTTGAAAAACTGAGAAAGAAATTTTGGAAAGAAAAAATTATTTTCCTCTGAAAAGATATGTGAGTATTTTATAGAAAGTAAAAGTACAGTGAAATTATTTGAAAAATTCAAGTTGTATCTTATGATAATTTATAGTATGAGGGTTATAAGGTAGTTCCTTTGGCAATATTCTGCCTTCATAAGGAAATCTATACAACAGTGGTCAGTACTGCAGACGGCTAAGGCCCTCATGGGAGAGAGAGCCATACTCGCCTACACCCTGTCTCGTGGGAGAGTTGGTATCCACGTCCTGCCTTCCACGCTTTTCCTTATTCAGGTGGCTGAATCAATGTGACATTAGTTTCATTGTTACCAAGAGTGAGAGTAAATATGAGACCTTTATAACAGTGTGTGATCTAATATCCAGAAAAGACATTTATCAATGTCTCCTATTTTAGTGTGACCCATAATTTTCAAAGATATTTTCTTCACAGAAAATGTGCCACTTTTACCTAAGTTGTGCATTTATTAAAATATTAAGGCTTCACGTGACAGCAAGTACTCTAGACCTTCTTTCCCTTTTTAAAACTATTTTATTAAGAATATTTCTGGAGGGGCCGGGGAGATGGCTCAGTAGAATAAGCGCTTCCCTGGCAAGCACAAGAGTCTGAGTTCAATCCTCGGTTCTGCACCCCCCCCAAAAAAAAAAAAAAAAAAAAAGAGTATTTCTGGAAAAAAAAAGAAAAGGCCAGCCAAATACCTCAGCAGATTAAAGTGCCTGCAAGCAGGCACAGAGGACTGGGGTTTGATCTCCTGGGTTGCCCTGCCGGCCCTGCCCCGGGGCTTGCTAACACAGCAATTGAGATTAGGCATGGTGGCATGTATCTGTAATCCGAGTTCTAGGGAGGCTGTAAACAGGTGGATCATTACGCGTCTGATCTAGTAGTGAGACCTTGAGCAACCTGTAGAGCCTTCCCTAAAATACAAAAAAAAAAAAAAAAATTCTGGTGATTTGGAGCAAAAATGTTCCCCTTAGGGCCAACCAGGTAGTGCAGGGGATTAAAACGCCTGCTTAGGCAGAGTTTAGCTGTCAGGGTTCAATCCCCTGACTGCCGTGTCTGCCCTGTCCCCCAGGGCACGCTGTGATGGCGACTGAGACTGGGTATGGTGGCGGGAGCCTGTGACCCAAGCTCTTGGGAGGCTGAACACAGGAGGATCACTAAGTCCTATCTACGTAGTGAGACCTTGTTGACCTTGGACTAAAATACAAAAATAAAATAAAATAAGAAAGAAAGAAAAGAAAATGTTCCCCAAAATTTTATGTGTTCAGGATTTGTGATTTTAGAAGGGGATGTGATCGTGTGGCATGATACTCATCAGTGGGTCAATCCATTTCTTAGTTCGTAGCTGAATGTGTTCCCACAGGTGAGGCTGGGTAGGAAGCACCTGGTCACCAAATGGATGACTTGGGACGCTGTCGTGCTGTGTGCAGTTCCTTCTCTCTCTGCTTCCTGGTTGCAGCAGGTTGAGCAGCTGTCCTCTGCGAGGACCTTCACCATGTCATTCCTGCGTTGGAGCCAGCCAACCGTGTGTGGACCAAGCCCACAAAATCTTGAGCCCCGCACTCTGCTGACTACCACCATCATGGTATAATGAAGCCAGATTAGAATGTATGTGAATAGGGTCACAGAGAGTCACTTTGCTCTACAACTTCTTGTACTCACCGTTGTGTCTCACAGATTGATCATGTTGCTTTATGTAGCCGTGATTTCTTATTTTTAATTGCTGCGTGATACTCTATTGCAAGAAGGCTTGACCATATACGTGTCTAATTACCACAAGAAGGCTAATTTGAAGTTGTTTATTACTTTTTGGTTATAGTAAATAATGCTGTATTTACTTTTTGGTATGTGTTACATGTAAACATTTCATTACATTTGAAAGTATACAAAAATTTCATTACACACAAATATTCGCAAACACACGAATCATTTCAGGGAGATGTTAGGATTGCTAGGGAGTCTTTATTTTTTTATTTTTTATTTTTGATGGAACTGGGGATATAACTCAGGCCCTTGCATTTGCCAGGCAAGCGCTTATTTACTGAGCTATCTTTATGGCCCCTCTAGTGAGTATTAAGATTATATTTGTATTAAGCTATGTTTGGTTCTAGTGTTTTTAAATGTGAAAGTATGGTTTGAAAAAGTTTCTGTCCTGATGTTGCATGCCAGCAATTTTTTTTTTCCTTTTTGTATTTTGGGGAAGGGACTACAGGATATTCAGGGTCTCACTACTAGATTGAATTTATAGTGATCCACCTGTTTACAGCCTCCCAAGAGCTGGGATTACAGGTGGGGGCAGCACAGAAGGCTTGGAGATTGAGCCCCCAGCCCCTGCGCCTACTTGCAGGCACTTTAATCCACTGAGCTATTTAGACAGCCCTTTGCCAGCAATTTGGATGGTTGAATAATTTACTCAGTATGCTGCATATGAGCTGGTTTTTTACTGTAGTTTGTAGTTGTACCTTCCTTATGAATCATGTTTTTGACCACAGTGCTTTATTGCATCTTTGGCCATGGATGCCTTGTTTGTAAAACCTCTGTCCAAGGCCTTTTCATATTTCTGAATATTTTTTCATTAACTTGAACAAATTTTTGCATATTATTGGAATGAACATTTTGTTGGAGAAATATACTATGAATATCTTTTTCCAGGTTAACGGTCTTTAAATGAACAGACAATTTTTCATTTGGTGTTTTCTGAACCCTACTTAAGAAAGCATTTCTTTTCATTTGGTTATAACTTTGTGTTACTCTATCTCTTAATATAGTGCAAGAGAAAAGGATTGACAAAGTAGAAAATTAATACCTGAAGGATTCAGGTATTAATTTGGTTACCAGCGTTGATGATTTTCTCACTTAGCGTATGTTAGTTGCAGTTGGAGAATTGTAAAAGCTCTAATGCCCCTGATGTGCACAACAATAATTTGTTCAGTATCTGTTGTTTTGGAACTTAGGCATTATTATACTTTAATTCGCCCTCCAGACTCAGCCCAGGCCTGGAGCGTGTGTGGCAGAGCTTTGCTCTGCTGCCCGCCGGACCTCTCAGGACCCAACCTAGGCCCGACATGTGTGTGGGAGAGCTTCAGCATCACTGCACCCAAAGGACGCCTCAGGAAACAGCCCAGGCCCGGCATAAATGCCTGGGGTGAAACTCTGCAGCTAAAGTCCCTGCAGAGAGGCTAGGGGCCAGAGCCACTCAGCTAATCCAGGAGCAGAACACCCTGCCAGAGGGGCACAGTGGGTCACTTCCACAGGCTGCAGCAGGAAAAAGCTGAGCACAGCAGCCAGACTAAAGCCAGGCACAACAGGATGAATTCAAACTTCAAAGATCTGCACTCTGTAGCGTGAGGCACTTTGCTAGACCCAGATATATAAGAGCATCATCTCTCTTTCTCTCTTGACTGAAAGAGGGGGCAAAATTTAACCAGAGTGATCTAGTCTGATTGTAAGAAACCAGGCACATCAAGGGAGGTGATCAGACAGAATTTAAGGGAACTAACTTAAATACAAATTCCAAATTTAATATCTACTTAGCTATAGAAACATATTGGTTTCTCTTATTGTCTAAAATACAAACCCATTAGTTACAAAAGTTTGTCAACTGCTAAATATCACTTCCCATCATTTGTGTTCCTAATTGTAGTTCAGTAAATACAAAGCTACAACTGCCTTAAGCATATAATTACTATTGGGTAAGAATTTCAGTAGGTGCTAAGGTTACAACTATACCAAAACTCTACAACAAAAGTCAGAGGACAATGCTATACAAAATGGTAAAGAGAAAGAGCAAAACACAATCTCATATGCCTAGCCCACACAGAACAAATGCAGGAGACACTAGAACAGAAGAAACTGGGAATCACACAGCTCAAATGTCTCAATTAATAGAGTCTGAAGTTAAAAAAATACCTGCAGAAAGATATAAAGGAAACCAGATCAAAAATAACTTCTAAAATAAGAAATCCCTGAGTTAGTAGCATCTGAAGTAAAGAGCCAATGGCAGAAACATAAACAGGAAATCAGACCAGAATTACTGTCAGAAGAAATAAAAGAAAGGATAACTATAATGAAAGAATTAATAACTGCTTCTGAAGAAGACACTGATAAAAAAAAATAGAGGAGTATAGGAAAATGATGGAAGCCTCGAATGAACAATATAGGAAGAAATAGATCGCCTGAAGCAGAGTCAAAGGGATTTATGAGTACTTAAAATCACAATCTCAAGCTTTAAAAGCCATTTGAATGAAAGTGAAGATAGAGTTTCACATTTTGAAGACAGTGTTACAGCTAGTGAAAAGGTAAGAAGAGATCTCTTAAAAACAACTAAGATGCAGGAAAAAGTAGTTCATCAGATGCAAGATGATGCAAAGATGAACAACATAAGACTAATAGGCATCAAGGAGAAAGAATGACCCAATACCAATAATATAAAAAGAACATGGGCAGAAATAATTGTAGAAAACTTCCCAAATATTGGGAAAAAATCTGACATTCAGGAAAGCAAAGCATACAGAACTCCAAGAACATCAACTCAATTAAAAACACACCAAGACATATAATAGTCAAGATTCCAGAAATCCAGCACAAGAACAATATACTGAAAGCTTCTAGAGAAAAGAAAAATATCATATTTAAAGGAAAACATATCAGAATAATGGCAGACCTTTATTCACAAATAATCATGTCAAGAAGAGCATGGAGCAGAATACTTTAAGTCCTGTATGAATACAAATTTCAGTCCAGACTACTATACCCTACAAAACTCTCAAGTTTGAATGAGAAGTGAAATACTTCCATGACAAAGAACAACTAAATGATTTCACGATGACAAAGCCAAGCCTACACACACAGACTACTAAGAGATACTCTAGAGAGGGACCAAAATGATCACAGTTCCATGAACGAGAACAGAAAGAAAGCAGAAATAGGGCCAAAAATTAAACAGGAGAAAAGGGATAAACAAGAGTAGGTAGATAACATGGCAATCATAAGTCAATACATCTCCATTGTAACCATCAATGTAAATGGACTCAATTCTTCAACTAAAAGAAATAGACTGGCACAGTGGATTAGGAAGCAAATTACAACAATATGATGTATACAAGAAACATAACTCATAAAAAATTCACAGGTTTGAAAGGCAAAGCATGGAAAAAGAATACAACATGCCCCAACACCTAAGAAAAAAGCAGGGATAGCAATCCTGTTCAGTTGATAAGGCCCTAGCTAACTTCATCAAAAAGAGGAAAGAAAAATTCAAATACAAGTAATAAGGAATGAAAAGGGTGTAATTACCACAGACTCAGTGGAAATTCAGAAGATTATCAAGAGCTACTTTGAGAACTTTTACTCTCACAGAATAGAAGACACAGAAGAAATGGACAGATTCCTAGAAAGGTACAAATTACCAAAACTGAATCGACAAGATATAACCACTCTCAATAGCCCAATAACAGTCAATGAAATACAAAATGTAATTAAAAAAAAAAACCTACTGACAAAGAAAAGTCCAGGCCCTCATGAACTCACAGCTGAATTCTATAAAAAATTTGCAGAAGATGTAATCCCTATGCTCCTCAAACTCTTCAATGAAACTGAAAAGGAAACAGTCCCCCAAAAATCATTCCTGGAGGCAAGTATTATACTGATATCAAAACCAGAGAAAGACACAACCAAAAAAGTGAACTACAGGCCAATCTCCTTCATGGACATAGATACAAAAATCCTCAATAAAATCCTAGCAAAGAGCACACAGCAAATCATCAAGAACATTATGCACCATGAACACATAGGATTCATCCCAGGGATGCAAGGAAGTTTCAATACACACAAGTCTATAAATGTAACACACTATATCAATAAAGCCAACTCCAGAAAACACAAGATCATCTCAATAGATGCAGAAAAGGTTTTTGACAAAGTCCATGCATTCATGTTCAAAATCCTGCAGAAAATTGGAATAGATGGCCTCTACTACATCTGATAAAAAACATCTATGTCAACCCAATGGCTATCATAAATTTAAATGGGGAAAAACTGACATCTTTTACTCTCAGATCTGGTATAAGTGAGGATGTCCTCTATCAACAATTCCATTCAATATAGTTCTGGAATCATTAGCTAGAGTCATTAGAAAAGAGAAAGAGAAATAAAGGTAAAAGAAGAGGTAAAGGAGAAGTTAAATTATCATTATTTGCAGATGATATGATACTTTACTTGGAAGACCAAAAACATTCCACCAAGAAGGTGCTAGAATTAATCGCAAAATTCAGTAGCATAGCAGGATACAAATTCAATACACAAGTCAATAGCATTCCTCCACACACATAACAAACACATTGAGGGAGAAATTAGAGAAACAATACCTTTTACAGTAGCACTGAGGAAAATGAAATACTGAGGAATTAACCTAACTAAAGAAGTCAAATATCTATTCAATGAAAACTACAGTACTCTGAAAAAAGAGATCATATATGATATCAGAAAATGGAAAGATATTCCCTGTTCCTGGAAAGGAAGAATCAACATTAGGAGGATGACCATACTCCCAAAATTGTTATACAGATTTGATGCAAACCCTTTCAAAATTCCACCAAGATACCTCACAGAGCCAGAGAAATCATCCCTAAAATTTATTTTGAACCAAAAAGAACTAGCATAGCAAAGGCAATCCTGGGCAACAAAGAAAAGGCATGATGGATTAAAATGATGGATTAAAAATTCCTGACTTGAAAGATGGTTAAGGCAATGATCCTGAGAATCTCCATCAGGTTTTTGAAACTATCAGTTAATTGGTAGCATTCTCACCCTGACTAACTATGTGTGCTGATACCTGTGAACTAAGCAACTGCACTGAAGATAGCAATGTGTAACACTAGGGCCATGCTTGGAGTGCCTGTCATTCTGTTCTTCTAAAAGTGTACTGCTTCTAATGTCACATCAATTACTGCTATACTCTCTCTCAAGTAAATGTTTGGTTTTTTAAAAAAGGTAGTGAAAACAAGAGACAAGAAAAACGTCCTATGACCGTCCTGCTACAATGTTGTATGTGGTTAGTTAGTCTCAAAAGTTTAAAAAGCACTTTATTTTAGCTGGTACCCAGCGGCATCACCCAGCACAAAGTGCCTAAGTGTGTCCCAAAGCTGGGGAGCGTGGGGTTTATAAAGCTTAAAACCACAAAGCAGGCGGGGTACAACTCAGGGTGTTCAAGGAGACATGGGAGCTGCTGAGACTAGATATGGTTAGGGGTCTGGAGAAGTTCTTGGAATTCAAGGATGGGGCGAGGGCTTGCAGCAAGGGCTTGCAGGAACAGAAGTTTTGGGAGATAGGCACACATTGGAATTTAAGGGTGGGGGCGAGGGCTTGCAGCAACGGCTTACAGGAACAGAAGTTTTGGGAGATAGGCACATTTTACAGCAGTTGACATGGTTCACTAAGATGGCATATACAGAGCAGGATGGTGGCGCTTTGGTCTGGTTATAGCAGTTAGATTTGTCAATTTCTGTGTAAAAATATGTACTTGTTTATTTCTTCTTTTTACTATTTTTTATTTTGTTTTTTTCCACATTCTATATGGATTAAAGGTTTAGCATATAAATAATTGATGGAAAATACCCGTTCCATGTTAAGTGTAAGGTGTTTGATACTCAAACTGCTACTGATATTAAGCTCAACAGCTTTTTTAAGGTAATAATATCATTAAGCTTCTGTTCTGGAGGGAAACAACTTAATTTTGCAGACCAAAAACTTAAAGAAAAAGAAGGGATACAAAGATAACCAACATTTTGGCCCTAGTCCTTCAAGATCAGTGAGGACTCAACACATAAGAGTGTCCCCAACCAGCGGGTCAGTCAGTGAAGGTCACCTGGGGGAGAAGCGGGAAATTGAAGAGGGGACAAAGGACAGGAGACACAAAGAATGGAGACAAGACAGGACTCTGATCAAGTCTCATTTTATTCAGGGGAGGTGCTGGGTATATATAGTGGAGGTGTAGGGAAATGACGTGGGCGGGTAAAAGGTGCAAGTAACTAGGCAACCGGGCTATGACAGGAAGTCTCACCTCCTGGGCATAGCAGGAGACTTATGGGAAATAGGTGGGGTAAGAACTAGGAATCTAGCTCATCAGAGGTAGGGCGGGAGGAACCCAGAAACCCACTTGCAATAGGATTGCAGGCCTGGAGTTATTGAGCCTCCCACAGAAGAGAACCTGTACTATAAGTCAGTGGTGTCCCAAGTTTTCCGATAAAGGAGATTATGGGGCCACAGAGGAAAGGGATCAATGATGTATAATGTGCCTAAGGAGAATCACTCAGACAGAAAACATTTTCTCAGGCTTTCACAGCGAGCAAATTGGTGAAGCAATGGCTGTGACTCATCCACATGGCTGACACTCACAAAAGATCTACAAGCTGCTGTGCATGGTTTCAGCGTAAATCCTCACGGGATTTGACAGACTTTGTCAGGTAGAAAAGTTACATTTTTTGTTATATAGGTCTTGCTTTATCTTGGTCTTAACCATCCAGAAGAAAAGTATAAAAAACGAGGTATAAATAGTAAAGCCATATTAATATGCTGAGCTGTAAAAGGTTCAGTCAACAACTTCTGACATTGTCAGTCATGCATATAACCCACTACTATTATAGACTACTTAGACTATATTAGATTACTTTGTGAAATTCATGCGCCTACAATATATAAATGGCAATGGAATACGCATCTCTGCAAAAATAGACAAAAAAGGGGGAAAGAAATGAAGGAGCATTTTGAAGTGAAAAATATATATGTATATACAATATATTTTCATAGATATACAGCTACTTTCTCTTAGTTCAATGAGAAGAAAGTTTGAACTAATAGTGTTTAGACAACATATTATGTCTGTATCATGTATTATGAATAATTACTAGAAAGACAACACTATGCAATGTATTAATTATTATAACTGTCCTACTGACCTATGTTGAATCTGTCTCATTGCTACTTCTTTCTCAAAAAAACTAATATAAGAATATTTAAATTCATGTAAAGAGCCTTAGGTGGAGAAAATCTGAAAAGGAATGATAGTGTGGGAGCAAATTCAGTGAATAGTAAGTGAGTCTGTAATGTATGATGCAGGGAGAACAAATCTTGAAGTAAAGCTATTTCTTAGGAAAATTTGTGTCTACAGTAAAGATAGATTAACTTCAACAGACAGGGAATGTAAAAGAGTGTTTAAGAAATTAATCTGCTTTATGAATTCATTGAGAACTTTAAAGTGACAGATAAACATAGTGGGTTGGAAATTGGGGAGATAAGAGTGTACTTTTAACTTTCTTACCTTTGATTTTGCTAACTCTGCTAGTCACCAGAAACTGTATGGTAAATTTTGTGTTATTACATATTTGTGGCAAGTGGATCTCAAGCTCTGAACAGATTTTCAAGGAATCTGAAAATATCTAATGGTTGAACACTACTAAATGAAAGAAAGAACATCAAATATAAAGCCGTTTTACTTTGCTGCTTAAATTATTG
>NW_004524711.1:2866710-2867998 GCF_000260255.1 Octodon degus | reverse complement strand
GGCAGAATGAGCTTATAAGGCAAATTTTGAAGATTTACTCCTTCAGAATCAATGGAAAGTTGCTTAAAAGCAATCTTTTCAAATAGTTGTTATTGCAAATAGACAAGAGTTATCTAAAATTTATGTGTGTTTAGATTAAACTTGTCACCGGATTGATTTCTACAGCTCCATTAAGCACACCAGCTTTTTGTGATAAATCATATTTTCTAATAGTTGACAAGAGGATAATTTTATAGAATTTAGTACAGTAAGCAGTACACAGGATTTAGTGTTCTTTCGTTCACTATTACATACCACTCCCTTTATTAATTCAGGTTAATGTTAGTTGCCTGTGCTTCTTGGAACCAAAACTGGTGCGGGGAAGCTTTGTTCTCATTGCCATGGTACTCTCACTCTAAATTATTTCCTTAACTGAAGCAGGCTTTGAGGGCCATGGTAGTAGATTATCCTTGTGTCTGAAATTTCTTATTAAAGACTAGAGCCCCAGTCGACTCAGAAGGATGGTCCGTGATATTTCAATCCCATTCTCCAGGTATTTTTACTACTTGGTATGCATACTGACATTGCTAATAATGAGTTTGTTGGGAGTTTTTGGAATCAATGTAATTGGAAAACTCCAATCTACCCAACTCTGATTTTTATTTCTTAGTAGTATAGTAGCACCTTAGTAACCTAGATGTAAGCTCAGAGTTGGAGCAAGTCTGAGATTTCAGCAGATAGATAAGAGAAAAAGACAAAAATCAAAATGAGAAAGACTAATGAAAATATTTTAAACCGTAACAAGTGGGTTCTGAGCAGTATCAGGTGAATGGCAAAAGTAGAGTGGTATCACTGTGGATGGTAAATCCTGAGAACCTGTGTATCTCAAAGATTTTTCTAGGAACCGAGTGTAGAAATAATTAACCAAGATGCTGAAAGTCAAGCATTTAATACTTACAATTTAGGTAGGTGCAGAATAGATGTGTAGTGAATAACTGCTACTGCTGTTTGTTTCCTCCTTATGCTCAGGATAAAGAAAATTTGACGGATGATATTTAATATATTTTATTTATAAAAATAGAATATATTATGCTTCAAAATGACTAAATGCTAAATAAAAATAGAGGGACTATACATGTTAGGAAAGTAATATAAAAGAAGATAATGTCTTTTAAATCACTAACAAATATAATTTTTACTTTAGCATTCATTTTTAGAGTTCCTTTCACTGTAATAATTACAGTGTTCACATTTTTGCAATGTACTGATTAAACACAGTAAGATTTTCAGCATATGAAATAAGAAATCA
>NW_004524711.1:2856900-2865580 GCF_000260255.1 Octodon degus | reverse complement strand
CTAAAACTCAGTTGAGGCATCTAAAAGAAATTGATGCCTAATGTAAATGTAGAACTCATAATAATTGTATTCAAGTGTTGCTTGTGGGGTTAGAATGTTCCAGAAAGAAAAATCAGCTTGTACAAATCTCTGAAGGAATAAAGGAATGTTGCCCTTGCTAAATATTAAAAATGGTTACATTTTTAACGGCAGGAATATAAGAGAAATGAGAGCATTAGAGTGCTGGGAAGGGACACATCCTGAGGGGGTGAAACTAGAATGTGGGGTAGGCTGAGCTAAGAGGCTGGAAAATTCAGCCCAAGAAGGATCATTGGAGAAAACAACTGGAAAATGTTCTGAAAGGCCCCTCTAGCTAAACTATAGAGGATGAAGTAGAGAGTGGGTCTGAAGGAAGGAGACCTGTAATGCGAGAATGCAAATGTGTGAAAGAAGTGAGATTTTCAATTGCTTCTTCTTTTTTTTTGCACAAAACCTAAGACCTCGGGTACTATCAGCCACCCTTCACCAAGTGACGCAGCCCCTCCCTAGTGCTGGATGCTCTCACAAAGAGTCAGCCTAAGGCATGGACGCGTGATCCAAGTGGAGTGTGTCAGGGGCCACTTTTATGATTGTGTCTGACTCAAAACTCTCCATTATTGGCATGGATACAAAGATGAACCTTATGGAGGAAAAAAAAAAAGATGAACCTTGAGTTGTGGTTACTTCTCCTTTGGATAGAATAAGCTGACGTTCTTAAGGGTTAATTAAACCAATTTGCAGAGAGAAGGTGGGAAGGGAAACAAAGAGTGCTTGACTGTAGTTGCTGCAGTCTCCGACACTAACCTACAGAGAGAACAAGGAAGGTTTAGCTATTCAACTTTCTCTCCATTTTTGTAAGATATCCCCAGATATTATTTCCTTTTTCTTAAGCTGATTGAGTATATCCAATGTCATATCTTTTTTCCCATAATTTTATTCAGAAACAAATAGCAATGAGACAATTTCAAACCAAATTGGTAGGACAGGGGCTGGTGAGATGCCTCGGTGGTCTAGAGCACCTACTTGGAGCAAGCTTAGCAAAGTACATGGATGGCGGTTCAATCCCCCAGCACCACATGCCGGCCAGCCCCGCCCCCTGGTGGGCTGAGCTGGCCACACACACACACACACACACACACACACACACACACACAAATAAATAAATAAATTAATTAAAAAAAAACAAATTGGTAGGACAGTTTCAATAATTACCACATTGCATACATTCTTCCTAGTGGTAAATTGCTGTACAAGATGCAGACATGATATTCTATTTACAAACACTATTAGAACAAATCCCTCTGTTTTCATTAAGAGAATGTTACTATATATCTATTCTAACTATTATGAATACACAGATACAAAATGGACATTCATCTGTATCCCCCTTTTTTTAGTTCCATTATTTGAATATTATAGGTGTGCTAGCTCAGCGAAATATTCTAAAAGAGTCCAGTAGTCCATAATAGTATTGGGTCTTCTTCTGCCTACGGTGTACGTCTAGCTAAGGGTGTCATCTTGTAAATGCTGTGCATTTGTTTCTCCATCCTTTTCAGGAGTTTTATATACCTTTCAACATTTATATCATTTTTGACCTATTGCTTTGGTTTCATAAACATTTAATTATCTTATTCTGTGTGTAGTAAGTTATATTTTACACTTTTGTTTGTTTGGTGGTTTTCTGTTTTGTTTCGAGACAGAGTTACACTATTCACTCCAGGATACCCTTCAGCTCACTACATAACACAGACTTGCCTTGAGCTCACAGTGCCTCCAGCCTTAGTTTCTTGAGTCTGAGGGGACACAGTTATGCATACACCAGTGCATGCTGCACACTGTTACTGCAGAAGTAGATAATACACAGTGGCTGAGTTTAGGATTTCACACTGCCTGGACAAGCACAAAGAAGCAAGATCATTTGATTAGAATTGCAGAAGAAAAATCACAAGAGCAGAACATCCACAGTTTATGTGCCCATACTTTCAGAAGAATTTTACTGGTGTTTTACAGTTTGTCTTAATTGGTTTCATCTGTGGACTAATGCACATCTCATTTTGCCACTGAACCCTACTCTGCTTTATTTTTTATTTAATGGTTTCATAGAGATGTGTATCTCTTTCCTACTACTACATTTTAAGCTCCTGCTGGGGAGGAATATGATTTCTGTACTTTTCCTAGCATCTGTCACATTGAGTGTTGTACTTGCTGGAAGAGTAGACGACACTCAGAATTATAGATTTAGAATCATTAAAGAAGACTTCAGAGAGTCAACTTAGGTCATTCTACCCTTAACAACACAAAACAACTCAAGTTATTCTCATATTATTTTGTTATGAAATTTTGTTTTCCCCTTTTCCATAAAATCAAAAAATCTGAAAAACGACTCAAGTGGTTTCAAATGTTTTCTCATAAATTTTCAAAGTCATTAATGAAATATCTAATTAGATTTTTAAAACTACTGAGCTATTCCACTGAGGGTAGACAGGTCTTTGTCATGTGGGGATAAACTGTCCTACACATTGTCCAAAGTTCAACCCTTGTTGGGAGTCTCAGAAGCTAGGAAATTGATCAAAATGTGTGTAGGTGGAACTAGGCTGCAGTGCCTAAGGCAAGCAAGCTACCTCAGTCCTGAGATAAGGATCCTGTCTGTTTAAGGTCAGCTATTAGTTGCTAGGCAACCTGTGTCCTGTGTTACAAACTTTGCAAAGGTATAAATAAAATTTGGCTTTGTTGTGAGGTGGCATTAATCTCACCTACCAGGCAGACCAGCGATCACCTAGCCCGGCTTTTGTCTTCTTGTCTATCTTTTCTCATTCTTGCTGCCATTTCTCCCTGGGTAGAACCAATCTGACTGAGGCCGGTGGATCCATACAATCCCTGACCTGTACATGCCTAATGCCAGCAGCACCATCTTTTGGGAGAGGGAAATTATTCTCAACTCTTATCTATGCCTTTATTCTTCAATCCTTTTTCTCTTAGTTTCCTTTTTTCATTAGATACTGTGAAGAATATCATTTTATTTGCTTGTTCTTTTTGCCTACATTTTCTAAAATCAAAATTCATCGAATATTTAATAGGCAAATTGAAGAATACTAGAAGATATTGTAATTGGATATTGGAAAATATTATAAAGAAACAATTCAGATACTAAAAAAGCTGTGTTGAAATAAGCGAATTATACCATAGCAAGGAAAACCAGATTACATTGGATAGGGACTCTTTGTTGGTTCATTCTTCTCCTGAAGAAACTAAACTCCTATGGCCAACCCTCCTGTAGCCTCTCAGAGAAATTTTGATATACTCTGTCCCTTACTGCACAAAAAATAACCTCAATCACATTAGCTGAAAACAGAACAGATTTGTTATCACATAATTTCCACATGGCCAAACTGGTTCTGCATTCAAATTCTCACAAATCTACAATGGATTGGTTGTGCTGCACTAAAGAGAATTCTAGCTCCAGGTTTCTTTGAGTGGTAGGAAGGATCCATTTCTTTGGCTATGCAAGCCTTAGGACCTATTCATACCAGGCTAAATGTTGCCTTCTAGAAAAAATCTTAGAAATCACTTGTGTTTTCCTGCTACTCTCTTCTCTAAGGACAACAGGAGGGTGTCTCTCCTGTTCATTATTTAATACAATCTGGTTTTACATGGCTGAATGTACGAAGAGAGTGCTATCACATTTTTTGCTACATTCTATTCTGTTTGGCTTTCTAAGCCAAATCACAACTTTTGCTTGTATTCAAAGAAAGAGATTATATAAATATCTCCTTCAGATACTAATGCTACTAAAATTGAGTACTCTGTTAAGCTTTATGCAGTATTCTTCATATACAATTGGAGCTATTCCCCATTCACAGCTTGTAGTATTCCAATACATTCCCAACATGCTTGAAATAAAAGCTAAATTCCTCACCAAATTCTATGAGTTGTACCCTGTTAATTATGTCCTAAGATTTCTCCTCTTTTCCTTATAGTCAAGCTACACTCTAAATTGGTGGTTGATGTAGGCCTTTGAAGTAGTTATTGCTTTGTCCAGTTATCTTCACCTGACAAACACCACCTCAGATGAATGCCATCTTCCCAGAAAGGACTCTGGCTGTCCAATCTCGGATTTTACCAGTTATCACTAAGTGCTGTGTAACCTGGTTTCTATCTGTTTTTTGGAACTGGCCACTGGTAATATTTTCTTGTAGTTTATGTTGCTTGCTGATGGTTAGTTCCTCCCTTCAATAGTAAAACACAAGACTTCTGAGAACAGAGTCTGATGTGCTTGACTATATGCAGTATTCAGACACTTGTCTGATTGCAGCAGAAGCCATGAACACATTAGTTGTGTACATTATGTGTAAATCTTCAGTGAAAGCAGCTTCTATTACCACTAAGAATTCACTTTCAGGGGCTGGGGTGATAGTTCAACGGTCTAAGCTGCTGCCTGCCAAGTGCAAGGACCCAGGTTCTATTCCTGGCACAAGATGCTGTGCAGACTCCAGAACCCAGGGCAAACTGTCAGGCCACTGAAACCTGGCTTGGTGACATCTGCATGTAATCCCAGCACTGGGGAGGCTGACAAAGGAGGATCACTGTGAGTACAAGCAGTGTAGTGAGACTCTGTACTAAATAAACAAATGAATAAATAAATTCACATCTTTAAAATTTCATTGTATTTCTTTTTCGAGGGTTTTTTAAATTTTTTTTTAAATTTTATTTATTTATGTGTGTGGGGGGGGGCAGCTCAACCCACCAGGGGGGCGCACCTGGCTGGCATGTGGTGCTGGGGGATTGAACTGTGGTCCCTGTGCTTTGCTAAGCTTGTTCTAAGTAGGTGCTTTAGACCACTGAGCCATCTCACCAGCCCCTTGAGAGTTTTATCTTTCTCCTGCTTTTCTTCTTTAAAGTGTTCACTATAAATTATCTGTTGTTAGTATGGCTTCCTGTATAGTTTAATGACAAGCCCTGTGTTTGGGATCCTTTAAATATCTCTACAAAACCTCATGTTCTACATAATGTCTGGTGCCTAATAAATGTTCCTTTTGGTAGCACAGATACTTTTCATCAACAAACAATCATAAACTACTTGTACTTATTACTGACCCACAAGATTTGTTTTGATAAGTCACACTATTCTAACTATTAGTGTGGACAGTATAAATTGTTAAACATTCTAAAATAAATAGTGAAGAAACGTAATTGCAGTGTTGTTATCGCCTTAAAGAAGTTCACGTGTGATCAGGCAGTGACAAAGATTAATATCATCAGTATTTTGTTTAATACAATCATCTCAAGGATTTTAGTGATGTGAAGTATTTTCAACCAATATTGAATTCTGCTACCATTTTTCATGATGGAACAATAAAAATTTGGGCTCAGTAAATATATTTTCAAGCCACTTCTAGCTTGTGTAAGGCTGAGAAGTAATGAATTTGACAACAAAATTGGTTTATGTTTAGATTACAATCTATACTCCTGACAGTGTGGACTGGAGAAAAGAGTTATCAGGTTTGCTAAGAGTTTATATTTCTATATTTTAAAATGGGTCTTAAAATTTGGTTACCTTTGATCAGGCTTCTAATGTTGAGAATAAAATCAAGCAGATTTTCTTATAAGTAGGCAAGTTTGACATGCGAATTTACTGAAGACACATATATGTGAAGATTCAGAAATACTTATTTCATACTTTATAACATGACAGCTTGAAAAGATGTCTGACAAAATTTATATAGAATTTATATAAGCATGGGAAATAACTGACAAGGAATTTCCAGTACTTGTCAATTCCAGGAAATTCTGATCTATAAACTGACGGAACAAAGCTAAAGAAAGGTGATTAATCTTTAAGGGTGAAGGTATTGTGCTAACAGTTGTCCTACCTGAGACATATAATTTAATTGCCAACAATCAGAATCATTGTCTGGGTGTGGTGATTCACACCTGTAATCCAAGCACTCAGGGAGGCTGAGGCAGGAGAATAGTTGCAAATTTGAGATGAGCCTGGGATACAAAGTGAGCTCAAGGACAGCCTGAACTGTATAGTGAAATCCCGTGGCAAAAAGACAAAACAAAATCATCTACTTTTAAAAAATGAAGCAAACAATATTTGTCACATTTACTTAGCAACACTTTTACATTTAAAAAAGTCTCAAAACTCTTAGTTGTGGTAAGGTTTCTAGAATTACTGATCAGTCTGTTGTGGATTAGCTGGTCAACTAATTTCTGTTCATACACAGTTAGTGACAGAGTTTTGACTGGTTTTAGCAAAAATAATTACATAACTATGAAAAGAGATAACTACTTTTTATTTATTTATTTATTTTTTTTTGTGGTACCAGGGATTGAACTCAGGACCCTTCACTTGCCAGGCAAGGGCATATTCTACTGAGCTATCTCCCCAGTCTATAATTTCCTATAGTGCAAACATTTACCTTTCCTTTGAAGCTACCATGCTAAATGTCTTTTCATGAATTATATAAAGCTTACCGTATTACTTTGGGGAAGATAGTACCCATGAGAAGTTTTAAGGAAGTCTTTCTACACCATGAGAAAAGGGAGAGAAGAAACTTGTTTTTTAGCTACTCATCACAGTACATAGGGCCAGGCATTGTGATTTACTTTAGGTTTACATTAATAAATAAAATTGAAAGATTTCTTGTACTTATTTTGTATCTATAGAATAAAAAGGTTTTATTTCATTTTGTTCACTTTTTTATAACAACTTGTGCTTACTTTTTGAAGGAAGTGTTCAAAATATAATTGTAATGGTAAGAAAGATTCATGTATTTGATGCAAGGTCTCACTACACAGCTTGGACTCATAGTGATCTTCCTGTTTCCAGCCTTCTCCAGCGCTGGGATTACAGGCATGTGCCACCATGATTCAGGCCTTCTCCAGAATATAATTAAGGAGAAATTTGCATAATTTGCTTAGAGAAGGTTTTTTAGGGGAGGTGACTTAAGATTTGAAAAGTGAGATAAAAACATCACTGAGTAGAAACAAATTTATGCAGCATTACACAAATGAGAGAAGTAAACAAGTTGCCTGCGATGACTTTTCCTGCAGGTATGTCAGTCAAGAAGCATCAAATGTAGTCATGAGGTCCGGCCACAGAAAATTTGTGAATTGCTTGGTCAGGAGCAGCTAGAGTGGGTAGGAGAGAACAGAATTCAAATTGCTCAGGTGAGGAGTGAATGAGGCTGGTAAGCCTAGTAAAAGAGAAACATAGAATTTGGCGAATTGCTAAGATAATCCACTTATCTGATTTTATTTTATTGGACTATTTTAATACTTAACATAAGGAGTAATAAGTGAAAACACTGTAATTGGACATTATGACAAAGGAGTATTACACAGCTATTAAAAGTGATGTGAAGGAATATGATGTAGAGAAATGCTCCATAAAGTGAACTTAGAATCAGAGAATAAAATTGATTATTAAAAATATTTAAAAATCTGTATTGAGTATGATGTCATCGTGAAATAATGATTGTTTAACTTCTTCCTTGCCAATCATGATGGCTTTTATTTCTCCCTTGTCTAATGGCTCTCTCTACTGTTACCAGAACTATACTGAATAGGGGTGGTGATAGTGGACACCCTTGCCCTGTACCTGATTTTATAGTAAAAGCTTTAAGGTTTTTCTCCATTTAGAATGATGTTGGTTGTTGGTTTGTTATAGATGGTTTTTATCAGATTGAGATACAGGTCATTGAATCCAATTTTCTGTGTTGTTGTTTTTTTTTTTTAAATCATGAATGAGCGTCAGACTTTGTCTATAGCTTTTTCTGCATCTATAGAGATGATCATGTGGTTTTTCATTGCTGTTTTTGGCTCTGTCGATGTAGTGTATTACATTTATAGATTTGCATTTGTTGAATATTGGAAGCAACCCAAATGCACATCAGCTGAGGAATGGTTAAAAAGTGTGGCATTTTTATCTGATGGAGCACTACCCAGCTATACAGAAAGATAAACTTCAGGCCTTTATAGGCAAACGAATGCAACTAGAATCTATCCTCATAACTGAAATAAATCAGACCCACATGTGTAAACATCATATTGCCTCCCTAGCGTAAGGACCTAAAAGATTCAACAAAACCTGAAAGATACAATAGGTGTAGTAAAATGGAAAGAAACTGGACATAAGGAATAGACAATTGAGATGAGGGAAAGTAGAGAAGATAGAGGAAAAAAGGAGTGGGAAAATCATCTAAGTATATACACAGTAAAGTTAAGATGATTGTGCTACTGAACTCTCAGGGTTTTGAAAGTGCCGCTAATGTTTAAACTTTTCACTTCAACTAGTTTTATATGCTGCTATCTGCAATCAGAGGAACTGCACTGAGGGCTGCCAGGTGCAGTATAGCAATCAGTGTTGAATACCTTTTACCTTCTTTTTTAAGTGTGTATTGCTCATAATGTCTTATTGGAAGGAAAAGTTAATATTTGATTGTTTGATTGGTCTTGCATGCCCATATCTGGCAATCTGAGGAACAATCCTGATGATATAAATGTGTAGGTATAACTGCCACTGTTAATTTTTTATTCGTGTTTTGAAACGCTGTACTATTTTTATTTTATGTTGCTTTGTTTTAGTTATTTGTCTTTATTTTTCTCTTCAAAATAAAAATGTATATTGACTATAAATATTTTCTATTTTCTTATTTAT
>NW_004524711.1:2853360-2855794 GCF_000260255.1 Octodon degus | reverse complement strand
TAATAGCAAAAGGTAATAAAGTCTTCTATACCTGAGGCTAATATAAAATTACAGCTGAGATGGAATTTCTCTCAGGAACTCTCTGACATAAATCCAGGCTCATATATTTCAACATCTTATTTAGTTGTTCTATAAAGTAGTACTCTGTGTTGGATGTAGTAGATGACTCTTTGTATTTCAAAACTCTATGTAACACACATGTACATTAATGATTTTTTTCAGTTTGAGGTTTTTTTTAACACTTGGCTTTTAATATAAATTGTTTCATTGAAAATTTATGTTATAAACTGAGTTCAATTTAAAAGCATGATAAAATATACAGAACAAAATTTACCATCTTATCCGCTGTTAAACTTGTAATTCAGTGGCCTTAAGATTATTAAAAATATTGTGCAATCACCACCAGTCTCTATTTCCAGAAATTTCTCTTACCTCTCAAAACCTTTGCACCTATTCATCTCCAAAGCACCTATAAATTTTCATAAAATAACGCCTTTATTGAAGTAAAATATATATATTATACAATCTACTGCCATTGTCCAATGCAGGTCTCAAAAAAAAAAAAAAATCCTGTGGGTAGAACTGAAAGAAATGAAGACAAGCATGAAAATGAAGAAAGATGAGGTCAGGTGGAGCCCTCTCTCTTGGCAAAGCAAAGAACCACCCAACAACTGCGGCACATTTTTTATAAACATAGCAGGTTGAGTTCAAGAGAAACCCTTTTGCATGTAGCAGGTTGAGTTCAAGTGAAACCTTTCTGCCTAACCACTTGTTTACCTAGCCTGCCTCACATGCCTTTTGTTCTTGTGGCTGCCCTCACTCTAGCCTCACACTGATGATTGATTTTCAGTTTCAGTGACTCCCCAGATCTCCACCTTCTTTTGTTTTGTAGTTGCAAGCCACTGGTGTTCAGTTTTAGCTGGAGGCGCTGTGATTGGACTCCACAAATACCTTCTCCTTCAGCTCTTTCCAATTCTGCATGAATTTATTCATCCAGGCTAAAGAGTTCTAGCCCCAAGATGTCAGGTCCCTGCATTCAGCAATTTAGCACTGCACAGCATATTAACTCATAACAGTACAGTGGTCAGTTAAAAATGTAGCTGGAAATTGTCAGGAAATGTCAGTGTTTAGAGTTTCTATTATAGCTATCATATGACATTGTTTTATTTTACTTTTATTTTTTATTTATTTAATTTTTTTTTTTGTGGAACCAGGGATTGAACTCAGGCCCTTGTGCTTGCCAGGGAAGCACTTACTCTACTGAGCCATCTCCCCAGCCCCTTGTTTTATTTTTTTTTTCCAATTCTGTTTTGTTGTTGTTGCTGTTGTTTGGCAGAACCAGGGATTGAACTCAGGCCCTTGCGCTTGCCAGGCCCTTGTTTTATTTTTATACATCTTGTAACTACTTTTCTGCTGTATGTTGAAGACCAAGCTAATACGAGACATGATTAATTACATTTAATTTCTTGCTATCTATCAAGGTCAGTTAAGTCTCCTTAAGATTTACCTCCGAACTAAATATAGCACCTCCCAGCTGTGTCAGGCATCTGGATGAGTCACAGCCATTGCTTGGCCAAGTTTCTTTCTGTGAAAACTTGGGAGATTTTTCTCTCCTGATGACTCTCCCTAGACACACTATACACCATAATATCCTTCCTCTGTGGTCCAACAATGTCCTTGGTGAGAAGATTTGGACTCATGAAGTTATAGGATGTTGCAGCAAAGATTCTCTTACGTCCTGGGTCCTTGATGACCCTGGAGGGCCTGGATCTAAATATTGGCTTTCCTCTTAGTCCATTTGGATGTTTAGTTTTTGGTCTCCAAATGTCAGTTGTTGAAAATCTGGAAGAGAAGGTTAATGGCATTACATTGCAATGAGTTTAATAAGTGATCTTAATATTCTGATTTTATCTGAATATCAAGCATGTTGAGACACAAAGTAGAGCCATTATTTTTTACCAACATGGATGTTCTAGTAGCTGAACCCCTTTACGATGTTAATGGACAACAGTTGTATAGTTTTACACAGAAAATTTCAAATTAAAAACCATACATAATATGGTGGCATGACAATCATGATGACATTTTCCAAACACACTTAAATTTTCTGTCTTGCTGTGCATCAAGAAGCTATTATCTAACTGTTGACCTTTAATAAGAGGTCACTGAAAAATGAATGGGCAAGATATCCCTCACTGCTGCAGTTGAAATAAGTAAATGTGTTCCTTCCTTTCCTTTAGGCTGTGGATGTATAACCTGAGTGGTAGCTGCTGCCAAGGCAGCCCCCGAACACACAAAAGAAAAATATCTGCACAAACTTGAATCATCTCAGATATTATAGCTTAATTTATTGTGGGCTTGGAAAGCCTACTTACACCACTTATTTTCTACTTGCACTACTTATTTGCATTTTCAAAGGCCAGTTGCTGAACAA
>NW_004524711.1:2848006-2852215 GCF_000260255.1 Octodon degus | reverse complement strand
AAGATAATTGGGATCTTGGAGTCCAGCAACAGGGTAGACATGTTGAAAACCCTCCCCAAGTTCTTCCACCCCCAGCTTCTCTTAGCACCAGTTGCAAGGGAGAGACAAGTGATGGCTCCATTTTATGAAATATGGCGGTCACGGGCTCCACTACCCCCTTTCTGCTCAGGACTTAGTTTTCGGATAGTGCTCCAAATCCTCTGTGGCCATCTGAGCAGCTGTGTGATCACTGTGGCACTCTCCCTAGTCCAGATCCACAAAGAAGGTAAGCGCAGGAGTCAATAACATGGCAGGCATGTCTACGTGCAGCTGTTGCTCTTGAGGACAGTTTGCCCCATGTTCTACACCTGAGGATGGGATCCATATAGATGACATTGGTGAAACCAGCATTGATGCTACCAGCACACCTCTGTCCCTTTTGTACATACAATTAGAAGGGTTGTCTCCCCTGATATATGACAAGTTTCCTCATATCTAGTGTCCCTGTTTGAGCACCAAAATTCTACTTACACAGCAGCTCTAAAAATACCCTGAAGGAGAACCTTGAGTAAATTAAAGCAAGAGTGGAAACGCAGCAAGCTGAGGTCAGATGGAGCCCTCTCTCTTGGTGGAGGATAGAACCCCTCCTTCCATGAGTGATTGGAGAAAGAACCAACAGCTGCAGCACATCTAGTTATGCTCATGGAAAGTTGATATCAAGTGAAAAACTCTGCATAACAGCTTGTTCACCTAGCCCACCTCAGTGTCTCATGTTCTTGGGCTGGAGTAACTTGTTGACTGTTACAATTTGTCTTTAGGTGTCCCCCCCAAAGCTTCACGCAGTCATGGGGTGGATTTCTAGAGTTTGTGATTAACTCAGGATTCACTGGGATTATGGATGATCCGAAGCTGGGATTATGGATCTGAGTACTGCTGGGATTATTGGTGTGAGTGCTACACCTAGCCTGAGGCAGATAGCCTGAATGTAATGTAAGAGAGACAGAGACAGACGTCCTCTCTGTAGCCATTGTTGCTGCTACTACACCCATTTGCTGTTGCTGTTTTGCTGCCTTCTGCCACCATCAACTGCTGCCCTTTGCCATATGCCACTCTGCCTGGGAGCCAGCCGAGTATGGACTGAAACCTTCAGGAGCTGTGAGCTAAAGAAACCTTTCCTTCCTTTATTTTGGGTGTCGGGTATTTTGTCCTAGCAATGAGAGAAGCGTACCTGAAACATTGACCTAGACAGGCTCAGGCACCTCCTGGTCGCAGGGATAGCCTTGCTCTGTCCCTGCACATGTAGTGCGATCATCTTCAGCTTCAGCTGCTCCCTACCATCCTCCAAAAAAAATCATCATATTGACAGAGTTGTACAACCTTGACTGCAATCAAATTTAGATCACTATTTTTACCCCAAAACAAAATACTCTGCCTACTATCATTACTGTCTCTTGCCCCTCAATCTAGGCAACCACTGAGCTACTCTCAATATTCATACATTTTCCTGTTCTGTAAATTTTAAAGTATTCAAAATAAACCATGTTCAGAGTAAAAGCAAACATCTTAGCATGTCCAAAGAAACAGAAGTCCTTCAATGTGAGCTCTCACACCATCTTGCAAGGGAATGAGAAACTGACAGTAGAAACATACTTAATATATGATATATTTTATTGTTCCCCTTTCTTATTAACCATCTTTTATTCTACACTTTCAATGTATATTAGCTCTTTTATATGAGGGAAATCATGTGGTGTTTAAGCTTGTTACTTACTTCCTTTGGCATTATGGTCTCATGGTGCATCCACTTCTCTATAAATGCCTCAAGTTTATCTTCATCCTCATTATGTATAAATACCACATTTTCTTTATTCATTTATCAGTTTATGGACTTCAAGGCTTTTTCCAAGATTTAGTTATTGTAAATTGTGTTCATCTATGCATATGCATACATCCATGTGGTATATTTTTTAGCTGTTTTTGAAAGATACTTAAACGGTGAATAGCTGTATCAAATGGAATTTCTATTTTTTTGTTGCGGGGAATCTCTGTGTTGATTTCTTTAGGGGCTGTATTGATTTATACTCCCACCTTTCTCCCCACAGCTTCAACTAATCAGTTATTAGTTAATTTCTTTTCTTCTTCTCTCTCTCTCTTTTAAATGTATTTGGTACAGGGTCTCACTATGCAGGTTGGACTCATAGTGATCCTCCTGCTTTCAGCCTCCCCAGCACTGGGATTGCAGGTGTGCACCACCAGACCTGGACTTGGTGGCTGGCAGAGCACACCCAGGTTCTGGGCCATTATGGCATGCAGAACCAGGGATGGAAAATGGGTCCCTGTTCTTGCCAAGCAGGTGCTTAGACCACTGAGCTACCTCCCTGGCCTATTGATTGATTTTGTGATGGGTTCTGTTATTTTAATTTTCATTTCTTTTTTTTTTAATTTTTTATTTATTTATTTGAGTGTGTGTGTGTGTGTGTGTGGCCAGCTCAGCCCACCAGGGGGTGGGGCTGGCTGGCATGTGGTGCTGGGGGATTGAACCGCGGTCCCTTTGTTTTTGCTAAGCTTGTTCTAAGTAGGTGCTTTAGACCACTGAGCCATCTCACCAGCCCCTAATTTTCATTTCTTGAATGGCCAACAACGTGAAATTTTTTCACATACCTATTAGCCAACTGTATTTCTTCATTTGTGATTGTCTACTTATTTCAGATGCCCATTTTTCAATTGGGTCTTTAAATTTTGAGGTCTAATTTTTTAGATACTCATATATTTTAGATGTAAGACCTTTTTCTGAGTTGTTTCTGTATTTTATAATCTGTTACACTGATCCACAGGTCTTTTTTATCCTAATACTGACCAGATATGATTTCTGTAGGTTGCAGTATAAGTTGGGGTCAGGGATTGTGTTGCCCCCTGCCTTGCACTTTTTGCTATCCTGGGTTCTCCTCTGGCTCTATATGAATTTTAGGACTGTGTTTTCTAGTTCTCTCAGAAATGTTGTTTGAGATTATATTAAATCTACATAACCATTTGGAAAGTATATATTTGTGCCTATCCAGGGACAAGAGATATCTTTCAAGTTTTTGATAACCTCTTTGTTCTCCGCTTTCAGGGTACAGTAGTTTCTGGTGTAGAATGCTTTCTTTTTTTAGCTAGATTATTATTTGTGTCTCAGTCTAATGATGTTATAACTTCAAATAGTTTCACTAGGTGAGAGATATAAATAAGTACAAACTAAAAATACAAATGGCAATAATCAAAGTCTGAACTACCACCTTTTATGTTCTCTAAATTCAAGTTGGGATTTCTCTTCAAAAGGTTGCTTCTCTCATCATATGGGCAGTCTTTTGTTTATCCTATGTTTCGAGAGGAATAATCTATGATCTTCTAAGGGGAACAGAAAGGAAAAGGAAAATTTTTTATAGAGAGCCCTTCCCAGTTCTTTTTTTAGTCTGGGAAGTTTATGTTTATAATTCCATAGTTGAATTATTGGAATCTTGTCAAGTTAATTCCAATCTACCACACCCAGTGCAACCCATGGTGAGAATAAAGACTCTAGGGCTTATCTGTAGTAATAGAGAGCCCAGGGGTCTTAAGCTCAGCCATGATGATGGCTATCGACAACAAAGGCTTTGACCCAAGGCTGAACCAAGGTTTGATTCGTTCACAAAAAAAGGAGTGGCTTGAGGATGAGTGACTGCAGAAATAGTGGGAAGTAGGTGAGTTCCATGAGCTGGGCAAGGTAGGAGGCTACATTTATCTCTACAGTATACAGAGAGAAGGATATGCAGAAAAAGTGAATGACACTATATAATTGAGATCATATCTAATGTTTTGGAGTCTGTGTTTCAACTCTGATGTGTCATCTTTCAAGTCCCAGGAAGTCATAATGTTTATCTCAATGTGGAGCATTGGCTCTTCATTTCATCTTGACCTGGTTCACACAAGTGCACGATAGATGAGGGTCCAGGAAACTAAGCTTGCTGTCTTCAAAGACTACTACCAGCACCTAGACTGGACCAATATGCATCACTTACAGCAAATTGAAAGGATAAGGAAAAGTCTAGCCAGCTCTGTATATATTAATGCATGGAAATAGGGTCAGGCTCAGCCAAAATGGAGACAATTGCTCTCCTTTCATGGAGAGTCACCCAGTTCGTCCTCCACAGTTTCTTTTCTTTTCTTTTCTTTTCTTTTCTTTTCTTTTCTTTTCTTTTCTTTTCTTTTCTT
>NW_004524711.1:2841492-2847906 GCF_000260255.1 Octodon degus | reverse complement strand
TCTTTCCTTCCTTCTTTCTTCTTTCTTTCTTTCTTTCTTTCTTTCTTTCTTTCTTTCTTTCTTTCTTTCTTTCTTTCTTTCTTTCTTTTTTTGTGGTACCGAGGACTGAACTCAGGACTCTGCACTTGCCAGGTAAGCACTTATTCTACTGAGCCATTTCCCCAGCCCCCAGTTTTTAATGTACAAGTAAAGAAAGCGTTTGTCAGTAAATGTGCCAAGAGATCAAAAAGAGCAGTTTTGGTGTCTTTAATGGTTCTGTGCTGAAATTATATGGTTGTTTATTATCACCAAGAGAACTTAAACTCAGTAAGAGATATTTCTTCAGTTTCTCATTAAGTTCATGACTTAATCAGGACTTAATTACATCCCAGCAAAATCAAGCTTAATCACAATATATACTGAACCTTTAGCATTTCAATGTGACTGAAAATGGAGAAGTAAAGATCAGCTTGACAGGGATAGGAGAATGACTCTAGCTGTAAAGCCATATCTTGCAGTGAATACACACCAGCATAAACATCATGGATCAGGCAGTTGAACCCAAACAATATAGTACCATGTTTCTCTTGAGTTTAAAAAGAACAACTTTAAAAAGTTTAGGCAGCACAGTGGAATCTAATACCATTCTGATCCAGGTGAACCTCCCACCAACAAAAAATTCTGCCCAGTGTTTGAGATTGAGATGGTGGTACACAAGAAACACTGTTCAGTACTGCAAGCGTAACAACAAGAGTTAAGATAAGATGCTAGAACCAAGCCAAAAAGGAGTGATTTAGCAAAATGTTTCTTATCTATTTGAAAAACTGGTAGTAAAATCTGAGATGAAACAGGAATCACATGTTTGTATGCACTAGCGACTTCCTGCAGAGATACGTGTGTAGATTCTGAATCTCTCACCCATACATTTACGGGTACATTATCTGTTATTATTATAATCTCCATAAGATTGCAGATGGAGCAAAAATAACAACAAATCCATTCTGCGTCTCCTGCCCACCCTCTATTCCTACTCTTCCATGCAACCTTGCCTGAGGACGCTTTGGAGGATCATAGAAGAAGATTAATTTGAGAAAAACATCAGCTAAAATATGTTAGCCCCAGGTGTCTTACTCTTCACTACCTTGGTGTAACTGTGCTAATTCATTGGACCCTGTGTGCATTTCCTAGCAGCAGTGAACTATTTGTACTGGAAGAGTGCTGTTACAGTGTTCTGCACTGTAGCTCAAAGCTAATCCCACATATGTTGTGGACTCTTTGATCTCTCTCAAATGCAAAGATATTAAGATTGTCACCACAGAGACACTAGAGTTTCTTGGCCTGGGATGTAAAGATCACAATAAAGGTGTTCTTCATAGTGGAGATGACAAACGTGTGCTATTTTGTTTTATTTTATTTATTTTATTTTTGGTGGAACTGGGGATTGAACTCAGACCCTTGAGCTTGCCAGGGAAGTGCTTATTCTACTGAGCCATCTCCCTGGCCCCAAGTGTGCTATTTTAAATGACATTGTATATATATGTATATATTAACTTGGAAACCACTTCCCCAATGATAAGGACATAACTTTAAAAAATAACATTGCATGCAATTATGCTCAATGCTTTATTTTCTTAAGATAAAGTAGATTAGACATTTAATGGAAAATATTTACAGTTTTAGGAATTTCCTCCACTTATTTTGTTCTCTTCAGAAATATTTGTGATGGATGTAAATGTTCATTGTTAGCTTTTTTTTTTTTCAGTTCCCAAACTGTAGCGTCAAAATCGTTTGGAATGCTCTTTAAAATGTGGATGCTGCCAGGCATGGTGGTGCACATCTGTAATCTCAACACACTGGGAGACTAAAGTAGGGGGATGGAGAGTTCAAGTCCTGCCTGGGCAACTTAATGTGACCCTGTCATAAAACAAATAAATGATTTAAAGGGATTGTGCTGTAGCTCAATGCTGATCCCTAGTAGTTAAAAACAATGTGCATACATCTTTCCCACCAAAGAACTGATTCTGAGTCAGTAGCTCACTCTGGTGTGACTGGGATTTGGAATCAGTTGGTTTTAAATTCTGGATTCTCAAAGCTAAGCTACCTGGATTGCCTGCCCCTCAGATCCTTCCTCATCCCTGGATCTTCTGTAGTCTATTATTAAAGCAGTTCATCTGAACAAATTCAAACATTTGTGGATTGCCTTCTGAGTGCTGGGAAGATGCCAGTGACCCAAATGAATAAAACATGCTCTTTCAGGAGAGGTATCATACATGAGAGACAGAGCTCAAAAGCACATCATAATGCGATACCATTGTATTATAGAAATGCAAAATGTTATGGGAACAGGGAAAAACCACCACCGTCTCTGGGGAGAGAAGAGGAAAGTATATACTTTATTAAAGGTACAACAAAGCAGATGAGTTGAAATAAATTTCTAAAGGAGGAGAATAACATAACAAGAGAGAAAAATAAATAACTGTATATGTTCAGAAAGAGTAAGAAGTTGTGAAGGCTGAAGTTTACTGTGCCTTTGCTGAAATCCAGAGAGCTAAGCCTAGGCCAGTGCATTACAAAAGGGAGACTCTATTAGTCTGTAAGATTGAAATATTTTATAGAAAATAGTGATATGAACAGATGGATGACTGCAGCTACTTAATTCTGAAAAGAAATATAGCCCTGTAAAAGAAGATTGTTCTCTGGGATCTGTCTGGCACCAAAATGGCAAAATAACTTTGAATTTATGTACAATATAAATTTATCATTTTTGAATATTATAATTTGAACTAATTTTAATAATTTAGATTTCTTACTAGTCACTGCAAGCAATGATTGCAGTTATCTGCTATTTGGGCAATATTACAAATAACACAAACTCTGTTTTTAAGGTAAATTTGAAAAAAAAATATTGGTTGTAAACATCTGAAATGAAGCTTTATTATTTTTAAATTCTGCATTGATAGAACTTCATGAAGATGTAGAGGATATTGTACTGTAATTCAGCAGTGACTACCACTTGTGCTGCAAAATTTCCTAGGCACGCATCACCGAAGTGGCCTCTCCCTATGCCTGTCCTTCATTAGCTCGAGAGTTATTTTTTAGTCTTTAAGGAAAGAGGAGAAGGGAAAAAAAGCTAAGGACAGACCAAGGAGATTCACTGGCTATTTATAGAATAACCTTGTGTTGGAGACAACCAGCTAGAGGGAGTAGAAGCAGTGAAAGCCTTCAGTGTGTTCAATACAACGGCAATATGAAATAGAAGACAACAAGTCCTGAATGGAGTAAACACCTTCTAATTCTCAAAGAAGGGTGGCTGGAACAAAAAGAAACTAAATGATGTGCTAAGGCAGAATGAGTCCTGTTGTCATCTATTCTTTTCTTTCATTGTTCTTTGGGATCTATTATCTTGAGACTATTTTTCCTAGGCAAGTTTCATGCCTCCCAAGATCTGCAAAATTGCAAAATATTATCAAGTTAGCATTTCTTTTGCCCATCATGAAGGTAAGTTGCACATCTCTGTGGAATCTTTTGTTAGTACAAAGTGAACAAGTATTGCAGTGGCCTTACAGAAATTAGAACTATTAAATATTTAAAAGATATATTTAAAAAATTCTGCTTTTTGGGAATCATAAATCCTCCCTGCTTTAAACAGGGGAAACGTGAGAGCTACTTAGTTCCTATTTTGTTTGGAAGCAATTTCATGGAGCTGCAGGGATTTTATTTTTTTGCAGCACTTGAATTATATAACCCTGTCCAGAGGATTCCCCATCCCCCTTCTGGTCATTGTGATTTTTTTTTCTCCCCCATTTTATTCCAGAAGATGCCAAGACAGCCTCCTGGTGAGTTACCTTGGTAACCCCTTGTGTCATGTCTTAGAACATCTGATGGCTACAGTTTTATTTCAATTTGCATGTGCTCCAGTCAGCTAAGTGTAGATTAGGAAGGTCTATTGTACAAGCAACCTTCATTTTCTGCAGAATACAAACCAAATATTCAAACTGCTGTTCAATATCATTTACATTTGATACTGCTCAGAGGAAAATTTTATTCACTTTTTTGAGATGATAGTATTTTTAACACAGCATTTCATGAACTGATTCTGCAATACCATGTAATTTAATACACAGTATAGTATAAAATAATATAGTATGACATCGTGGTCTCATCTTTGAAAAACATGTCACTTTATAACCTTTAAATAATAGCCATACAATTTTTAAGAGAACTTCCGAGGTGTCAATTTATGTAAAATGGTAGCAATTCAGGATTATTTGATTAATCAAATTAAAAATTTTAAATATCTTCTAATCAAATGTTGAAAATATTTCATATCTTAATCGACATTCTTTTTAAGAAATAGTGATCCTATTGTATCTGATTAAGATATTTTAATGTACAGATTTGTGGAAGATAGTTTACAATTTGTCTTCATCTTCAAAGACAGACATTCGGAATTGTATTATAAGAAAGAGATACAGGAAGCCGTGGAGGCAAGAAAACAAAGCAAAGTCGTGCATAAGGTCAGCAGTAAAGCTCACACGAGAAGCAGTTGCTCCACGACACCGATATTTCCTAAGTATCCGAGTGAGGGTGAAGCATCACTTTTCTCAAGGAGAAAATTATCCATGCATGTTTCCGTGTGGGAAATATTTTCTTTCTCTCCTTACAGTGTTGATAGTCTATGATCATTTACAACATTCTGAGGAGAATATTCTAGTATAGATTTTTGACTTTCTTCTATTTGACCCAGATTCACTATTTCCTTGAAATGAATAAGCTTCTCCTTATAAGAGTCTCTAAAGAACTTTTACAGAATAATTTTGAATACCACCATGAATTGAGCTCTCTTTCCCTCTTCTGTTCCTTAGGGGCACTGGGAGAGTTTAATTCAATATGTGCAGGATAATTCAGTTGCTCTTTTATAGTGTCTTTTCCAGGCTCGATTATCCTTACTATGGTATATTATAGCTTAGAGTTTGAGAAAAATGAGCATGAATTTTGTATTTCCAAAACCCTCCTCCCCCTAAGTGTATAGAATCTTATGATGCAGTGCATCCAACAAAGATTCCTGTGTCTGAATATCATGACTTGAAAAATCTTCATTAACAATACGCGTCCTTTAAATGTGACTGTGTAGGGACTGGGGAGATGGCTCAGTGGTCTAAAGCACCTACTTAGAACAAGCTTAGCAAAGCACAGGGACCGTGGTTCAATCCCCCAGCACCACATGCCAGCCAGTCCCGCCCCCTGGTGGGCTGAGCTGGCCACACACACACACACACACACACACCCCACACACAAATAAATAAAATAAATAATAAAAAATTTTTGAAAAAAAAATAAATGTGACTGTGTAACAGACAGCTTAACATGAAAAAGCTGGAAGGACTGGAACCCACAACAGTTCACTCTGATAGTCTCATTCATGTGGTTCACGGTAGAGAAAGTATTGAAACACAAATTCATCTGACACTAGTCTTGATCTTAAAACAGTACTGAAGTCTTCTCCAAACTTGAGTTCCTCATGAGATTTGCAACTACATCCTACATTTATTTTATCTTAGTTGTTTCAAATGCTTGCATGCCAAAGCAGATTGCTTCTTTTATTACTATGATAGGGTTGCATATTTCTGGATGCCTGGTATAATAGATTCTGTCTGATGCAAGAGCCATGGTTGAGAGTATTTAGCACACTTAATCAAGTATGAGTTTTCACTTAAAATATTTGAGGACTATGGGTCAAGATGGATGGATTACTTAAAAACATCTTGCCATGTTATGTCACATTTTCAACCAATATTGTTCGGTGCAAATGTCCTCATATTTTAATTCTTCTACAACTTTATTTTTCCATCCTTTGCCTACTACAAGTTATGTATATAAATAGATAGATAAATAGATAGATAGATAGAGACATAGAGTTATATATCTATATATAGAGATCTATATCTATGTCTATATCATCTCTCTCTATATATAGTATATGATTAGATAAGATTTACCATTTGAATACAGTGGTGAGACTCTCACCACTATCAAGTTAATGAGCATATTTATCCAGTGCAAATTTACTCCTGCCTCTTTGCAATTCACACCTTTGTCAGTCAGAAAGATCTGCTTTCTATCACTATAGATCGGCTTGCAGCACCTAGTTTCTACAAATGGATTTGCATAGTATACATTTTTTCATTCATACATGTCTGCCACACATTATGATCACATTCGTCATGGAGAATTTGTCCATGTACATAATATATATTAATTATCTTTGGCATTCCCTTCCCCTCTTCTCAACCTTCTTTCCCTCTCAATTAAAAAAACTGTTTTCATGCCAGCCCCAACCCCTGAGCATGCTGAGACAGCAACTGAGACTGGGCATGATGGCACACTCCTGTAATCCCAGCTCTTGGGAGGCTGTAAATAGGAGAATCACTATGA
>NW_004524711.1:2838979-2840867 GCF_000260255.1 Octodon degus | reverse complement strand
CTTCTTCTTCTTCTTCTTCCTCCCCTCCTCCTCCTTCTTCTTCTTTTAAAGAAAGATTATTTTCCCTTCTTTCCCCTGCTCTTACCCCTTTCTTTATTCCTCTTCCCAGCTCCTTCCCAATATCTATATTCCATTTTGCTTACTTACACTTTGGATTTCTCACACAAAATAAACAATGTGATATTTAAACTTGTGTGTCTGACTTATTTCACTTAAGATAATGGTCTCAAGATGTACTCATTCACCCATAAATGTTTCAAGTTCATCCTTTTATGCAACAAAGTAGCATTCCATTGTATATGAAAGCCGCATTTTCTTTATCCTTCCATCTGCTGATGGGAGTATGGATTATTTCCAAGATTTAGCTATTATAAATCATGCTGCTATAAACATAGGCATGCATATATTACTGTGGTATGATGACTGTAACACTTTAGGGAAGATACCTAAGAGAGAAATAGATGGGTCAAATGGATTATGTAATTTTATTTTTTGAGGAGTCTCCATGGTGAATTCCACAGTAATTCTAGTAGCAATTTATACTCCCACCAGTAAGGGAAGAAGGGCCCCTTTTCCCACAGCTTCACCAGCATTTGTTGTTGGTGAAAGGCTTGTTAACCGCCACTCTTTCTGGAGATAGAACTTGAGGGTTATTTTAGTTTGTATTTCTCCAGTAATGAGTGATGTTGAGATTCTATCATGTATTTTACTTGTTGTATTTAATTTTTCATTTCAGTATACATTTTGTCTTGTTTTTTCTGTACAGCATGACTATTCTGATATGTATCAATGTTGAAGTGGATAGAAGCAGTTCTTTTATTGATGGGCAGTATTTTATTGTATGAAATTTGTTTATACACTTGATAACTGATATTTACAGTATCAACTCTGTTGGGAAGGTCAGCAGTGTCAACTACAAATATGTACTAACAAAAATAAAAGTTAAATAAATAAATCAAGTAAAAGTGTTATAAGCAATCATGTTTGTCTCTGCTTGTGAGGTGTGATCTGAAAATAGGGTGAATAAAATGAACAAAGGTGTTATACTAAACACTACATTGCCATTCATCTCCCTCAGAAAACTTCCTCTCATTGCAAATCCCCCTTACCCCATCAACCTTGCTCCTGTCTGATGCATTCCTGAAGTCCTTTTTGGTGAGTATTGTTGCCCTGCCACAGCTATCTCAATGTTCAGAATTGACCTGAAACATTTACCTTTCTGGATCTTTCTATCTGGGGGGAACAGCCATAAGTCTCCAGGCTCCAAATGTGGTGCATAAGATGGATGAGAGTACAGCACAGTGCTTGTACAAGCCTGCCTTTCCATCGGCTGGTACCTAGGAGCACCATTGAGCATATTCTTATCACACTTTCCAAAAATATGAGAGTGGACCTCCAGAGTGGCTTCTATTGTAGATTTAGTTAGGATTTCCCTAGCAATTATTAATGTTAAGATTGTTTTATGTGTTATAATTGCTGTTTATATACCTTTGTTGGTGAGTTGTTTAAACAATTTTCCCATTGTCTACCATGTTATTTTAAATTACTGAATTTTAAGAATTATTTGTATATTCTAGATAGAAATCCTTTATAAGAGTCATACTTAGAAAATATTTTGTATCACTTTGAGGGATGCTTTTTCATTTTTCATTTATGGCACAAAACCTGTGCTCCTCTTTTTTTTTTCTTCTTCTATTTTTCTGTTTTTAAGTGGTATCTGCCTAATTTTTGCAGACTGTTTTTTTTGTTTGTTTGTTTTCATTTATTTATTTTTTTTGTTTTTATTATTTTGTTTTTATTTTTCAACAAATAATACACTGCATATATTCTTCTTAGTGGTTAATTGCTGTACAAGATGCGGACTTGTGATCCTGTTTACAAACACCAT
>NW_004524711.1:2836628-2837904 GCF_000260255.1 Octodon degus | reverse complement strand
GAGCTGGCTGGCATGTGGTGCTGGGGGACTGAACCGCAGTCCCTGTGCTTTGCTAAGCTTGTTCTAAGTAGGTGCTTTAGACCACTGAGCCGTCTCACCAGCCCCGTTACTCTCTTTGAATTGTCTTCCTTTATTCTTTTTTGATTTAGCAATCCTCTACAAGGGGCTTATGTCTCCCTTTATCCAATTTTCACTCTTACTCTTTCACCACTGTATATTTGTTATTATGTGTGAATGCAGTGGATACAAATATGAACACGTACACACATATCTGTCTATCCACAATTTGGTTTTTTATTAGAGGAATGGATGTGAAATATGTTCATGCCTTCAACTTTCTAGACCTAGATTAAAATCCCTGCAGTAAATAACCTTACACATATATGTTTGTGGAACTCTAAGAAAATATTTCAAGGGTGGGATGACTGGCACAGAAATTATACGTATACTCAATTTAAAAGTATAATGATCGAATTCTAGCCCCATAAAATTACAAGAATTTACATTTCTATCAGTAGTAAATGAAGATTACTGTTTCTTGACAATTTTTTTAAGAAGGAATAGAAAAATGATAGATATAATATTAGAAATGATGCACAATTTAAAAACAAAATGATAGGTATTCAACAATGACTGTTATATTGCAAATTGCTGTCTTCAGTATAATTGTACAGATCATAGATATAATCATGTAAAATTGATCAAGGTAACAATTTTGAGCATTAACTGCAATCTTCAAAAAGCTAATAAAAATTCATGGTTCAATCATCTTAGCCATCCTGTGTATACATGACTTTTTCCCCCTTTCTTTTGTTCCTTTCTTTTCTCCTTTCCTTCATCACAATGATTTATTCCTTATGTTCAGTTTCTTTTCCTTTTTGTTTATCTATCATAACTTTCAGATTTTACTTACTCTTTCAGATTTTTACACTAGGAAGACAACACAATGTTTAAACATGTGGGTGTGATTTATTTCACTTGTGATTACAGCTTCTGGTTGCAACCAATTACCTATGAAAGCCTCAAGTTTGTCTTTCTAAATAGCTGAATAAGATCCCATTGTCTAAAAATACTACAACTGTTTTATGCATTCCTCAGTTGATGGGCATTTGGTTTGTTTTAAAGATTTAGCTATGAGAAATTGGGCTGCTATAAATTTGGATGATGTGGATTCTAATTGGATGCACTTCTAATTTGGATGCACATGTATCACTATGGTATGATGCTTCCAGTTCTTCTGGAAAAATACACAGAAAGGGAATAACTGGGTTGAATG
>NW_004524711.1:2834784-2836143 GCF_000260255.1 Octodon degus | reverse complement strand
TTTTCCCCAATTTGTGGGTTGGTCTTTCACTCTGTTGCTGATTTCTTTTGGCATGCAGATGCTTTTCCATAAAATGAGATCCAAGTTGTTGATTCTTTGAATTATTTCTTGTGCAGTTTGGTTTTGGTTCATGAACTCTCAGGTAGTTTCCTGCCTACCCCTATACCTTCAAAAGTTTTACCTTTCTCTACCAGTAGATTTAATGTTCCTGTTTTAATGTTTAGATCTTTAACATATTTTGACTTTAGCTTAGAGCATGGTGATAGACCTGGATCTAATTTTAGTGTTTGCCATATGGAAAGGAGTTATTCCAGCACCGCTCATTAAAGAGGCTATCTTTCTTCTAGTGTACATGTTTGTCCATTTGTTAAAGATAGGTTTGCTGGGTGTGTTTGTAGTTGTATCTGCATCTTCTAATCAGTTACATTAATATATAAGTCTGTTTTTGATAGTGTCATGTTGATTTCAGTATAATTTCATGCTGATTGTAGTATAATTTCAAATCAGGGATTATGATGCTTCCTGTCTTTCCTTTGTTGCCAAAGATTGCTTTCACTATTGTAAGTCACTTCTGGTTCCAGATAAATTTTTTTTTTTAAATTTTATTTAAAAAAAATTGTGTGTGTGTGTCCAGCTCAGTCCACCAGGGGGCGAGGCTGGCTGGCATGTGGTGCTGGGGGATTGAACTGCTGTCCCTGTGCTTTGCTAAGCTTGTTCTAAGCAGGTGCTTTAGACCACTGAGCCATCTCACCAGCCCCAGATAAATTTTAACAGTGTTTTTTCTAGATCTGTAAGGCATATTAATGGCATTTTAAACAGGACTGCATTGAATCTGCATAACAATTTTGGAAGCATGGCCATTTTCACAATGTTCATTCTTCCTATCCAGCAGTAAGGAATAACTTTCCACTTTCTGAAATCCTCTTTGATCTCTTCTTTCAGAATATTATAATTCTCGCCATATACATCTTTTAATTCCTTTGTGAGATTGATTCCTAAGTATGTCATTATTTTTGATACTGTTGTGAAAGGAGTGGTTTCCCTAATTTCTCTCTTGGTGCATTTGTTGTTTGTGGTTATTGATTTTTGTGTATTGATTTGTAACCTGCTATACTACTGAAATTGGTTTTTAAATCTACAAGTCTCCTAGTAGTTTTTGGGGTCTTCCATGTGCATTATGTTGTCATTCGCAAACAATGATAATTTCACTTCTTCCTTTCTAGTCTTTATTCCTTTTATTTCTTTCTCTTGTCTAGTTGCTCTGGCTAATGTTTCCAGAGCAATATTGAACAGATGTGGCAACACTGGGCATTCTGGCCTTTTTCCTAATTTTAAGGTGAAGGCTTTCAATTTTTGTCA
>NW_004524711.1:2825474-2832979 GCF_000260255.1 Octodon degus | reverse complement strand
TTTGATTATAAACATCATTTAATTTCTTCAATTTCATCTGTGACCCATTGATTGTTTAGGAAGCTTTATTTAGTTTCCATGTGTTTATGGAGTTTTGGCTGTTTCTTTTGTTAATAGTCGCTAGTTGCATTTCACTATGGTCAGATAATATCCATATGATACTTTCAATTCCTTTGCATTTATTTAAGCATGCTCTAAGTGTTAGTTTATGGTCTATTTTGGAGGACAGACATATGCAGCTGAGAAAAATGTGTATTCTGATGCTGTTGGGTTGAACACTGTAAAGATCTACTAAGTCCATTACTTCATAAGTTTGGTTTAGTTCTGTTATTTCTTTGTTGATGTTTTTGCATGGTTGACCTATCTCTTTGTCAATGGGGTATTAAATTCCCCCAGTACACTTATGTCATTGATCACTTGATTTTTAATGTCCACGAAAATTTATCTCATTTAGTTGGGTGCCTCTACATTGGGTGAATATATATTTATAATTGTTATATATTCCTCTTGCAGATTCTCCCTAGTAAGTGTGTAGCCACCTTCTCTATCTCTTTTAATCACTCTTGGTTTGAACTTGATATTGTCAGCAGCCCCGAATAGCTACTCCTGCTTTTTTCCTGAGTTCCAGTTACATGGAGTACTGTTTTTGATCTTTTGATGCTCAATCTATTAATTGGCTTTTTAGTTAAATGTGCTTCTTATGCAACATATGGTTTGATTTTATTTCTTGGTCCACTCTTCTAGTCTGCTTCTTTTGATTGGTGAATGAGGCCATTTGCATTGATGCTTGTAATTGTTATGTATTGGCTTGTCTTTGTCATGTTGTTTTCCAACTATAGCATCCGTACATTTCCCTTTGCTTAATCACTTGGTTTATTTGGTGACTCATTTCTTTTCTTTTTTCAGTTTTAGAAGAGAGTATACAGGGTACACAGGGTCTCACTGCATAGATTGGATTTGTAGTGATCCTCCTGCTCACAGCCTTCTAAGTGCTGGGATTACAGGCACATGTCCCCACACCCAGTCTCAATGGCCACCTCAGCACGTATGGGGGCAGGGCCAGCACAGCAGGCCCAGGGATTGAACTCCTGGCCCCTGCATCTGCCTAAGCAGGCAGTTTAATCCACTGACCTATTTGGCTGGCCCAGGTTGCTCATTTCTGTTGTTGTGGAAACTGTGGTCAATTATGTCTCTTTCTAGAATATCTATCAGTAGTCTTTGTAGTGTTGTTTTGGTGGTCATTAATTTCTTCAGTTGTTCTTTGTTATGGAAGTATCTTATTTCTCCATTAAATTTGACAGATTTTTTTTTTCAGGGTACATCAATCTAGGTTGGAAGTTACTTTCTTTTCAGGACCTGAAATACTTCACTCCAAGCTCTTCTCTCTTAATTTTATTTATTTATTTTTAATGTATTTGGTTTAAGCTCTTATTGTGCAGCTCGTACTCATAGTGATCCTCTTGTTTTCAGCCTCCCCAGCACTGGAATTGCAGGTGTGCACCACCACGCTTGGACATGATCACTGGCTCATTGTACTCAGAGTCAGGGCTGGCATAGCATGGGTTCAAGCTCTTCTGGATTTGATGATTTGTGTTGAGAAATCTACTATGATTCTGATGGGCTTTCCTGGGGCTGGAAGCACTTGCCTGGCAAGTGCAAGGGCTTGAGTTCAATTCTTGTTTCACCAAAAAAAAAAAAAAAAAAAAGTAAATCCTGATGGGCTTTCCATTATAGGTGTTTTGTTTCTCCTCTCTAGCAGCTTTTAATATTCTGTCCTTCCATTGAATTTCTGTGATTGTGATTATTTTGTGTCTGGGTTAAGATTTATTTTGATTATGGCTAGCTGGAGTTCTATATGCCTTGCTTAAATGTACACCAGATTGTTTTCCCATGCTTGGGAAATTTTCTGCTAATACTTCTTCAAACAGTCTTTTTATGTCACTTGTGTTAACTCTGGCTGTTCCACTAATACTTATTAGTCATTTATATTTGTGGTATTTGGGATCAAACTTAGGACCTTGCACTTGCCAGGAGGGCACTTAAGCAGCTGAACTACCTCTCTGGCCCTACTTGTGCTTGCATCATCTTTCATCTATTGCATTGTATTTTCCTTGTTCTTTGTTATTTTTAAGAGATCTTTCCTTTCATGTTCACTAGTTGTATTTTTATTTATTTATTTATTTATTTTTATTTATTTTTTTTTTGTGGAACCAGGGATTGAACTCAGACCCTTGTGCTTGCCAGGGAAGTGCTTATTCCACTGAGCCATCTCCCCAGCCCCTGCTAGTTGCATTGTTATCTTTAAGGTCTTAAATTTATTTTCTGTTTCATTCAAGCATTTTTTCCAGCTTTCAATGGAATTTTTAATGTCTTTGTTATGTGATTGAATCTGTTTCATGCATTCTAGTACTTTCTTGTGTTTTCTCTTTTCAATGTTTGCATTGTTTTCCTATTCACCTATATTTCTTAATCCATGCCTTCTTTAGATGTATTCAGCAGTTATTTTGTGATTGTTTTCATTTCCTTTTTTATCTGAGTGATTATTTCTGATCTGATTTTCTTTATAGCCTGATGAAATTGTTTCTGTACTTGAACTGCTGTCATCTCAGACATTTCTGGTGTGTAACTTCCAACTTATTCTATGACACTGTCTCCTGAACTTGTTTTGAGTGAACTAGAGGCCTGAGAGTACCTTTTGTTCCTTCCCTTTGTCCTTTTGAAGCTCAAAGCATTCTCTCTGAGTCTGCAGTAATGGTAGGGTTGAGGGACGTTGGTAAGCAAGGTTCTCAGGAGAGTGGGTAGGCAGGGTAGGCTCATCAAAGCTTCGTTTGTGTGAAGTCCAGTGTGACTTCCACATTGGTGAGGTGGGGAGTAAACCACAGCTCAAAAAGGATCCGCTGATGACAAGGGCAGACTGAGGTTCTAAAAGGCACTCTTAATGGTGAGTGAATGCAGGGTAGGTCTCAACAAGGTTCCTACAGGTCCCCACCACAGTCTACAAGACAATGAGTGGCCAGGGCTCAGCCAGTTCTGGCAAGAGTGTTGGCACAGGATAAGGCCCACCAGGTCCCCTGATGAGTCTTCCAAGTGAGGCTGGGCAGCCAGGGCTCAGCCAACCTTCCTTGAAGGTAGACAGGTGGGGCAGGTCCACCAGTTCCCCTCAGCAGTTTTTTGAGTGAAGGTTGGTGGCTGGGGCTCATTAGCTCTGGTGATCTTGATGAGGGTGGGTGAGTGGGGCAAGGCCCTCCAGGCCCCTGCAGCAGTATCCTGGGTGAGGAAGTGGGGCCTCAGATGAGGTCTGCCTGGGGATGTGGGGGGTGGGGCAGGGCAAGGCTCACCTCATCCCCTCAGCAGTCTTGTGGCTGAAAACCAACTCGAGCGTTTTTGAAATCTTTCCTATACCTGAGGCGTGCAAGTCAGAATTTCCTTGGCTTAAGTCCAGATATTCTTAATTTTAAATTTGTGCAGGTCTTTTCTATATGCATCTGTACTTGAGTTTCACTCTTCTGAAAGAGGCTGAGGTAAGAGATAAGGCTCTGTAAATGCTGAAAGGCTATAAGGCATGTGTGAAATACCACTTTGATGGTATACAATCAGTTATGCTAACGATACCTTAGTGATGATGAAATGCCCACATAACCCATAAATACCTTGACACTTTTTAAAGGGTGAGATTGCACTTTCTAGCCACCGTCACATCAGGTGGTAGGCACTGATACGTGTTATGCCCCACGGAACCTGAATTTCCTGGCAGCTCTCCCCTTTAACATACTCTTGTTGTCGCAACATTAACACTAGTGATCTTCACCAGCTGATTGCATTTCATCAAAATATGGCCCAGGAGAGAAGTAGGCTAGATTTCTCAGAATTCTGCTTCTAGCTCAAAGGTTCTGTGCTTCTGAGACATTAATTTGATTACTTCTTCCTCAGTTCTGCAGCTCACTAATCAGCCACTCAATCATAGCAAAATGACTTTTCTATCTTCATTTCCTTTTTTCTATCTCCCTTTTTCTTTCTGGATGGAAATGCAAAGTTCCAAGCGAGAGACATCAACATGACCATAAATCTCAGTCAGTCCCTTTTGTTTTCCCACTAGAAGCAAATACTTTGTTTTTTCTCCCCTTCCCTTGCAACAAATGGTTTTCTTTGTGTTAATTCATCTTGTTCTACTTCTAACTACCTATTTCTGAGACATTTTAAAAGAACTATTTCTAAAATTGCACAGAGCCTTATTTAAAAGAGTAAATTTTTGTATTTCTAAGATAAATTTTCATAGGGTTGATGAGACAGTTTATAAATGCATCAATACATGGGTTTCTCCCTGCACATATCTTCTGTTGATTCTCATAGTTTAGGTTGTTATTGTTAGCAGAACCAAATCCTGGTACTCCTCATGTGACAGCCAAATTAATCTGAGAGATATGATATTGAGGCAGGGAAAATGACTTTATTGAAAAAAAAACAGCTGAAAGAAAAGACAAAGGACTCTTGCTCAAAGGGCACCTGTGGCCTTTTATAAAGCTGATAGATAATGGTATACTAGTGGGTGCTTTTACATAGATGGAGGTTTATGACCAAATAATGCACTACTGATCCTAAACACCTATTATATTGAATAAAATCACTTGAGCTACTTCCCACCTTGAAGATTTATTTTGTCTTACTTAGGTACTAAAATACATCAAGGGCCAAATCCTAATTTGTGTGGAATTTACCTTAAATATGTAGTGTCTGAGATGAATTGTTACTTGCTTGTTTACCTTACATTTTCATTATTTGGTAGTCCATGATTAGAAGTTATACTTCACACTCACAGATTGTTTTAGCATATACTTCTAAATATATGTGAAATTGACTGAAGTATTAAATTCATTCTTCTTAACTATACAACAAGTCTACATCTGTATCAGGCTTTTTTGAAGAAAAAATATGGTTACCCCTTTTTACAGTTGGCATTTGGAATTTGATACTAACTCAATCAAGAGTGTTTCACCCTGTATGGAATATTATCTAGTGTTGCTTAAGCTGGACAGATCCTCTATGTGATTTAGATTATTTAATATATGCTCCATCTCTTTTCCAGGTTCCTGTTAGTACAAGCCTTTTTACTTTTTAGGTTTTTCTTAACTTGTCATACAAGGACATTCAAATGGAAGAGTTTCAATTGAGGAAAACAAGAAAAGAATTTGTGCCGAACACTTTGTTAAGATGATAACAAAAATCTAGTCTTCAATTTTCATCTGATCTGTTCTTAGGCTACAGTAAGGGTAGTCAGAGGCTTGATGAGGATGAAGAGCTTAGGGATAGTTTAGATGTAAAAGATCACCAAGACTTGCATGCCTGCGTGATGGAGGAATTAAAGAAGATAATTCATGAAGGAGGAGAGTGTCTACTTTTAACTGAAATTAATATGGACTAGTTTCAGTATGTCTACTCCTAGGACCTGAATATCTCCTAGTATTCTTCAGAGTGTGAGTGATTAATGCCTGAGCATGCTGAGAAGAGGAGATTAAGATGCCCCGACTTGATCATAGATGGAATGCTTTCCTGAGCATGGCCTCTTATGACATATGCAACATCCATGGTGACTTTATTCTTCTAGGGACTCTCCTTAGGCACACTGTACAATGTTGAGTTTTTTTCTTTGTAGTCCAGACATCTCCTTGGCCCAAAGACTGGGGACTCAACAAGTTATAGGGTTTCACAGCAGGGGTTTTCATATGTCATAGGTTCTTGTTCACTGGGAAGGCTAATGACAAAATATTGGCTGTTCTCCTAGCTGATCTTTCTTTCTAGTTTTTGGTCTACAAACCTCAGTTTTTGAACAACCAGAAGAGAAGATTCATGTCCTTACATTGTAATGGAAGCAGTGAGCTTAATATTATAATTTTATCCCAATAGCAAGCACCTTGAAACACAGAGCAGAACTGATATTTCCTACAAACCATGGATGCCTAGCAGATGAATCCCGGTTGAATGTTAACAGACAACATTTATATAGTTTTACAGAGAAAAATGGAGATCAAAAGCCATACATAATATTTTATCATGGCAATTATGATGGCCTTTTTATAACACACTTAAATTTCCGTTTTGGCATAATCTTGACCTGGCCTTTGTAGTCAATCATCCTTAGTACATAAGAAGCATTTGCCTAACTTGTCCTTGAATGGGATGTCATTGAAGAAATTTGTAACATTGTCTAGACTGCTTAATGTCTCAACATTTCTAGGTGTGGTGCCACATACATATCATGCATATCACATAGCACACAGTCCATGTTGTTATTGTGGACTGGTGTTCTCATGTTGGTTTGACATAAAACTTCTATCATAAGTAGCTGGAAAATAAGGGAAAGGAAAGTATCTGAATTTGGAAGGAAACATCTATCACCATGAACAATCCCTGTTGTACATTTTATAAAGACTTGTACATCTGTAGCCATGAATATGTTTAATACAACATGAGATTAAGAACAACCAGTCATTATAGCCATATAAAAACTTTTGTTTCTTAATTTAGTTTTGTGCCAGAGAATCTTTAAATCAGCTGGTGAGATGGCTCAGTGGAATAAGCGCTTCCCTGGCAAGTGCAAGGGCCTGAGTTCAATCCCCGGTTCCACCAAAAAGAAAAAAAGAAAGAAAGAAAGAAAGAAAAGAAAAAAAGAAATCCTTTTGACAATGACCAATGTAAATATAACAAAATAATATACTGTAAGCAACACTTTTGAGGTGTCCTCCCATGAGGCTATAGAGATCACTGGGGCTTCCTATTAATGAACAATGGCTGAGATATGATATTTTTTTTCCTATTAGCTGCTCATTTATTCACCAAAGGTACCTAATAAATATTTTCTCAAGCCTAAAAGGTGCCCATTTATTTACATTAGCAATTTTCTTTTAACTTTCTGCAGAGCTTTATTGCATAGGGGCTTAGTCCTTCTTGGCAGCTGCCTTCCTTACAGTGACCAGCACGTGGCTCAGCTCCTCACACTTCCTCTTGGCGCAGATGTGCGTCCCCACCCTTTTCTTGATGAACTTGAGGGCACGTTTGTCCTTGGAGACCTTGAGCAGCTCCATGGCACACTGCTCATAGGGGGTGAAGCTGCATACCTTCCGGATCATATCCTGCCTGAGCTTGGTGTGTTTGGTGAGGCGTCCAAGACGGCGGCTGTGGCTCGGTTTGTGCACATTCTTAGTCACCTTGTGGCCCTTGCTGAGGCCCACGGCCATGCGATAGCAGAGGGCCATGGCTATTGTTCTTCTATGGTTGCTGTGGCAAAAGCACAAATTTCTTATGAGAAAACCAAATTTACCATTATTTTGAGCAAAATCCAGGTGGAAGCACACTTTTTAAATCTATAAGCCAAATTAAATTATGAACAAATGCTTCAAAAATCCAAAAATGCAAAAAGAAACAAAAAAATGAATCTTAAATAAAAACAGCTATTTACATATTAGACAAATAGACAAATAAATACAGACTGTCTGCTTACAAAGTCAGAG
>NW_004524711.1:2817925-2825354 GCF_000260255.1 Octodon degus | reverse complement strand
GGGATTGCAGGCATGTGCCACCACGCCAAGTCTCACTGGCTAGCTCAGTGCACCTAGGGGCAGGGCCAGGACAGCACGTCATGCAGGGGATCAAACTCTGTTCCCTGCCCTTGCCTAAGCAGGTGCTTAGTTAGCTGACCTATCTCACTGGCCCAAAAGTTTGTAATCTTAAATAAACTAATCAGATATTTTTGTGGGTCAGAAGCTGTAAGTGAGAGAGTTTGTGGAGATGATTGGGCTAGAGGTCCCAAAAAAGAGAAGGTCACAAATTAGCCAGAATTCTTCAGACAAAGTAAAATACAAAGATGATAGATAGATAGATAGATAGATAGATAGATAGATAGATAGATAAAAACTTTTTGTTCCTTTTAAATTGGATAGATTATCTATAGATAGATAAATAGATAAAAACTTTTTGTTCCTTTCAAATTGGATAGATTATCTATCTATCCATCATCTTTGTATTTTACTTTGTCTGAAGAATACTGGCAAATTCGTGACCCTCTCTTTTTTGTGACCTCTAGCCCAATCATCTCCACATACTCTCTCACTTAGAGCTTCTTTTCTCATTTTTTATTACCACCTCCTGGGCTCCCTGGGTCAAGTGCTTTGACACCATGTCGGGTCTAGCCTCATCCCCATTTATTGGCTGCAGGGTGGTGTCTAAGGCATCATTGCCACAGGCCTGAGCATCAGTTTCTTGAAAAGTGGAACCACCTTCTTATCCATGTTCGGGTCCATTACACAGCCAGATAGCATGCTCTGTACCAAGATAGTCCATTCAGTATTCTCTGGAAAGACACGAGCATACCCTTGGCCCCTATATGAGTCTTGTAAGCTCTATAAAGCCCAAGGTAATGGGTGTTGTGGTACCACAGGTACTGGTTTCTTATTTTAATTCTTCTAAGGCCTTAAAAAGTACAGCTTCATGAAGATGTATAACTTATCCTTGATTATTTGGGATCTTGAACTTCAGCAACAGAGTAGTATGTTGAAAACCTGCTGAAGATTTTTCTTTCCACCTGGATTCTTTTAGCACCAATTAGAGAGAGAGAAAAAGGATGACTCTATGCTATGAATGGTGGAAGTCTTAGCCTGTGATGCAGCAAATTTTTCTCTGAACTGAACAAGCAGAAGTAGCCCTTTGTGGTGCAGTTAAGGCTACGAATTTTATTTCTGGTGGCTGTGAAGTGGAAGCTGTGGTGAAACACTCTTCTCGTGGAGAAAGTTCTACTCTATCCTCTACAGCGCCTTCCTTACTGGATTGAGCAAAGTTAGAAGGTTAAAGCTGTATTGGAGGGCAGGGCTGCTGCTCCATTATCCCATTTTGCTTGGGACTTAGAATTTAGATAGTGATCTAAGCCAAATCCTGCGTGATTGTCTCAGCAGACATAGGACCACTGATGTACTCCCTCATCAAAGTCTACAAAGAAAATGTAAATATGGGAATCAATACAGGAAACATTTCTATAGAAAACTGCTGTTCTTGGGAACCTGTTCGCCCCATGATTTATACCTGAGGATGGAAACAGTATTGATGATATCAGTTCATCTCTTCTCCATGTGCTGTGTTTTACTCTTCTCTCTTATGAGACTGTTTTATTTACGTACGCACAGAGTGTTCTCTCACCTAATAAATAATGAGTTTCCTTATACTCCAGGTCCCTGTTGCGTCATCCAAATTCCACATCTCATACAGCTCTTGAAATTCCCAGGGCAAGGATGGTGGAGGATAAACAAATGAAGACAAGAATCAGAATGCAGAAAGCAGAGGTCAGGTGGAGCCCCCTCTCCTGAGGGGAGAAAGGAACTGCCAGTGACTGCAGTGCATTTATTTATAAATCAGCAGGAAGTTCATAACATGTGAAACCCCTGTCCTAATGGAAGAAAGGATCTTCCCAACAACTTGTGTGTCTGGCTCACCTCAGGTGCTCCCTGTTCTCTGGCTAGCCTTACTTTAGCCCTGCATTTGGAATCAATCTCCAGCTCAGCTGTTCCCTACATTGAGGAGGTTAAAACTGAAATCTAATTGTTGAAATGAAAACAAAACTAATATATCAAGATGACATTATGTAAAAATCCAAGTCCTAATATCAGGGAATAGTTTTCAGATTACTCAAATATCAAAACCACAAATGACTATGAATAATATATAATCCTTTGAAGTCTTAGAAGCACTATTTTGGCTTTAAATATCAAGGAAGTTACTTCTCAAATACTTCCATCCTAATAATTAACTTTGCTTTTGCTTTCTTTGGCTTTCTAACTTTCACTTATGTGATTAGGAAAATAAACAAATGCATTATGAAACAAAAGCTAAATCCTAAATTCCAGAGGAGTGATGTGTATTTAGAAAGGTACTAAAAATGTCTAACTCAGCTTTTATAGTTCTATAAACATAGAAGTGTAGCTCCAGCCTTTTTATTAACTCGTAGTAAAATTATGCAAGTAATTGCTTGCAAGTTAGGGAGAATGCCCTCAGTTTGTAAAGCATTCAATGGAGAAAGCTCAATAAAAAAGTAGCTTACTGTGATTTGCTCAACCGTACAAATTGAGTTTCAGTGTTGGAGAAAAGTTAAATAGGCACGGTTCCTTTGCTGTTAAGAGACAATTCACTTAGCAATTTTCTTTCCTCATCTCTGGTCTTTCATTTTCTAAGTATGTTCTCAAGGTTACTTATTTCTTTGTAAATATAGCTACTAGAATTGAACATAGTAACTTTGCATATCTCCTTGTTCATAAATCCTCCCATGCCACTGCTGGCCAGATTCTTGGCTTTTAAACTGCAGAGATAAAAGTTTCCAAATTTGGGAGACAGGGTCAGCCCAAATTATTTGAATTTGGAAGAGTTTTATGTTTTTAGTTTAATTTTCTTTCTTTCTTTCTTTTGTTTGTTTGTTTGTTTGTTTGTTTGTATTTTAGGGAAGTGTCTACGGAGTGTTCAGGGTCTCACTACTAGATCCAACTCCTAGTGATCTATCTGTTTACAGCCTCTCAAGAGCTGGGATTACAGGTGTGCACCACCACACCCAGTCTCAGTTGTGACCTCAGAGTGCCCCGGCAGCGTGGTTGGCGTGGCAGGCTGGGGGATTGAACCCTGGGCCCTTGTGACTGCTTGCAGGCACTTTTATCAGCTGAGTTTTTTGGCGTGCCCTTAGTTTAATTTTCTTGTTGAGTTGGACACTATTATTATCCTTTCTTAGTATAAACCAGTAGTTTATAAGAAAATAAGCTAATGTTTTTTCAAATGCATTAATGTAGTTTTATAAAAACTTTTAATCTTTCGTAAGATATATAGTTTTATATTTCTTTCTTGCATCTATCTTTTGAAAACAATTGTTCAAATAAAGCTTAAACTGTAAATCTGAATTAAATGTACTCTCTCAAATTATTGTATTTTACTCTTTCATCTTATAATCGAATTTTAAGGAAGGATAGATTCTAGATCAACCTGGAAGTTCTATACCTTGAAGCTGAAACCTACATGTAAATGTTTCTAATTCTTTATGCTAAAAGTTATGCAGGAAATTTAAAAAACTGTGAAGATCATTTTGACTTTTTTTTCTTTTACTTAAAATTTAGTTCAGACCTCTTTAACATAGTACTCTATGTAGCTTGAAATAATAGATCAAGAATTTCATACATTAGTTTTGTCTCATGAAAGTTTAAAAATATTGAAAACAATTTATATAAAATTTTAGTTTATTTAGTTATAAAATCCTAGACACAAACCATGTGTGAGAGCATTTAGAAATTATCTCTGTGGGAGCCTCAAAAGTTTGATTAATAGACATTCCTTCTTTACTATGGTAATGTTTCCTAAACTCTCAAGTATCCTCAACGTGTTCTGGACCTGAACATTTGGTGAAGGGACACAGATCGCTTAAGGAACTTGAAATAGAATTCTCATTTCATTTAAAACAATGAAATCTACAAGTTTTAAAAATTTAGAGTTTTATACGTTAAAAATTCTGTGTTTGAATTCAAAATCTTTTAAGTTCAAGTTATGTTAAATAGTGCTTGTCAAAATTTCTTACTAATTCATAAATCCTGTTCTGGGGATGAATAACTTCACAGGAATTTATAGGCTCATATACTAAAAAAAACATGCTTATAATTTGAGAAATGCACAGAAATTTATTTACCAATAAAATATACTTATCCAAAAATTATACTTATCCATAAGGATTTTATAGATAGAAAAGAAACTATTTATTAAATAAATGGCAGTGCCGTTTGAAAAGAATCAATTGGATTATTGATGAATTAAAATGTCTTTAAAAGTACCTAATATTTTAACTATAACTAGGATGAATGAAAACTATTCTATTCTTAAAAAGGATTAAAAATCTTATGTATTCACAAAATGAGCCTTGTGTTGACTTATGTCAACTTAACTATGCTAATGTATGTATTACTAGAGTAAATATATTCTTAAATATAAAATGGTGTGTGAAATAAACATTGTTTTCCTAAATTTTTTTGAAAGCCTCAGTAAATCTTGATATTTCATAAGCTCATCGACTATTTCAAACTTCTTTAATTAATTTTTTTCAGCTATGATAATCAAATAAAATCTTTTTCACTGAGAAAAAAAATTGTTTTCTAATTTAAGCTATTATGTGATTGGACTAACTTGAACCTAGGAAAGCAATGCTGAATCTGCCATTAGAGGCCAATATATGTCATATTTAATAATTCATCAGGCATTTTCTTCTGTCATGTGCAGTGGTATTACAACTGTTGGGCAATGTTAGTAAGACTGGGCCACTGAATAAAAGGTGGGGAGTGGTTGGTAGACCGCAGTACTTGAAATTAGTTATAAAATTCACCATGAAATAAAGTTCTCCCATGTGTAATTATGTCTTGAGATGTTTTGGGGATCATACATTAGACAACCAAACTAAAATTGTGGAAGGTAAGCACTTAATTAGGTGATGCAGAATCAGATACATTGTGTAGTGTAGGAAGGACCCCGAACCAGCCAAAAGAGAATAAGATAAGCCATGATGGAAACTCATCTTTATCCCCAAAACAGCTCAAAAATCTAAAGTTATTTTTGGTTCTAATCCACCGAAGTTATCTTTACCTCTTACTCAGTATTAGAAAAAAAGATGAGTGTTTCTGCTAGCATAAATCAATTAAACTGCCAATGTATTTAGAGTTTTAATTATGCATGAATATTTAATATTGTCACACATTGGGAGGATCTTATAAACAGTTGCTACTTCTTACTGTGCAACCTTGCACAAATTACTGAACAAGAGTCCTTTAAATTGACCTGAAAATAACACATGTCAAATTCGTGAAGGTACACACCATTTGTCATATTTAAACTGCAAACAGGAGCTGAGCAAGGCTGGGCAGTTAATATATAGCTGTAGATAGTGATATTTATTTTTCAATTTCATTAGAAAATCTTATATATAGTTTGTCATGGCTTCGTCTTTAGTTTTACTTCAGTTGTTTCGAAGTATCAGTCCCAGGGTTGGCGAGCTATCTCAGTGTACTAAGCACCTGCTTAGACAAGCACAGGGAAGAGGGTTTGATGCCTTACACCACCTGCCATGCTGGCCCTGCCCCCCAGGCATGCTGAACCGACCACTCAATCTGAGCTTGCTGTAATCCCAGGGCTGGGGAGGCTGAAAACAGGAGGATCACTGTGAGTCTGAGCTGCATAGTGAGACCCTGTACCAAATACATAGAAAAACAAATTTAAATTAAAAAGTCCCAATTCCAGATATACCCAACTTTTATTATAGGACAGAGAAAAATGTATGTTTTCCAGTATGAATTTTAATAAATGCTGAGACTTTTCAGGTTCCCTACATGTGAGAAAGAAAAAAAGGACAGTGACTGATTCAAGAGCATTTGTCATTACAGTCCGTCTCAGCAAACCAAACTCTACGCCACATTCTCACCCTCAAAATTTTTTGCCTTTTAATAGAAGTGTGACAAAATAGAAAACAAATTTATCCTCCAAATATGCAAGTCCACATTTTATTAGAGTTCCTCAGAACATTAGATAATAGTTCCATAAAAAATGAAAGGGAATGTGTCTGCGAGCTAAAAATGAGTTCTGAATGAGCAATTATTAAGGCTTTTATTCTTGTGACTGGGGACAGCTGCAGGGGCAGAGCCTCTTGCTAAGTCACTTGACGTCTGTGGAATCACTAGTGTGTTTGAGGTGAGCTTTAAATAATACATCAATAGCTACTAAGTATATTGAATAACCACAATTTTTAAGTATACGTTGTTTAACGTTGCCTAAGCATATTTTTTAACAAGATAGAACATTTAGTTAATTAAGCTTGTATTAGATTTTCCTTTTTTTTTTTTTTTCGGAACCAGGGATTGAACCCAGGATCTTGTGCTTGCCAGGCAAGTGCTTATTCTATTGAGCTATCTCCCCAGCCTCAAGCATGTGTTAGAAACAGCATCTCTGTATGAAAAGGAAATATAAGTGTGGATTACACTTATAGATGGGACACACATTAATAAGTATCACAAAACTCCCTCAGATATAAGTTAAATCCTTTAAAATATTATTTTAAGGGATATAGAAGTTATTATATTCTCTTAGGGATACAGATTACTTTAGAAATAGTTTATAAGGCGTCATCTTACTAAAACAATGATATTTAAAGATCTTTATTAAACTACGGCTATCCAGGGAGTTGTAAAGATCATTACTGTATGTGTATTTTAAACTACAGTCCATGAAACCCTAAGTGAAGAATCATATTATTTATTTTCCAAGACCATAAGAAATAAAAATGGGGCCACCCAAATAGCTCAGCTAAAGCACCTGCAGGCAGTCACAGGTGTCAGGGGTTCGATCCCTGGGCCTGCTGTGCTGGCCCTGCCCTCGGGACATGCTGAAACAGAGACTGAGACTAGTGAGACCCTGAACACCCTGTAGACCCTTCCCTAAAAAATACAAAAAATAATAAAAAATAGAATAAAAGCTTTTCTACTGTTATCATAGATATGCCAAAAATCACTCTTCCTCCTATTTTTTTTCTGCATTTTTGGTGAACTATGGAGAGACAGGACAAAAACCAGAAAGATGCAAGGCACTTCTGGCAGATCCATCCAAGCCTTCCAGCTGATAACTACATGGACTAGAAACGAGGAGACAAATATTGCCATCATTCAGGACAGGGATGGAAAATAGAAATTGATATTGTGAGATTACATATAGACGAGAAGGGTGTGCTTGGCATCCATAGCTCAGAAAATGAAATCATAAATTTACATACATTAAAGTCACAGCATCCGACGTCCAGAGCTGTGGATGAGTACCGGTCTGTGGCCTGTTAGGAACCAGCCCAGATAGCAGGAGAATCTAACTGTGCTCCTTATGAGAATCTAGTGCCTGAGCACCCCAACTTCACCTGTGGGTGCTTCTGTTAGCCCTGCAGAGCTG
>NW_004524711.1:2815361-2817107 GCF_000260255.1 Octodon degus | reverse complement strand
TTTGTAATAACTTTCTGCAAAAACTCCTGCAGTTTAAAGGGTCACATGTTTCTCTTTGACTAACACTATAACTAAAAGAATTGTCACAGCTGTTAGAGAGGATGAATGAATCACTATGCTGCACAATCCAGATTGACAAACTTGGGCCAGGGATTTAGCTCAGGGACGCAACACCTGCCTGGCGTGCTTGAGGTCCTGAGTTCTATCCCCAGTAGACTCCCCACCATAGAATGATGTAGCAGATTGTCATGCCTACTAATGTTGACAAGAAGACAGCAGTGCATGTTTCCGTGTAATGTATTTTCAGGAGGATGCGCATTCGATTATATGTGTACTTTTGTTGTGAATCTACACCACAGCTGCACTGCTCTTTTCATCTTTTAAAGATAGCATATTAAGAAAACTAAATCAATGATTTTGTGTTGTTATGTGTAAAGAAAGGCCATTTTCTTTCTTTCTTTCTTTCTTTCTTTCTTTCTTTCTTTCTTTCTTTCTTTCTTTCTTTCTTTCTTTCTTTTTTTTGTTTTTGTTTTTGCAGAACTGGGGATGAACTCAGGCCTCTGCGCTTGCCAGGGAAGTGTTTATTCTACTGAGCCATCTCTCTGGCCCCAAGAAAGGCCATTTCCATGGCTAGATAAATTTCATACTGTGAGTTTATATACTGTGTCATCCTTAGAGACGTACTGGCTAGCTGAAAAACATTACCTGAACTTAGCATTTTACAAGATATGATTAAAATTACCAAGCAAATTATAGTACATGCCCCTAGCTCCTCTCTGTTTGCACAGATCTATAAGGAGATCAAAAACAGAGCATACATCTTCTTTCTTAAACTCAGAAGTGACTTGGCTTTTTAAAGGTAAATCACCAGTCAGAGCTTTTGAATTTCCCAAGGCACACCAGCGATTTCCTTTAGAACAAAAATCAGTGCTGAAAGCACTTTTCTGTGATGCAGAATGGGCTGCAAAACCTGCTTATTCAAGTGGTGCTGTCAACTTGCTAAGTAAACTCCACCTGGCACTGCTGGGGAGAACAACTGTGTTCAAGTTAGCAGATAAAGTAGCTGCATCCCAACCCAAACTGGAGCTGGGGGAAAATACTGAGCTTTGGGATTTTGACATGGTTCAAGCATCAGGAGAGGTCTTGGAGCTGACAAAGCCTTCTGCTGCCCATCGGGTGCACACCCCCTCTCTCAGTTTTTAAGAGGTTAAGCAGGATTCCTTCTCAACTGCAAAAGACCGTAAACAGGGAAAAGATGTCTCCTTACCATGTTTGTGAATAAACTAGGTGAGTTAATGACTTTATTCATGGTAGAACAAGATCAACTGCTTTCATTGGCAAATCATGGCCTTGAAATACAAACAGAACAAAGATAGTCATGTATAGGAACCTAATATTCTCAATGAATATAATTATTATGTCATAAATGTGAGATAAGATTGACAACATCAGCAAGAACAAAAATGAGGCAAGGAGTTTAGAGGAGGAAGGGAGGTAGGAAAGAAGGGGAAAGGGAATTTTGAAAAAGAGCCATGTTGTATTAAGTATATGTAACCATTCTATAAGATGATTGCAAACGGCATGTACTACATACATGTACTAATAAAAACTATACTTGAGAAAACTTCAAACCTCTATATATTCTGAATTGAAGCCAAGATGAATCCTGAGAGCACCCCAAAAGCAATGAAAGTTTGCTTCCATTTTCAACCTCCTGTCTATGTGAAGCAGGGTTTTCTGCAGTGA